>NW_028274811.1:113549045-113861712 GCF_037043125.1 Eumetopias jubatus
GGCTGTGGAGCTGCAGGTGGGAATATTGAACCATTTATTTCTCAGTGACATTTCCACTTGAGGAGTTGAGCTCTGGGTGATAGTGGCCTCCATCTTCTTCACTGGCCTCTCCTAAAGGAAGCATCACCTTATGAGCCAGGACAAGGGCTAATGGAGCTCCAGAATTCTCAGAGGCAGCACACTCCAGGCGGAGTCTTCAACCCACCAGTGGAGGCTGGGTGGAGGGAAGGGGCCCTCACTTCTCACTGGCACTTGCTTGGAACTTAGCCTCACCAACAGGTAGCGGGGAGCAGCATGGAAAGTGCTGATATCCTGCTCCTCCTGGGAAGATAGCGCTGATAGGAGCTGAGGGAGAGGAGGGAGTGCTGTGTTCCTGTCTACACCAGCAGCCTGGAGCAAAGTTTCCATCTCACTGACGTGGGAGGGAGAAGAAGGGAATATGCTTGTTGAAATACCACAGACTTGTTACTACCAAATTTTGGTAGATTTTCTTTGGTACATATTTTTTTCATTTGCTTCCTTGGCACTACCTCCAGATATTTTAAATGGTTGTTTTTGTTTTTATATAACTTTCACCAATTTCACTGGGGGGCAGGTCTGTGGAACTCCCTCATGTTGTCATGTTGCCCTATACTATTTTTAACCCTTCAAAAAATCAAGACTGGGGCTTAGATTCTGGAAATGGCTTATTGCTTCTATTGATGTAATTTTGTTGTGAAGAAGACTTTGAAATAAAAATATTAAGTACAGATGAACATACGGGAAGGAGAAAAAAAAAGGAGAGATGGAGGCAAACCATAAGAGACTCTTAACTAGAGGACAAACTGAGGGTGGATGGAGGGAGGTGGGTGGGGGAGGGGCTCAATGGGTGCTGGGTATAAGGATGGACACTGGGTGTTGTATGTAAGTGATGAATCACTGAATTCTACTCCAGAAACCAGTATTACACTATAAGTCAACTAACTAGAATTTAAATTTAAAAAAATATTAAATAGAATATATTTTCCTTTTGTTGTATTATCTAGTATGGCTGTATTCTGCTAGTATCTTCTAGCATATAATGATTTATCACTTTATTCAATTTGCTTATTTTTTTATTAAAAAAATTCGTGTCTATAAAAGGCAAGCTCACGCTTGGGGGGTGTGTGTGTGCACATGTGTGTCTTAATCACAATTAGGATTAAAACCACTTTTTCCGTTTATAGTAATTTTACATAGTTTGCCATTATTTTCTTTTTTTGGAGATGAAATGGATAGTTAGGTTACTATTTGCTATTTCAAAGTTTGGAAAAATTTTGATCTAAACAAGTGTATTTAGTTATGTGTGTGTGGCATGTGAATAATTTTTCAATATATTTAGTACTAGATACTCAAATTTCTTCTTCCTTGTGGTGACTATTTTGATGTTTTACATTTTTAGGATGAAAACATGGAAAAGTATAAATAGTATAGGCCTTGCAGATCTGCATTTGAATTCCAGCTGCATCTCTTCGTAGCCCGATGACCTTGGACATATAGCTTCATCTCCCTAAGCTTCAGTTCTGCCTGTAAAAAGAGGACGAATATTTATTTCATGGGGTCATCACACCTACAAAAGTAGGGAATGCCTGTAAAACACAGTACTGTGACAAGTTCCATAGTCAACACCCAGTGAGTGACCATTCCCATGCTTTTGAGAAAATAACTTATTTCACACAGAATTTAAAATAATTAGTGTTTAACCATGCAAAATGCTTACTGGTACATTTTTTTCTCCCTAATATCCTGCATGCTCTTTTGCCCACTTCATGTCTCCTTTTTATCAGTTTTTCAATTAGATTCGCCATTTTTTAGTCTTTTTCAACAAGTAATCTTGGACTATATTAATCACTTCTTTTTGTTTTCTTCATTATTTAACTAATTTATTGTTTATCTTATCACATGTGCAGTTTCCTATTGTAGTTTTTTTTATTCATTTCTTTGACTTATACAATGAGGTGAGAACTTAGTTAATTTTCTTTTATTTTTTTAAAATGGAGACAAATAAAGCTATGAATTTTCCTCTAAACATTGTTTTGACCACTTCCCATAGATTTCAATTCATAATTATTATTCTTTTTATATTCTACTCCTGGATTCTGAGCACATGATTAGAACTGGACTTTCAGGGACTAGCTAGAAGCAGGAGACTAGTTAAAGAAGTCATTACAACCATGGGCTGAAAGGCCAACTATCTAGACTGAGAATACTAATTGGGTGTCAAAGTAACCAAGGTCTAGATATAAAAATCAATCAGTACCAGGTGAATGCCTATTATGTGCTGAGCACTGTTTTCCTCATAGTTAGTGTTGCATATGGATCGTCTTAATTACCACAAGAGTGTTGTGACATTTGTCTCATTTCCTCTCCCGCAATTAAAGATACCAGAGTACTCAAATGACGACTTGCCTAAGGATGTAGAACAAATGCAACCCATTTCTCTGAAATCCTAGTTGGGTACTCTCTCCACTGCTATATTATGCTATCTCTTTATAAATCTCTTATAAGCTTATTTGGGGCCAAGTCTTATTCTCCCGAATGCCAATGGGGAGCACTGTAATCTTTTAATTAACTTTGTGGCAATAGGAATGGTTTGTGCTTACTTTGCAATGTTAAGATCAGTTGCTGTAAGAGAAGAGATGGGTATCAGTAGGAGCACTGTCAAATTTATGAGAAGGCTTACATGTGGGGGCGCCTGAGTAGCTCAGTTGGTTAAGTGTTGGACTCTTGATTTCCACTCAGGTCATGGTCTCTGGGTCGTGAGATGGACTCCCACATTGGGCTCTGTGCTGGGCATGGAGCCTTCTTGAGATTCTCTGTCTCCCTCTCCCTTTGCTCCTCCCTCTGCTGGTGCTCTCTCTCTAAAATAAATAAATAAAATCTTAAAAGAAAAAGAAGGCTTACATGTGGATGAACTTGCTGATCTATTTCACAAGACTCTGTAAGACCAAGCTAAGTAAGAACAAGGTGTAGAATATTAATAGCAGTTATGCTTAATTCAGCAACTACTATGTGCCAACCACTGTGCAATAAGGATATTATATGCACTATTTCCATTAGTCCTTATCCCAGTTGTGAGGTGGGTATTATTATTTTTATTCTCCCTTATTTATAGATTGGGAAACTGGTAGGTAACTCTCCCCAAGTGGCAGAACCAGTCAATTAAATGCAAGTTATCTGACTTCACAACCTAAGACCTTGTCTTTGTTGCTTAATTGTTTCTCCTAGAAGCTAGAAGAAGGCAGAATATTAATCAATATAAAAGAAAATATTAAGAATGTCCTGCTTCAGGAGGTGTTGGGCCTTTTTGTTGCTGGAAGGATCTAAGCAGAGGCTTGTGATCCTCTGTCCACCAAAATAAGGGGGAAATCTATGACCTGCAGACCACTGGTACCAACTCTGAAGAGGACTAGAATGATTTGTTAGAAATACGATAGCGTGTGGTAGAAAAATCAGACTGTCTTGGGAGGTGGTGAGACTCTTAATGAGTCTGATGATGCAGGTGGAGTCTAAATTTGATGGATAGTTTAACTCAATGGATTTTAATTGTTTTCCAATAACCTTTCAAGGACTTCAAAAAATCAAATACCTTAAATATTAATTTCAATTTTGCCAGGAAGTAAAGAATAGCAGTTTTCAAATTTTTGAGTGTGTGGTTCACATTCAACCACTAGAAATTTAGAGCTTCCCTCAGGTATTAAGAGATTCAAAAAGATCTAAACAAGTCAGCAATAATTGCAATACACATACTAATCCCATGCACTGGTGTCTTAGAGATTCTGAAGACACATTTATAGTTGTGCACTGCATAACCTCGTTACTCATCAGCATTGAGGAACCCCTTGAGGAGAGCACTTTACTGGTCTCTCCAGCTTCTCTTATGTACACACAGCCACAGGCCAGTAAACATGCATCCTTTCTCAGAGCCAGCTGGCTATCAAGCTGTACCAATTATTCAACATAAATTCTACCAACTCTATACTATTTTGGTAATCCATTCAACTCAGTGTTATACCCGACAAACTTAGCCATAACAGTATGAATCAAGAGTTAAGGCAAAATTAAATGTATATATTGACCAACTGTAAGGGTACACCTGTGATGAGTCCATAGTACAACTGTTTTATGATGAACACTGTAGAAGCTCTTGTATTTGGACCACTAACACTGCCTGGGGCGCAAGCTGGTGCCTGAAATAAGAAGTCTTTTTTATCATTACTCTCATGAACTAGACTTTGCCACTGAATCTTGAACATGTCTGAGTTCAGAGGGAGGATCTGCCTCCTATTCTTTTAAGTAAGTTTTTAGACTTAATTCCAATATAGTTAACCTACAATGTTACATTAGTTTCAGGCATACAATATAGTGATTCAACAATTCTATACATGACTCAGTGCTCATCACGATAAATGTACTCTTAATCCCCTTCACCCATTTCACCCATCCCCCATCCACTCCCCTCTGGTAACCCTCTGTTCTTTATAATTAATATAATTTTTGGTTTGTCCATTTTTTTTCCTTTATCTATTTTGTTTCTTAAATTCCACATATGAGTGAAATCATGTGGTATTTGTCTTTCTCTGCCTGACTTATTTTGTTCAGAATTATACTCTCTAGCTTCATCTGTGTTGTTGCAAATGGCAAGAGTTCATTCTTTTTTCATGGCTGAGTAATATTCCATTATATATATATTTTATATATATATATAATGATATATATTTATTTATCTATATATATATCACATCATCTTAATCCACTCATCTATTGATGGACACTTGGACTGCTTCCATAATTTGGCCATTGTAAATAATGTTGCAGTAAACATAGGGGTGCATATATCCTTTCGATTTAGTGTTTCCATTTTCTTTGGGTAAATACCCAGTAGTGTGATTAGTGGGTCATAGGCTAATTCTGTTTTTAATTTTTTGAGGAATCTCCATACTGTTTTCTAGAGTGGTTATACCAGTTTGCATTCCCATCAACAGTGTGCAGGGGTTCTTTTTTTCTCCACATCCTCCCCAACACTTGCTGTTTTTGTGTTTTTGATTTTGGCCATTCTGACAGGTATGAGGTAATATCTCAGTGTAGTTTTGATTTGCATTTTCCTGATGATGAGCATCTTTTCATATGTCTGTTGGCCATCTGTAAGCCTTCTTTGGAGAAATGGCTGTTCATGTCTTCTGCCCATTTTTTAATTGGTTATGTGTTTTTTGGGTATTGAGTTGTATAATTTCTTTTTATATTTTGGATACTAATCCTTTATCAGATATGTCATTTGCAAATTTCTTCTCCTACTCAGTAGGATGTCTTTTAGTTTTGTTAATTGTTTCCTTTGCTGTGGAGAAGTTTTTATTTTGATGTAGTCCCAATAGTTTATTTTTGCTTGTATTTCTCTTGCCTCAGGAGATATATCTAGAAAAATGTTGCTATGGCTGATGTCAGAGAAGTTACTGCCTGTGCTCTCTTCTAAAATCTTTATGGTTTCAGGTCTCACATTTAGGTCCTTAATTCATTTTGAGTTCATTTTTGTTTGGTGTAAGAAAGTGGTCTAGTTTCATTCTTTTGCAAGTTGCTGTCCAGTTTTCCCAACACCATTTGTTGAAGAAACTGTCTTTCTCCCATTGGATATGTTTGCCTCTTCTGTCAAAGATTAATTGACCTTATTTCATCCTGGGCTGGAAAAAGCCATATCCAGAGTCTTCAGACCTCCCAAAGGAGTCTGACTGTGAGTCAGTGACCACTGTTGCCCAAGATGAACAAACCCCATGAGCTCTGTTTCTAAACCTCATCCTCTTCTGTTGACTTCTTGCCATGCAATCCAGGCAAGTCATTAAACTTTAGTGAGTCTTGATTTCTCTACTTGTAAAATGGTGACTTCAAGAATATCTTCTTTGTAAGATTATGCTGGGGAGGTAAAATGAAATAAAGACTATGACAGATCTTTATAAATTATAAAATGTCTTGAAGCAAAAAAATCATTTTTATTTTATTTTTTTAAAGATCTATTTCATTATTTATTTTAGAGAGAGAAAGAGAGAGAGAGCATGAGCAGGAGGAGGGGAAGAGGGAGAGGGAGAGAGAGAATCTCTCGCAGATACCCCACCGACCATGGAGCCCAATGTGGTGCTCTATCTTTCGACCCTGAGATCGTGACCTGAGCTGAAACCAAGAGTTGGATGCTCGACCGACTGAGCCACCCAGGTGCTCCCCAAAATTATTATTATTTTAAAAGTGACATTCAGGCAGAGCCTGGACCGTAGGCTGAAAGCAGGCTGAGTCAGTAGCAGGTTTGTAGGGGAGCAGGAAGCTTGCTAGGACATTGCTAAGGAAACCGGGAGAGAAATATACGTCACTGAGCCCCATCCTTATCTGCCCACTGCAGAGTATCTACCAACAGCACAAACAGTGCAACGGACCAGTCATGGATAATTTGGGAAAAATACATCAGATTCCTTTTAAGGAGGGCAAGAAAGTGGGAGCTGTCTCCAAAGAAAGAAAATGTTTCTCTTGGTTACAAAGAGGAGAGCACTTCCTGAACATTTCTAATCGACATGTGTAATGCCATCTGGAAGGCAGAGGGAGAAAGCTGGCTCTTAGGTTTCCTTTCAGAAGGGGAAGCCTTTGTCCCTGGCATCATTTGTATATTTGTAAGGAGATGAGGTTTAGTAGCATAAGCCCTGGGAGTCCCTCTGGGCTCAGCTAATGAGTTCAATTGTCAGCTTCTTTGTTAAGTAAAACAAGTTTGGGTAAAAATGAATCTTGTGACCCTGGGAACTAAAATTGTGGAAAGTTCCCTGTGTGTCCCTTTATATCAGCAGCATCTCTCACATAATCTTCCTCTTTCCATTAATACTTCTCCTACCATAGTTTTGATTTTCATGATGGATTCTTTAACTTGCTCCCTTTATACCTGCAATGGAGAGTATCTAGTGGACATTATAAACCCAGCATTCCTAAATGCAACTCCTTATTGCGCATGCTTACCCTCAAGAGTGTCCCACCCCTGCATTAGAACTCCAGGCCAGTATTGGATTCAAGCTATAAATTTCAAGGTTATTTTGACCCTTGTGTTCTTTTACCCAGTATAATGTCAAAGAATCCTACTGGATCTGCCTAAGCCCACTTCATTCCACTGGGACTTTCCTGGTTCAGGCCTTAATCATATCTTGCCTGAATCATGGGTTTGGGCATCATCTCTAGCTTCCTGTCACTTTAATCTCTCTTCCTGAAGCTGCTAAAGCCTCCTTCCCCAAAGGCAGACCAATGTGTGCCATTTCCTTACTTGAGGGTTTTTGATGACTCCCTATTACCTAAAGAAGTGGACACTCTCTTCTGTGGCATTTGTGTGTCCTTTTAAGGACAATACTGTGAATTGTATCACCAAACAAATAACTGCAGTGTCAAGTGGGGCTTAAGGCAGTTTGCTCTTGAGCTAAGCTCTTGACACCATCAAGATTCTTCCACAGACAAGAATCTTTGTAGGAAATGCAGAGAAAACTGGATATGTAATCAAAGTTGTCTTTAAAAAATGTTTTCCGAGGATTCCATTGGTTGGTCATTAGCCGCTATTTGGGTTCCTGAATTACATCTGGCCTGTATAACTGGGACTATCAGAGATATTTATGATAAGTGATGGTTGTGTTAAATAAACAGGCTGGAAAGTCTTTTCCATTATAGGTTTGTAAGCATGAAGTTTGGACTTGGAATCACCATTATTGAGAGTACGTGGAGGTGGAGGGGTTTGTTAAAGAAAGCCATTTATGGACAGTTTTTAACACTAGATCACACGTAAAATTATGTATGTATTATGTATTTTGTTTAGTCGCCTGCATATTCTTGTATCAATCACTGTCTGTTATTTATAGCTTCAAAAAATATTTAGAAGACAAAATATCAGTCTCGTTTAGAAATAGAAATCTTTGCTGGGGTCCCTGTTTCTAACTACTCTTATATTTAGGGAATGGCTCAGAACTCAGACTGAGGGGTCTTCTGGGTGAGAGACAGTTCACAAAGCGACATGTAGAGAAGAAATTGGGACCACAATAACCGATCTTGGTTAAGACTAATTAAAAACAGACAGAAGATATGCTCACATATGCTTAAATTATTCAAATGGAAGCATATGAAATGGTGAACAGTGGTTACTTCTGCAACTGGGTGGGACCGTTTTATTTTGTATTTTATACCTTCTACATATGGAATTTGTTTAAACGTAGCATGTACTACCTCTATTAAAAAGTAATTAGACAGGGGCACCTGGGTGGCTCAGTCATTTGAACATCCGACTCTTGGTTTTGGCTTAGGTCATGATCTCAGGGTCGTGGGATCCAGCCCCCAGGTCAGGCTCCATGCTCAGCAGAGAGTCTGCCCCTCCCCTGCTCACATGTGCTCTCTCTCTCTCTCTCTCTCTCTCTCAAATAAATAAATAAATCTTAAAAAAAATAGACATTTTTATATGTATTGCCATAGAAAAGATCCAAAATACATTGTTAATTGAAAAAAAGCAAGTGGTAAATGTTATGTATTGCATAATTCCGTTATTGTAAGCAATTACTGGAGTCTATATGTATATAACACTATATATAATATGTATTATATACCATTATATACATAAAATGTATAATTACAGACATTATATATTCATACTATTATATATCTTACATATATGTATATATATGACAAGAAATGTCAGTTTGTTTCCTTGAATCAAAGCAAATTTGAGAGTCCCATCTTAATAGGAAGACAGGAAATTCAATTCCATGATTTGGGGGGAGTTTTC
The DNA here is from genome assembly GCF_037043125.1 of Eumetopias jubatus. Classification (NCBI taxonomy): domain Eukaryota; kingdom Metazoa; phylum Chordata; class Mammalia; order Carnivora; family Otariidae; genus Eumetopias; species Eumetopias jubatus. The sequence continues at coordinate 113,557,843 of NW_028274811.1, forward strand.
CTCCCTTTCTAGAGTCACATATAAATCCTCTGGTCCCCATCTCTCATTGTGGCCACTCATGCCTATCTTGTCCACATCTGCATGGGTCCTCTACTGGGCAGCACAGAGCCTTACTAAACTAAGCGTGGAGCAGAATCTTTGCTGAGATCAGACTTTCCCTCTGAGAGATCCCTCTCTGGTCCTCGTCCTTCCATGGAGATGGCTCTGGGAATCAGGGCCCCGATTCCTACTATATGGAACCCAAAGACCTTGCCCTCTTGTGTGCCTTGAGCCCTACTACAAATCACTCCAGAAGTTCAAGGCCCAAAAGCAGGTATCTTATTTTCAAGTATCTTTCTTTCTTTCTTTCTTTTTTTTTTTTTGGCTCGAAGTCAAAGAGATACAAAAGGCTTGAAATTTTTGGAATTCCTGTTCTTGAAATTCTGTGTGTATACTTGTGTGTGAGGGTTTGTGCACATGCATTTGTGTTAATGCACATGCATTTGCACACATGCGTATGTTCATGGGGGCTTATGGAAGGTAAAAGTAGAGAATAAAATACTATTTCATATCTTAATAAATCATTTTGCCACACTCATCTTACAGTAGGAAACTGAGATTCAGAGAGACAAAGTGACTTACACAAGGTTAAGCACTTGTAAGTGGCAGTGATAATTTTGAATTCTGATCTCTCTCACCCCAAAGCTCATGCTAATTTCCTCAGACTTAACCCCAATCAGATTTTGTAGTAAATACGATGACTGGAAATTTCAGGCAAACCTTCCCAGATGTTTACCTTGGAAACTTGTAGGGAAAAATGCCAAATTGCCTGAATTTCTTTTCTTCCTTTTCAGACTGCATTTGAAGGACGCATGTTATGGCAGAGAAACAGCTTTAGGTCCTAGGAAGGATGGTAATATAAAAACCATGTCGTTCCAGGATTAGTAGCCTGAAGAGTGCTTAGGGAAAATCTAGGCTGTGGTTGTGATTTGTTTTCTTCTAAGAAGCACTGTGCTAGGTTTTTTGGTTTTAAGCAACAGAAACCCATTTTGCCAGACATATGCCAATGAAGAATTTATTTAGAAGATCTGGAGTCGGTCACAGATTCCAAGGAAAGCTGACATGCCAGACCTTAGAAAGAGCAGGTCTGCGCCTCTGAGGAGCAAAGCTCCGGAGCCCAGCCTTTCCAGTTTTAGTCTGTTCTTGAATTCCACGCTTGGAACTTTCCCAGGGAATCTGATTGTCCTGATACGGGTCATGGAGCCACCTTTGTGCTGAAAGGTTAAGGGCCCTTGACCGGCACCCCCATCGAGGGGAGGCAGAGTGGGAATGGGGGTGGTTGTCTTTCCCAGCGTTGCCCAGCAGATCTGGGTGAAGCAGGGGTCACAATCTGGACCTTCCAGCTCCAAACTGGGCGGCCCCTACTTTTGATGTCATGATTACTGTGCATTCCATTCCAAGCAAGTTCAAATTAAAAGCTACATTACATAGTTTATTGAGGGTATTTTTAGGCGCTGAGCACTTTTTAAAGGTTTTTTTTGTTTTGTTTTTTTAAACAACCATATCCAAACAGTCAAGAAGAAAAATTGCAAACATTGTGGAAAGTGATTATTTTTCCTCAACTGAGACCAGACATCCTGCAAAACTGTGTTGTATGTGGCTGATCTGTTTCCCGATTAAGAAGTGAGTGAAACCTGGAAGCTTTGACTCATGGGCTCCCAAAACTGGCTTCACGTCAGAGTCAACTGCGGACTCTGATAAGTGTTGGCTTTGGAGTTGTCTGACCTGGGCTGGATCCCAGCTTTGCCTCTACCCCACGTGCCTCTACCCCTCGAGCTCTCCAAGCCCCAGTTTGTTCATCTGCAAAATGGTGACAATTTTACTTTGGACCTCATGAGGCTGTTGGGAGAATTAAACAGAATCTTTTGTGGGCTGTGCGTTTATTACCGTGGCCCGGCTTCTGGTAAGTGCTCGGAAATATTCGTTGGCACGGTCCACTGGATTCGTCTTCCTTTAGCATGGCTGTTTAGACTTTTCACACACACCTTTCACACACACTCCTTCCTCCTCAGTCTGAGATCTGCTATAAAAGTCAGAATCCCCCAAGACCGCAAAGTAGGTTATTTCATGAAAGCCAAATTTCAGAAGTAGATTGGAATTGATTTCCTCTTAGAAATGAAAAGTATTTGAACCAGAAGGCTCACTCTTATATTTAAATCACACGGGGTTTAAAAGAGCAGAAGACGCTGGTCAAAGCAGAGCACATTGCTCTCCCCTTTGAAGGTGATCACTCCCTTCTCATGGGAAACTGTCAGTCCCCAGGAATCCCACTACCCTCTGTGAATGAAATGGCTGCAAAGCCAGAGGCCAAGACCCAGAGCAGAGAGAGACAGTTAGTTGCCTTCTTCCTCCTGGCTGTTAGCTAAAAGCCTCCCGCTTGTGGTATCAGGGTGAGCAGGATGGACAGGCAGGTGGCAGGAAGAATGGCAGTGGGGGGCAGAAGACACCCACGGAGCGGGGTGCCTGGGTGGCTCAGTCGGTTAAGCATCTGCCGTGATCTCGGGGTCCTGGGATGGAGCCCTGAGTCGGGCTCCCTGATCAGCACCCTCTCTCTCTCTCTCAAATAAATAAAGTCTTAAAAAAAAAAAAAAAAAGACACCCATGGAGCAATTTGCTGCCAGCACTTGGGGAAACCTGACAGTTTAGGTCGAATTTCCCGCAATCCCGGGAGGGATCTGTTTCCAAGAAAACAGGCTATGATGAGTAAGCAAGCACTGTTCTGATCAAATTTGCATGCAGATTGAATAGAAAATCATGCCCGGGGTTCGTGAGAAAGGCGACAATCTGTGAGCAGGTGTTCATTTCGTCCACATTTTCCTGCCGCTAGGTAAAACTAGCTCTGCATGTAATGTTCATTTCTTTTCAGCTTCCGTAGCTACGAGCCATGCTTTGGGCTTACCAGTTTTCCATCCCACCTTAGATGAACTATCCTTTTGAGGAGAGGCAAGATAAAATCACAAATCTGTTAGAATGTCCTTTCCCAATGCCCTCTCAGGTGATACTGTGCGTTGGTGGGCTCTGTAAAACAATTGAATTTGTGGGTTGAAGCCATTGCAACAGAACTGGTAGGCGGAGCCGTAAGTAAGGCTTGGAAAGAGTCCTGTGTCATTCTAGGTGGTTAGGTTTAACACCAAAGGGGAAAATATTGCCAGAAGATATTCTGCAAAGTGAAAAGAGAAGGCAATTGACAAGAGCGGGTTTTAGGAAACTAGGATTTTTAGCCCCTCGTTCTGGTTATCTATTGCTGTATAATCTCAATCCTTGTCACTTTGTACGCTAGTGGCTTAAAGCACCTCCAACCATTTTATTATGCTCATGGACTCTGGGGGTCAGGAAGTCAGGGGAAGCTTGTTCCTGCTTCACAGTGTCTGGGACTTCAGGTGGGAATACCAGAAGCTTGAAGTGACTCAGCAGCTGGGGCTGGAATCGTGTCAAGGTGGGCCTGTGTCTGGAGGTTAATGCCAGCCACGGCGCTGGGGTCGCGGTGGGGCTGTTCGCAGGACCATCTCACGTGGCTTTTCCACATGGACTCCCTGCTTCCTCACAGCGTGTTGACTGGGTTCCAAGAGGACCAGGCAGATGATGCAACCCTTTTTATGACCTGGGAAGTCATGGTGGTGGGGGGGAGGGGGCGTATCCTCAGAAGGTCCCGCTGACCTGACGCCAGCCTCTGTCCAACCTCCTCTCCTACACTCTGTCCTTTGCTCTTTGAGCCCTAGCCACAGCGGCCTCCTGTCTGTTCTCCACCACATCGAGCTCTTTCTCACTTGGGAGCCTTCAAACACACTGTTCCTTCTGCCTGGAATACTCTTCCCCTCTTTGTATGGTTCCTCCCTTTGGAAGCAGGAGGATGTTCTGTTTGGAACTTCTTGGCTCTGTGTCTGCAAGCTGTCAGATGCACACGGAGTAAATGGGCAGCCACGCATGTAAGCTTTCCCTCGCTCCCACCCTCTGCCTTGGAGCCACTGCCCGGGACCGAGCGGGCACGGGGAAGGTGAGCACTCCAGATAATCGAACCTCCTTTTTACCCTTCCGGTGTTGGCGCTGCAGGAGGAGAGAGATGAGAATCATGGGCCCTGGCAGCCTTGGTGTCCCCGGATGCCGGTGTCTGCTTCTGACGTCAGACGTGACAAGTCCCACAGGCAGTTCTTTTCAGACGGGCCACTGCCACTGCCACTCAAATGCCCTCACCCCTGCAAGTGGCTGCCTCCTCGCAGTAGGGACAGAGGGGCTTATTATTAGGAAGCGAAGTTATCTCTGGAGTGCAGGCCAGTCGCTTTTACACACATGAAAGGGACCTTCCTTGGAACTCATATAAATCTGCTACTTTAAACATTTAAATCCTTCCCTCAAGCAGCAACCTCAATATTGACAATTATATCTTCTCAAAAGAAACACTTTCTCATAATCCAGGGATTGGTCAACTCTTCTGCAAAGGCCCAGAGAGCAAATAGTTAGGTTTTGCAGGCCATATGGTGCCTGTTGCAATGACTCAAATCTACTTTGGTATATAAACAAATGGGTGCAGCCGTGTTTCAGTGAATCCTTATTTATGGACACATGAAATTTACATTTGATGCATTTTTTTCATGCATGATGAACTATTCTTCTTTCGATTCTTTTTTAACCATTTAAAAAGTGAAAGCCAATCTTATCTCATGAACTGTACAAAAATAAGCACCAGGGCCAGATTTGGCTCCCAGGCCCTAGCAATTTAACTCATTGCTTTGGGATACTCAGATGCCTATAATTTACAGTTTAATCATCAGGTAAAATAATTTTGCAGGGACAACCTGGCCCAATGCAGTGTTTTTCCAATATCTCTATGAGGGCTACATCCCTCCTGCTTTTTGTTAACTATATACCTTCTTTAAATCTCAACTTGGTACTTCTAATTTTAACTCTTTGAGGATACTCCAGGTTGTTTCCCATAATGTCTATGCCAATTTACCATATTACCAGATGCCATATTACCAATATGCTGAAGGGTTCCCTTGTCTCTGCATCCTCACCAACACCTGTTGTTTCTTGTGTTATTGATTTTAGCCATCAGTCCGTAGCTTGGATGTGCATTTCCCTGAGTGAGCATCTTTATATGTACCTGTTGGCCATTCATATGTCTTTTTGGGGGAGATGTCTATTCAGTCCCTCTGCCCATTTTTAAATCAGGTTATTTGTTTTTTGTTGTTGTTGTTGTTGTTATTGAGTTGAGTTCCTTGTATACTTTGGGTATCAACCCCTGTTCAGATTTATGGTTTGCAATACTTCTCATCCGTAAGTTTTCATTTCCTTTTGTTAGTGATTTCCTCTGCTGTGCAGAAGCTTTTTCTTTTGATGTAGTCCCACTTGTTTAGTTTTGCTTTTATTGCCTGTGCTTTTGGCGTCATATCCAAAAAAAAAAAAAAAAAAAAAAAAAATCACTGCCCAGAACAAGACCAGGAACCAAAAGGAGCTTTCTCCCTATGTTTTCTTCTAGGAGTTTTATGATTTCAGATCTTACATTTGAGTGTTTAATCCATTTTGAGTTGATTTTTGTGGATGGTATAAGATAAGGGTCCAGCTGCTTTCTTTTGCATGATGCTATTTTTTAGCCTTAAAAAAAGAAGGAAATCCTGCCATTTGCAACAACATGGTTAGAACTGGAGAACATTGCACTAAGCAAAATAAGCCAAACGTGGAAAGTCAAATACTGTACAATCTCATTCACATGTGGAATCTAAAATAATCAAACTCATAGAAGCGGGGAATAGAATGGTGGTTGCCAGGGGTTAGGGGGAGGGAGAAGTGGAGAGGTCATAGTCAAAGGGTATAAAGTTTTATTGATGCAAGATAAACCAGTTCTGGAGATGTACTCTACAACATCTTGCCTACAGCTAACAGTGTAGTATACTATATATTTAAAATTTGCTAAGAGGCTAGCTATTGTATCTAGTGCTCTTACCACACACACACACAATAATAATAATAAAGAGGACAGGAGGAAACTTCCAGAGGTTATGAACATGTCTATTATCTAGATGGTGGTGATGGTTTCATAGATATACGCTTAGCACCAAATTCATCGAGTTATATATATTAAACATGTACAGCTTTTTACATGTCAATCATAACTCAATAAAGTGGTTTCTTTTTTTTTAATTTTATTTATTTATTTGACAGAGAGAGACATAGTGAGAGAGGGAACGCAAGCAGGGGAAGTGGCAGAGGGAGAAGCAGGCTTCCCGCTGAGCAGGGAGCCCGATGGGGCTCCATCCCAGGACCCTGGGATCATGGCCTGAGCTGAAGGCAGACGCTTAACGACTGAGCCACCCAGGTGCCCCAGTGAAGTGGTTTCTAAAAAAACTCAATTTGACTTTCAATCTTTAGAAAAGCCCTTTGAGAACCTTAATTGGAATTAAATTATGCTTTCTCATAAGTTCCTATGTTTCTTGGCACTTATAATTTGTGTTTATATCTTTCTTTGTACGCTCATGTAATTACCATCCACCTCTCTTACAAGACTATGGACGTCAAGAGATCAGAAACCACGTCTCTTTCATCATCCATTGTATCCTAAGCTCTAGCAAAGTGCCTGGCACCTAGCGGGGACTCCATAAATATTTAATGAATGAATGAAATCTAGTTTCCTTTTGTCTGTTTCTGCTCCTGCTCCGAACAGAAGCAGAGCCCCTAAAAGAATGGCACTTACAAAATCAGACTAACCATGGAGTCTATAGGAGAATTTCTTGCTTAGGTCCTAAAAGAGAGGCAGTTAGATCTGAACTCAGAACTCAAATGTGGGGAAGAGTATGAGTCACAGCAGACCATTACCTCCACATTCTGCAAGCTTCACCTTTAGCATTTGGGCTCTTGTTGCTCAGCATTCCCCCTATTCCATAGGGCTTACTGCAATTGGAATTATGTATTTATTTGGTGATTATTTGATTATTGTGTCTTTAGTCATGGAAGTACAATGTATAGTCTGTCTAAAAATTGTCCAAATAAGGAGACTTTTAAGATAAACACAGAACTAGGAAATTGCATTAGATAAGATAAATGAGCTGGAAAATGAGTCCATTAGGCACACTTATTTGGAGGACAATTTTTGGCCAACTTTATTTTTCAGATCTTAATTTTGCCTTGTTCTTGCATTGTCAGATTGATACAATGGTGCGTGATGCTCTGACAAGGGTTTGGAATATGTTTAACACATTGTTTAAGGATGATGCCAGAGCAAGGCTGAGGATTTATCATTCATTCAACAAACATTTACTGAGAAATGCAGGATGACAAAAATAGAGCCCTTGCCCTAAAGAAACACATTATGGAACGTGCGTACAGACTCCCTTTACCTGTTCCTACCCCATCCTTGGTTTGCTCTTGATTCTGCAAATTAGCATTCAGTTTAGGTCAACTCTGGATTAATCCAAGGTGCCCGTGACCAACAAAGAAATTTCCATTGGCTTTCGGCCATTCACTGTGCCTGAGACGTTAGCATGAGTGAGGGGAATGTCAGTGTCTCGGACCCCCCTCGGAGGCCCCTCCTCCCCCCCGTCCCCCCCCCCCCCCCGCCGAGGCTCCCCTTTCTCTGTCCCCTTGTGGAATGAGATCTAACTCCAGCTCTGAGTGAGGAAGCCCTGCCAGTGAAGGAAGGAAGTCTGAAGGGCACCGGACTGCAGGTCAGAAACCTTGGTTTCATCTTGGCCCAGCCACAAACTCACTACATAGCCTTAGGCAAGATACTTTTCTCCCTCTGGACCTTAATCTCCTATAAGAAAAAGAAAATGACAATCTGGGTAATGATATTTAAGGTCTTTTTCAGGCTTACATTCTCACTTTCTACCCATCACTGTATGTCTAGAGTTGAAAAGCCCCAACAAACACTAAGATCCATGGTTTTTAGTTTAATAACCATCTGGTTTTGTTAAACTTAATATTTCAGTGTTTCCAAAAAAACTCTTTATCCCTTTATCAGAGGTCTGGCTGAAAACAGATGAAGATTAATAAGCCCTAAGGTGTGAATTCTTTCAGCAAGAAGGCTTCCCCCTGGTTTTGAGGATCCTTTGGGGGCACTCCTCTTGGATGAGCCCCAATTCCATAACAGGCAGAGGGAAAGGGCTTTGATAGTTCAGAGCAGTTAACATTTATTGAGCATCTGTTAGATGTCAGGCACTGTCCTAATTGCTTTGCACGTATTACCCCATTTAATCCTCTCCGCAACAGTATGTCATTCAAACGAAAATTAAAAGAGTTCTCTTCCAACAGGCCAGCAAGGAGTAGGGTGCTTAGCATCAGGATGAAAGTGTTAAGGGAGCAATTAAGAATGCACTTTTATGAGTGCATGGCTCTGCGAGGAAATGCTGGTGTTTATTTTATTCACCAAAGGTTTTCTAAGCAGTCTTCCTGGTCCATAAGAAAGCCACTAACCATTCCGTGTCACTGCAGCTTAAAGTCCGTGGTTCATTATAAAAGCTAATGGAGAGGAACAAGGTGGGCCCTATGAAAGAGGGGAAGCCCTGAACAAGTAGGTAGAAAAGGATGTATGTTTGGTCTAGATTTATTAGCCTAAGGGATGGTTCATATCGTTATAAATGAGTGAGTAGCTTGGAAGCGTAAGCTCAGGAAAATTAATAAAAGGATTTTATTCTAATGATCAAGTCACGGATTTTGTTTGCAGGGGACTCAGAAGCCAGATTATGAGTGTCTGGAAGTGACAACTCTAAGCAAATGAAGGAAGTGCTAGAGACAACAAAGCGGAAGAGATAAGAGTTAGGGCTTGCCATGGAGAGGAGAGCAGTGGAGGTTGCTTCAGGGTGAGGAGAGAGGTGTGCAGGAAAGGAGCAGGTGGTGCGGGGAGGGAGGGGGGAAGGGAGAGAGGGAGCTAGAGGGAGCATCCAGCACTCTCTTTAGTTGTTCTGCCAGGTCTTCTCCAGTTTCCTCAAGATCACTATTTCTCGTCTCCAAAAAAATTCAGTCCCATTTTATTCTAAACACTGACTTTATCATAGAAAAAGAACTTCTCAAACTCAAGACCCAAAAAACAAATAATCAAGTCAAAAAATGGGCAGAAGACACGAACAGACACTTCTCCAAAGAAGACATACAAATGGCTAACGGACACACGAAAAAATGTTCGTCATCATTAGCCATCAGGGGAATTCAAATCAAAACCACACTGAGATACCACCTTACACCAGTTAGCCTGGCAAAAATTGACAGGGCAAGAAACAACAAATGTTGGAGAGGTTGTGGAGAAAGGGGAACCCTCTTACACTGTTGGTGGGAATGCAAGATGGTACAGCCACTTTGGAAAACAGTGTGGAGGTTCCTCAAAAAATTAAATATAGAGCTACCCTATGACCCAGCAATTGCACTCCTGGGTATTTACCCCAAAGACACAGATGTAGTGAAAATAAAGGCCATATGCACCCCAATGTTCATAGCAGCAATGTCCACAATAGCCAAACTGTGGAAAGAGCCGAGATGCCCTTCAACAGATGAATGGATAAAGAAGATGTGGTCCATATATACAATGGAGTATTACTCAGCCATCAGAAAGGATGAATACCCACCTTTTACATCAACATGGATGGGACTGGAGCAGATGATGCTAAGTGAAATAAGTCAAGCAGAGAAAGTCAATTACCATATGGTTTCACTTATTTGTGGAACATAAGGAATAGCAGGGAGGTCATTAGGAGAAGGAAGGGAAAAATGAGGGGGGGAGATCGGAGGGAGAGATGAACCATGAGAGACTATGGACTCTGAGAGACAAACTGAGGGTTCTAGAGGGGAGGGGGTGGGGGGATGGGTTAGCCTGGTGACGGGTATTAAGGAGGCCACGTACTGCATGGAGCACTGGGTGTTACACGAAAACAATGAATCAGGGAACACTACATCAAAAACTAATGATGTATTGTATGGTGATTAACATAACATAATAAAATAAAATTAAAAAAAAAAAGACGGACTGGAGCTTGTTTTAATTCTATCACAGAATCAAAATGATTTCCCTCTCAGTTTTTTCTACCCCATTAAAAAGCAGAGCCCAATTGTTCACAGCTGCCCATCCCTGATTCCTTCCCTGACCCCCCACAAAATAAAATTTATTGACCCCTTCCCATGTACCAGACTCTGCTCCATACTATGGGGAATCTCATGGGAGCTCCCTGCCATTCTAGTGTAGGAGTCAGATAATGAGCAAAATAAAAAACGAAATGACACAACATGATAGAAGGTGGAAAGGGTCAAGAAGAACAATAAGGCAGGAAGGGTTATAAGGACTGCTAGAAGTGCCGAGGGAGCATGCGGTGTTAAAGAATATGGTCATGGAGGTCTTCGTTGAGATATAATTGAGCAAAGATGGGAAGACTTGAGGGGGTGAACTGTGAGGACATCCAAACATCCTGTGGAAAATTATTTCAGGCAGAGGGAACAGAAGAGCTGAGAGCATGGCTTGTATTTTCCAGGAACAGCAAAGAGGTCGATGTGGTTGGAGCAAAGTGGATGAATAGGAGATGAGAGGAGAGCTGTGAGGAAAGGGGCCCATTCTGCAAGACGTTTGACTGACCATCTGTGATGAGAAGAGCCATCAAAAGGTTTTGGGCGTCTGGGTGGCTCAGTCTGCTAAGCGTCTGCCTTTGGCTCCGGTCATGATCTCGGGGTCCTGGGATCAAGCCCCTCATTGAGCCTCACCCCACATGGAGCCCAGCATCAGGATCCCTGCTTAGCAGGGAGCCTGCTTCTCCCTCTTCCTCTGCCCTTCCCCTGCTCATGCTCTCTCTCCCTCTCAAATAAATAAAATCTTAAAAAAAAAAAAAAAAGGTTTTGCGTAGAGAAATGACACAAGAAGTCCTGACATGCCTACTTGCAAAATATTCATCAAGCACATCCACACCTCCCTGCCTCACTCATCATCCTTTCCAAAGCCCTACCATTTCTTGTGGAACTTCTTGAAAACCTCATACCTGGCTTCCACCGTTTGTTACTTACCATTTCAAAGCTGTTCTGTAGGCAGCAAGCACAGCGCTCACTGAACTGTATTACCAGCACGCCCCTGCTTATAAGGTTTCTGCGACTTCCCGCTGCACTTTGAACGAAACCTAAATTCCTCTCCACATCACGGAGTCAGTTTCCTCCTGTTCAATTCTGCTACAGCCACATGAGCCTTCTCTCCGTCCCTCAAACTCCCGACTCTCTCTGCCTTAGGCTCTGTGTCCTTGCCCATCCCGACTACCCCTCCATTATTCTCCATCAGAGCGCCTTGCTCCTTCCTTCATGACCCTTGTAAGGTTGTATCTATTCATCTGCTCACTTGTTAAGTCGTTCGTTTCTCCTGCTAGACTGTGAATTCCATGGGCCAGCGAGGGACTCCTCTGGGTCTCTTGGTCGTGGTTGTCTGACGCTTTGTTGTTGGCACTCAGCCAAAAAAAAAAAAAAAAATGACTGAATGAGTAAAAGGAAGAGAGAGGATCATAGACAAATCCAGACTGCGGAGGGACATGAATCCATGTCTGCCTGCCAGTGTTACAGAATACTACAGACCAGAGGGCTTAAACAACAAACAACTGTTTCTCACGGTTCTGGAGGCTAGGGAGTCCAAGGTCAAGGTACTGGCAGACCTGGTATATGGTGAGGGTCTTTTTCCTAGTTTGCAGACTACAATCTTCTCCTTGATCCTCCCATGGCTAAGAGAAAAATCATCTTTCTCATGTCTGTTCTCAGAAGGGCACAAATCCCCTTCATGATGGCTTCACCCTCATGACCTAACTACCTCCCATAGGCCCCATCTCCTAGTACCATCACATCGGGAGTGAGGATTTCCACATACGAATTTTAGGGGGCCATAAACATTCAGTCGGTAATGATACACACATGAATTATATTATTAGGATAGAGGAAGTCAGCTTTGTAAGTAACAAAGAACCATCATTCTATAAGCTGCTTTAAACATTCTTATAAAGGAAAGAAAGGGCAGCAGGTATAATGTGAATATTTGAAGAAGTGACATTCTTTTCCTTTGTAAAAATGATATTTTTAATATATTCATTTCTCCTCTAATTGTTGCCGTATTTTTTTCAGTTTCCATGGGAACCTAGAGAGGGACTTACCTATTTTCCCCACCCCTTTGGGCTTCAGCAAAGGAAAATGGACCATGAGGGAGTTTTCAAGAGCTGCTTCAAAATTCGCTGTTCATCAGGTGGTTGAGGACAGCAAGCACTTGTTGGGACTTGCTCAGTACCAGATGCTGTGCTAGGCATTGAGGAAAAGGAGGTGAATGAGATCTAGTGCTTACCTGGTAGGAGAGGGGGCCGCTAAATGAATCCTTTGACTGCAGTGGATGTGATGTGACAGCCTTTGTGCAAGATGTTACGTATCTAAAGAGAGAGAGGTCAAGGAAGCTTTTGGAGAGACAATGCCTAAATTGTGTCTGAAAATTGTCCTGGAGTTAGCCCAAAAAGGGATGAGAGGAAAGAGTGAGAAGAAATCTCTCATCCATTGCCAATTATTTTCCTATTTCAATTCAAAAGTATTAAGAATGGTTGGAACACACAAGGAAGAAATGGGGAAAAAATTAAAACCTCAGAAAAGTGAAAAATACAGTCTGCCCATCGCTTATGTCCATGTGCAAAGGATGGACGTGGGTCTAGGTAAAGAAAATTCTGAACTACATAAGAAAAGGAAATCCCTAACCATTTGTGGTCATAGGTTTTCCTGGACAAAAGGGGTCAAATTGCCACCTTTAGGGTATAATAGAAAATCTCACATGCGAGAGAACCTTAGAGTATGTATGGAGTTGGAGCAGGTGTATCATTCTGAAAAGGAGTAAGCCTGACCATGTGATGGTTAGACTCTCCGTCACCAATAGGAGGAATGCTGAGAATGCCGCTGCCCATCTGGTTGGTCTAGGACTTGTGTTTCATCAAAACATGACCAGCCATCCACAGCCATTTAAAAATAAACCAAATCCTTTGTAGATATGTCTCAACAACATGAATAAGAAACATAGTCCCTAGGGACCTTCAAGCTCCCTCTTTTCTTGCTTTCGCCCTGCCACTTCTCAGACTGCAGGTGCTCCCCGCCCTCTTTCCCTAAATCTTTATGTCCTTTTTGTTACCCTCACCCATGTCATTGCCTCTTGATGCTGCCCCCTATTATCCCAAGAATGATAGGGCTGGTCTCCCTTCCAGGGGGAGGATCCTCAAAAGCTAATTATTTTCATTTTGTCACATGCTCATTAATAGGACCGGCAAAACTCAATGCTACTACGGATACAGAATCCTAAATGTGAGAAGGAAATTGGAGAACTTAGCACAATGCTCTTACTTTACCGAGGAGAGATCTGAGGGACGTAGAGGGAAGGCTAGAGGAACTTCTCAGGGCCAGGAACCATCTGATAGGTGAGGCCATCTGTTCATATTTTAATAGCTAAACTCCCTTGAATGAGGCTCAAAACTTAGTTTCCTTCCACTGAATTTCTGTCCCCGGAAGATTCTAGTGTGTCTCAGTGGCATCACAATGCTGCTTTAAAGATTCTCCTTATGAAGCATGAATACATTTTTTTATTTCTATTTTTATGTTTGAAAATGGTAACAACATTTTTAAGAATTGCCTTCCTTGTTGGCATTTTTATTAATTCTTTCCCCCAACTACCCCAAATAATTAAATGCATAATATGGAGCAAAATGTATAAAATCATCCAAATGCTTATTCCTGGTTATGATTTGCCGCATTAAAAACTTGCCTTTAGCAAAGTAACATCTGCAGGGAGAGCGCTTAGAACAAACAATAATAATAAGGTGCCTGGCAGTGAGGTTAGAGGTTCGCATGTCTCTACTCACTCAAGCCCACAACGCTCTTGTAAACGAGGAAACTCGGTGTTTTCATTTCACGGGTAAGCAAAGGTTTGAAGAGGTTCGATTCCAAGTCAGATGGTAGATCCAGCATCAAAGCTCAGGTATGGTCTAATTAATGTCTGACCATTTTGTTCACCCAAAGACTAAATATACTGATTCAAAGGTAGAATCATTTCATATCCCCATTCTCACTGTCTAGAGGTCATAGATGGATACAACAAGAGGAGGCAGTTTCCGCTGTGTGTAGAGCCCTGAAAAGGATTTAATTTCAGTCGACTCTTTTTCCTATGGGCTGTGACAAGGCTCATTAGACAGGCTGGCTGGGATAGATCAACCAAAGTGCCACAGGGGACAGTCTCAATATTTTAACAATTCCTGCCCTGCAATTCTATCTGCAGTTTCTCCCTTTCCTCTAGCATGTGTCTGCTCAGAATCTTTTTGGAATCTTGGATCAATAGCTAAGTCGATCCTTCCTTAGCAGGTCTCATGGCCCCACTGGTCAGACACAGACACACACACACAGACACACACACACAGACACACACACCCAGACACACACACACACACCATGATTTGCCTCTTTTGCTTCACAATTCATTGTCAGTATCTTTCTGGTTCAAGTACTAACGTAAAACCATCTTTACATACATTTCATCATTATTAAAACTCTGCTTGTCCATTAACTTTTCATTATTGTCATGATAAATAAAACAACAGTCACTATGAAGTCACCGGGCTTTAATCAGGATCCTAAGCATAATGTAATTTCTCTTGCTCTCTCCTAAGCCCATGGAGAAATCCACATAGTGCTAGCAATCACTCATTCAAGGCAACGTATTTTCCTGTAACTCCTTTGTAGACTTATTGGCTTCACCCAGTGGAGGGTCCACTAGGAAAGATTGCAGGCTTGATGGTGGCCATCCATGCTCCTGGTATTAACAATGCAAGTAGCTCTTTCATTTCTATTTCTAATTTCTCACCCAAGGTCTCAATGCTTCACTTTGAAGTGCTTTGGAGACATTGCTTTTTAGACAGCTTTCAGCCAAAGCAAATTAAATTTTTTTTTAAAGATTCTGTGTATGTATGTATGTATGTACGTATGTATGTATGTATTTGACAGAGAGAGAGAGAGAGAGAGCACAAGCAGGGGGAGCGGCAGGCAGAAGGAGAGGGAGCCAAAGGTTCCCCGCAGAGCAGGGAGCTGGATGCAGGGCTTGATCTCAGGACCCTGAGATCACGACCCGAGCAGAAGGCAGATGCTTAACCGACTGAGCCACCCAGGTGCCCCGCAAATTAAGTTTAAACCTAAACTCACTGTTATTCTAGAACTATGTTCAATATGGCGGTCAACAGCCACATCGAGTATATGAGACGCAGCTAGTTTGAACTAAGATGTCCTGTGAGTATAACACTTCAGCTTCAAAGACTGAGTACAAGAGGGCAAAATAGCTCATTGATGATTTATATATTAATTCACAATGAGATGATAATATTTTGTAGGCAATAATTAAATAAAACACATAATTAAAATGAATTTCACCTGTTTTTAATTTTAAAACATGGCTACTAGAAAATTTAAAATTAGGTATGTGACTTGGATATTTCTATCGGACAGTGCTGTGCTAGCAGATCAAGCCTGGGAGGGGTGGAACTGTCTAACCCCATTGCTTTTTTTTTTTTTTTTTTGAGTGAAGGGTGATGATAATAATAGCTCATTATTGCGTCAGTTTTGCACACCTGCTATGTGGCCTGGCACATGTATTATCTCCCAGTCTTTACTGCAATCCTATGTGGTAGGTACCATGGTTATGCTGAAGTCTATGGAGAGGAAGTAGCTTGTCCAGTGTCATATAGCTTATGACTTGGATGCTCTGCATAGCTTTAATTCCTGTGAGTGATAGAATATACAAGTGCTTCCCAAGTTATACAGACCATGTGTATATCTCCACGGCTCTCTCTTACTCAGTCCACCTTTCCCTGGTAGCCATTGTACTATGGACTTCTCCCCAACTATCTTTGCCCACAATATCTGGTCTCATTTTCTCTTTGAAAAGAACATATAACCAATTAAAAAAAAAAAGTCATTCCTTTGGAGCAGGGACCTCTGCAATTACTGCACAATCTATTTTCTTTTCTTTTTTTTTAAAGATTTTATTTATTTATTTGAGAGAGAGAGAGAGAATGAGAGATAGAGAGCACGAGAGGGAAGAGGGTCAGAGGGAGAAGCAGACTCCCTGCCGAGCAGGGAGCCTGATGCGGGACTCGATCCCGGGACTCCAGGACCATGACCTGAGCCGAAGGCAGTCGCTTAACCAACTGAGCCACCCAGGCGCCCTGCACAATCTATTTTCTTAACTAACAAAGGTAAAGGGAAACAAAGGCAAAATGGGAAGCTCTGTGATGGAAGGTGAGATTCCATTGTGCTTACAGCCGCATCCTGTCATGGTAACAGACACACGCACACACAGGCACACACATTGCAAATCCTTCTTCCCAGAATCTGTTGATATATTTTTTTATCCATTGTGTCATTTGCAGATACCTTCTCCCATTATGCAGGTTGCCTTTTAGTTTTGTTGATTGTTTCCTTTGCTGTGCAGAAGCTTTTTATTTTGATGTAGTCCCAATAGTTTATTTTTGCTTTTGTTTCCCTTGCCTCAGGAGACCTATCTAGAAAGAATTTGCTATGGCCACTATCAAAGAAGTTAGTGCATGTGTTCTCTTCTAGGGTTTGTATGGTTTCAGGTCTCACATTTAGGTCTTTAATCCATTTTGAATTTATCTTTGTGTATGGGATAAGAAAGTGGTCCAGTTTCATTCTTTTGCATATTGTTGTCCAGTTTTCCCAACACCATTTGTTGAAGAGACTGTCTTTTTTCCATTAGATTTTCTTTCTTGCTTTTTCAAAGATTAATTGACCATATAATTGTGAGCTTATTTCTGGATTTTCTATTCTGTTCTATTGATCCATCTATTTTTGTGCTGGTACCACACTGTTTTGATCACTACAGCTTTGTAATATAACTTGAAGTCCAGAATTGTGAGGCCTCCAGCTTTGCTTTTCTTTTTCAAGATTGCTTTGGCTATTTGGGGTCTTTTGTGGTTCCATACACATTTTAGGATTGTTTGGGAATCTGTTGATATTTGCAGTGCAGTTACATCTTGAACTTGGTCTCCAAGTTAGTTTAAAGGAGAAAATAATGTATAGGCAAACATTACGGCATCAATTTCCTTATAAAGGACAACATGGGAAAGCATCATGTTGTCTCAGAACAAACCTGACTCAGCTGATTTCTTCTCCAGCTTAGAATGGATTGTTGGTTCTGTAGCTGAATGTCAGATGGTGCTGCTTGTTTGTATGTAGGCCACAGGTTATATGAAAAGCACATCATTTTAGACACTAGAACCACACACAGCAGAGTGAGATGCTCATTTCTGGAGACATCCATGAAAACTGAGAGCAAATGAGAGCAATGAAATTCACTCCTACCATCTCTTGTTACCTCTAGGACACAGTCATTTTATGGAATGGAGGGTAGAATTGCTGTTATGTATTTAAGTCATTGTTTTTCTATTTTTTTGACAAGCATATAAAATTGATTTTGTGCAAGTTAAGTAAACATGCATATTACCTTTCAGCCTCCCTGGTAAGTAATATTGGCCTCTTTTGGGTCTATCATGAATGAAGGTCCTCAAGGAGGAGATTTTTGTGATAAAGGATGCGAAGTATTTCTCTTTAGTGGGCTGGAAGAATTCATGAGTTCATTCACTATTTTAGCACAATGTCCTCGCTGTGCCAGATGCTGTCCCAGGTGCTGAGGAGTTAGAGATGAATTAAGAGCCCATCCTGCTCTTACCTGCTCAGAAATTTCAAAGGGTTTACGCTTAAAAAAAAAAAAAAAGCCCAAGAGCATTGTGGGTATTGTTTCCAACCCGTCCGATAATAGTTTTTTATCTCATTGTCATCATTATCATCACCATTATCATTAGAAAAAAAAGGAGGCAGAGTCTAGGAGTGCAGGGAATGTTCGAAAAAGGTTCTAGCACCTGATGGGTCCTAGTGCAGAGGGCAGTGTGGCAGAGTGGAAAGATGTTTGAGCTTTGGAGAAGGTGTGACACAGATATTGTGAAGACCTGAGAGAAAAAAATTTAGACTGCAAATTGCAGCTCTTTGCCTTTTAAAGCATTTCTGTTTTAAACCGCGTTGAACAAATGCAGACAGGAGAATTCATCATTAACAATGAGCTAGTGTTGATCTTATACTGATTCCTGCTCTTTTGGTAATTTTGCTGTGTAACTTTCCAAAGTTTGAAAACATTGACCTTGTCCAATTATCTCATTTTTTTAGGCTATAAAATGAAGCATAGAGAAAGGTCATTGAATTTCCTGGTTATTCACTCAGCGTTTACCTTTTTTTAAAAAAATCTTTTGCTTCATTTCCCCCCTAAGATCATGATAGTTTTGCTTTGTTTTAAAAAGCTGATCGCTAACGCACTTCAAAGGTGCCTCTTTGCCTTTGTGCTCTTAATCTAGAGTTTATGATATTTCTTGGTGCCAACACGAGAGACTATCTACATCAACTTTGTACCTTCTTCGGTTTTCTCTCCGCCAGGTACTTTATGACCCAGACAGACTTTTGGATCAGAAAGATATCAGAAGCTATAAAACACACAAAGCCAGGCTTTGTTATCACACAAGTGTTCAGAAGGACACCAGCCCTGAGTGTGCGCCATCCTGTGCCCATCATATGCTCCTCTGTTCTCTGACTCTACTTCCCCAGTCCGTCTCTGGGTAGAGGATGGAGAAAGCCAGTGTCAAACCTGGCTGTCTGGGGCTAGCTGCCCATCCGCAGAGGTGAGTTACTGTGTCCCTGCGGGCACATCTGTTAAGGTGTGTCTCAGGTCACACCTGCCGCTCTGAGTCCTGAGAGTGCAGCTCTCGCAGGACTGTGAGGACAGCCCAGTTGGCCTTTGGAGCCAGGCTGCTGCATTTCCCATGGCTCCGAGCCCACTTGTGGTCACATCCCCTGCTCTAGTCTCCCTCAGCACAGCAGATGCCAGCTGGTGTTCCCAAAGAGCTATGGTATCAGTGCCCAGCACTCTTTTCAATTAAAAAATATTTTTAAAACGTTTGAAGGGAAGGATATTGCTTTTTTCTGATGATCAAGGAGGCACACTGCATGCAGAAAATTTGACCAACACTAAAAGGTATAACTCAGCGAAGCAAGTATGAACTATGATTCTGCTATCCAGAAACAACCACTGCTATTTTATGAAATTCTTCATAGTGTTTTAATCCTGTACCACAGTCACTTCTACAATTGCAATGCTATTAAACATGCTACTCAGCATTCCTTTTTTTCCCTCTTAATGATATTTTGTGAAGATTTTCTCATATTCTTTAATGGTCCATGAGACCGTGTTCGGATGTGTGTGTGTGTGTGTGTGTATGTGTGTGTGTGTGTACATAATACACATAATGCTTTCTAGTCATTTCTTCCATAATTTAAAACTTCCCTTAGATAGAGAACCATCCAGAATTCCTGTATAACACCAATCCTCCATATATTTTGATGTTTTACTCCTTATTCTGGGCTTCTCCAGGCCTGACTGCATTGTCTTCATGTTTTATTTTTTACAACAAAGCTTAAAGAAGTGAAATAATGAAGTGCTTATAGGAAAAGCGATAGTCACCCCTCTATCTTTTTACCACCAAAGAATTGGTTGTCTCCAGAGAAGATAATCTTTTTTTCAAGTTCATCTATCAGGACTGTTTAAATTTGCCCATTACAGAAAAACCAGCTGTATCAGTTAGGAATGGGTTTACTATATATAATGGAAAATACAAATTAATAGTAACTCAGACACTTTATCATTTATTTTCTCAAGGAAAAGAAGCCTGAAGATAGGCAGTCAGTCTCTGCTATGTAAGTTCCACATAAGGAACCCAGGCTTTGCTAGTTTTCTGCTTCCTCTTGGCTTCTGTCTCCACGGTTCCAGAATGCCTGCTGCCGCTCCCCACTCCACAGGAAGGAGCAAGGAGCAAAAGAAATATGGCATGCCCCCGGCATATCAAGAAACCTAAAGGAGTTTTCCTGAAAGTTCCCTATAGCACATCTTTTTAAATTGCATTGGCAGGAGCTCAGTTATGTGCTGGGAGGCTGGGAATGTAGTTATTTATTTGGAATCAGTGCACCATTGAATAAAATTAGGGTTTTGTCATTCATAGATGTAGATGAAGAATGTTGAGCAGGCCATCAAAAAATATACTGCTTTACATAACTGAATAGTTCAAGGGTTATCTATGGCTTCAGGTACAGTTTGATCCAGCAGATAATAACATCATCTGGACTTTCATTCCATTTCTCAGAGATTCTCAGTCATCCTTCTCATGCACAGTTTTACATCCAGACTGGGCCTCCCTGCAATGGCAGAGATGGCTGTAGCATTTCATGTGATTGTATCCTTATACCTCACTGTCCAGAGAGGGAGGGAGATGTACCTTTCTGAGACCTCTCAGAGGAGAGCAAAAATAGTTTCTTCCCAGACTCCTAGCAAAGTCTTTCTGTGTATCATTGGCCCAGAATGGGCCACTTGCTCATGCCTGGATCAATCATTATGAAAACAACACTTAAATCATTATGACATGATAAATATTGTCCCGGGAGACCCAAATGGTATGCTCGGTTACACTTCCTTTCCAGGCAGTCAAAGACACAAGTCTGTGTCACTCAAGGTCAAATCTCTGTTTTTAAACACCGTCAACACCTTTACCATTTCTGTAAGGTTAGAGGCTCTTATTTGAACTAATTTACCTCTTTTTGTTTCTTTGTGTACAGATACCTCTTCCACGCTCAGCCAGGCCAAATTAGACCATGTACTCCCAGCATCAACCATCTTACATCCAAGAGGTAGATCTGGAGCTCAGAAAAGAATTCTGGGCTGACATGCAAAACTGGGGACTTGTTAGCTTACAAATGATAATTAAAGCAGGCGTTGTGGATGAAAGAGTCTGGGGGCCTGTAGAGAGTGAAAGAAGAGGAAGGGCTCTGACATTTAAGTGTTAGCCAGAGAAGGAGCCTGGCAAAAGAGACTGAGCTTTCAAAGCTCAGCCTCAGAGAATCAGTGAGTTGGGGGAGTGGCCGAGGTGACGTTGAACCTCGCACCTGGAGCAGGGCTTCTTGCTTCAGCGTTCTTGGCAGATGGTACCCAGCCTGTGCTTTGGTACCTCCAGTGCGAGACGGCCCTAAATGTGGAGACAGTCTTACACGCCGCTGAATTGTTTCTCTCAAACATCCTGGTCCCTGTTCTGCTCTCTCATGCTTGAGAAATCTGGCCTGCTTTATTGTTTCCCTCTGCACAATCGCTCTTAACATAGTAGGAGATAGTGAAGCACCCAATACATATAATGTCATCAACCGTTCATGTTGTTTATACCTTATTGTTAAGATTTTTATTTCATGGTTGCTCACAGCAAAGTCTTCAAAATCAGAGAGCCTGAATTCCAATCTTGGCTCTGGCACTTTTTAGCCATGTCATGTCCTATCAATACCAAGTTTCTGAACCTTTCTCAGCACAGTGATTAGCAAATAGTATGCGCTCCATAAATATTTGTTATGTAATAATAAAATAATGACAACAACAATAATAAATGCCATGAGCCCCATTTGCCATGTAGGTCCAATTAACTTGCCCAGTATATTGAAATTATCTCTGTCCAGCCCTATCTCCTCTAGCTCGCTCTGAGGGCTTTAAAAAGAGGGATCTATCTTCTTACTTTTCATGTCCCCGTGGTCAAGTACGGTGCCTGCCACATAGAAAACTAGTAAATCTTTTGCGGGACAGACATTTGTCAACCCCTTAGCCACCCAGATCGCCTTCTTTAAACATGAAATACTAGTTCAAATCATCCACTAGCCATCCTATTGTAAGTGCCCCTTATTCTCTGTAGGAAGCCCCAAAGGAATACCACCCATGCACCCGCAACCCAAACATGTCAGCCATACTCACTTGTCCCTGTCTGCTCTGACCACCTGCATCGCCCACAATGCTGCCGCCGCCCATCACAAGACCACCCACGCCTGTGCCGGGGGTGGGGCTCTGAATGACCTGCCTCTCCTGGGCCAGAACATGGCCTCCTCCCCAACTTTATTAGTTGGGCCCTGAACACAGAGTCTTGACTTGAACTCAGCCTCTCACGAATCCTTCCTAAATGCCCTTCCAGTTTTTGCATCTGACTCATTTTGTCTACAGCTCAAACCAGTCCAAGGAGTCTGGTGGGGTGAGAGGCCATTCCAGATCTGCCCACTTACCTTCTTACGGCCGCTTCTGCCCTCTTTAGAGCTTCGTCTCTTAGTGACAGGACAACAGCTTCCAGGTTTCTGCATGGGACAAACTAGTATAGGACGGGGTTGGGGGGTGGAGATGGGCAGTGGGGAGGAGGACCAGACTTGTTCATATTAGCCAAAGCTAGTAGAACATGTCCCATTAAATATAATATTTAAAACTTACCCTAAGGGCGCCTAGGTGGCTCAGTCGGTTAAGCATCTGCCTTCGGCTCAGGTCATGATCCCAGGGGCCTGGGATCGAGCCCCGGCATCGGGCTCTTTGCTTAGCGGGGAGCCTGCTTCTCCCTCTCCCTCTGCCTGCCTCTCTCTGTCTCTCATGAATAATAAATAAAATCTTTGAAAAAAATAAATTTACCCTAAAATACCCTTATCTATGTTAAAACTCAGTTTTGCCATATCCTGAATGTGGTGGTGGTCATATAATTCTATAAATTTGCCCAAATTTACAGAACTCCACACCAAAACAAACAGACAAAAAAACCAGCAAATTTTACTACATGTAAATTTAGAAATGAAATTTGTAAAATTTCAGTCATGCCAGAATTTTGCCTGGCAGATCACACTCACGCTGTCTGTCTCACTGATCAGGCTGTTCTTGAAGACTTTATTTTCTAGTTTTCCTTCCTGATAGCCTAAATATTCATTTACTTGATTTTTGTTGATAATAAAACATGAATTCGTTAATGGCCTTTTCAAATGTAAATAGATTAAACCCAACAATATCAGGAAGACTAGAGGACAAAGAACAGCTAAACACAAAAAAGGGCCAGAGCCTCTTATCAGGACGCGATAACTCTGCTGGGTCACTCTTTATCGGGCCCCTATTCTGGGCTGCTTCAGGCAGTTGGCTTTTCAGTGTTCAAACAGCTGGTTCATAAAGACTTTGCCACATAGCAAGTTACTAAGAACACCCTATCTTGAATTTATGTGGTCTCCTATTCTCTTGCCTAATCCTGTTAATTCCCTTTGGACTAGACTGACTTCCGGGCACCTCTTTCCTAGTGAGAGGCTGCCTGAGGCTTTTCTCCTCCTTCTGCGGCTCCTCACCCACCATTTGATTGCTGGCATATGAAGTCAGTGCATTTGAACCACCTGTTCTGTTTCCCAATGCCTCCTGCACCTGAGTCTATTTCTCCTGAAGCCACATCCTCCCGTAGAAGTGAGTGATCATCCTTTCATCCACAGGGATGTGGGTTCCTTTGGCCCCCAGGGGCCCTTGATTCCGAGGCAACTCTCACCCCTTGGAAAGCATGGAAACTCTGAAAGCAAATCCAGTTGTCTGGGTTGTCCTTCCGTTTGTTCAGCTCTTACCAAGGGAGCGTCCGCTCTAAGTCAGGTTCTTTCTTTTTTTTTTTTTTAAAGATTTTATTTATTTATTTGACAGAGAGAGACAGTGAGAGCAGGAACACAAGCAGGGGGAGTGGGAGAGGGAGAAGCAGGCTTCCTGCTGAGCAGGGAGCCCGCTGTGGGACTCGATTCCCAGGACCCCGGGACCATGACCTGAGCCGAAGGCAGACGCCCAATGACTGAGCCACCCAGGCGCCCAGTCAGGTTCTTTCTCAAGTGCAGAGTCTTTTGCCTTGAGCAGCTTTTGTTTTACGGGAGAGTCAGAAAGTAAACAGGTAAAAAAAATACATCAATGAATAAGTTACAGAAGGAGATAAGGACCATAAGCTACATAAACAGCGCTAGGATAGAAAATCACAGATAGAGATAAGGGGTCAAGAGGAAAGCACTCTGTAAAAGAGATATTTGGGCTGAGCCGGAGGAGAAGGCTTGCAGGTCTACGAAACAGTAAGTTCAAGTCCCAGGCCAGAGAGGGCTGTCTGTGAGTAGAATCCTGAAGCTGAAGTGCCCTGTGGCGAGAGCACAGCGGGAGAGGAGAGGCTATGAGCTGGGTTGGGAGGCAGAGTCCCAGGGGACAGGGCCTGAGCCACAAGACCGCTCATCAGGTCTGAGCTGGGTTTGGGGAGTGGGAGATAATCATCCACTCTGGAATGTGGTACAAAACGAGAATGAACATGGTCCTCTCGGAGAGTTTTGACTCTTTGCAAACAACAAATTGCAGAGCTTTCTCCATTTCACAACTTCATTTAGAGGAAGTTTTGTTCAAAGTTGTTTCCCTGACACGGAATAGTTGTCTATAAGGTAAACCGAGGACTCCTATGAATGACCCGTGTGCCTGTGCATGCCACAGTGTCTTGTGCTAGGGTCTCACTTATTCTGGGCAGTCGGTTAAAATGAAGCCAACTGCCCTGGCTTGATTATAGGAAAGGTACTCACAGTCTGGTTTCTGTGCCTTTGCAGCTGTGTCCGAACTCTTTGTTCAATTGTTTAAATTTTTAGCAACAATTAAATGGATGGAAGGTATGCAGGCTTCGAGTTTGTGAGTGCAAAGGGGAGCACTGATTTATTTCAGCAATTTGGATTTGGAATTTAATTTTCATCCTCTCTGAACAAAGGTTTCTCTTCTACTCTCTCTCTCTCTCTCTCCTCTCTCTCTCTCACACACACACACACACACACACACACAGCTTCATTCCATAACGAAGACACCCAAAGTGAAAGAAGCTTAAAACAAGCTTTGAGACTTTTAACATAACCCCTGTAGTGTGGTGCTGATAAAGTATTCTCTCCATGGCAGGGTGTTGGGCAGTAAGTACGTAAGAGGACATTTGTACCACACAAGCCAAGTGCAGACAACCAGAAGAGAAAAACAGTACGTATTTGTTTCTGCAGACTGGAAGAAATTAGCCAAAGAAACCCTGAACATGTTTCAAGTTTGTAAATGTCATAATAGAATCAAGGACTTCTTCATCTCCTCTGAGTGGTGTGTTGGGCCTGGTAGCTCCTCTGAACTATTCATACTGGGGGTTCCTGGCAGAGAAATCGGGCCTGGATGCTGGAACAGCCTGATACCTGGCACATTGCAGGGGCTTGCAGTGGCCATTTATTATTTTCATGCTGCCAGCTTCCCTTCTACCTTCCTAATGGCACCCCAAATTTACTGGGGAAATAAAATTTCCCCCATAGCATGGAGTCTTGATGGAGCGACCTGATGCTTTCCCTCCTTCATCTCTGATTCAGAATGGGTGAGAGAGGAGACACAAAGCTAGGTTCGGCCAATCTGGTGTATATTCCAGTGACTCTGACCTTAGGTAAGTGGCCCAAGGATGGAGACTGCTGGAGGCCGTTCCCTGTGTCAGGAGGGATGGCTCACCATCCTGATGGAGTTTCTCTGTGACAAAGTTGCTGCACTTTCTGCATTTTGGTTTTCTGGAGCTCTCTGGGTAACTGCTTCTCCCAGCCTGGCTCCTAGCATCTCAGGGATTATGTAAGTCTTTAAGCAGTATTCCAATAATTTCCCTTTTGCTTAAGTTAGCTAACGTCCTTCTCTGTTGCTTGATACCAAAGGCCTTAATTAAGATGATACAGTAAATGTTCCTGGAGTGAATGGATTAATGGAATGAAGACAGATCAGGCTGTATTTCAAGGCTTTTGTGACTTTTCTTTTATCGTAATCAGAGAATTGAAGCTCATCTGTAGATAGGTTTTCTTGGAACTTGGAAGAATACTGAAGTTTTATATAACTTCCCTTCTGGAGGCAAAGCTAGTTTTAAAAATTATTGAACCTAACTTCTAAATATACGCTTGTTGTATGGTTGTTAGAAAATACAGATAAGCATAATAAAGAATGTAAAAATATTCACACAAATCTTTCTATAGAATAAATATCAATTGACAAAAATCATGTTTAATACCTGAATGCTATCTCATGGTAGAGATAATATATTTAGCTAATCTCCTATTGTTAGGACCTGCTGCAGTGAACATCCTCTTAGGTAAATCTTTGTGTACGTAGACTTACTACCCTTGGGACACATTTAAAGAAGTAGAATTTTTGGGCCAAAGAGTTTGCATGTTTATAATGATTTTACTTGAAATAATAGCCCTTTTTAAATAGGGCTGATTTTTTAAAAAAAAGAATAGCCCTTTTATTGTGGGACTCTTTTTCAGCAAAAGCAAAACAAAAACAGAAACAAACAAATATAAAATAAAGAAAAGTCTACAGTTCAAGCCATGCACGAGTGTACCCTATTTAAAACCACATTGCACTAACTGAGGTGTTTCTATTGATCACCTCAACTAACCAGAGACAGATGGTGCAAGAAATATTTATTAATAGCCTGTCTGCTCAACACAATCAGACACTGCACTTGCTTTCTTCATCCAGCCGTTCAAAGCAGTCATCGAGTCCCTACCATGTGCCTGGCATGGTGCTAGGGGCTGGGACACAGAAAGGGAGGTAAGACCCAGTCTCCACCTTGGAGGCACTCACCATCCAGTGTGCCATGCAGACCCACAAATAACTTGCGAACAGCACAGTGTGGTGGTAACTGCTACAGTAGAGAGATGAACACAGTGTTGTGGGAACAGAGAGTCAGGAGCAGTATCAACCTGGGCATTTGGAGTCCTGTCCTCAGTCTTGTTCCTTTCTCTCTCATTAGAAAGCACCATTTGAAATGGGATGTACCTGGAAAAATACGAAGTCCTGGAGATTCAAAGAAGGGAGAGATCAGGGTCAGTTCCATGGAACCCACACACACCACAAAGTGTTAGGGCTGACAATGTCTGGAGGAGGACACTCTGGAGAGGACATCGTGCACCAGTACAGATGATGGAAGAGAAGGGAACAGTCAGACCCCTTAAAACCCAAGGTTTTGAGTAGAGCAAGGTGGCTGAAAGTAGGATTGCTGTTAATAGCAAGATAAGGCATTGGCGTGTACCTTCATAAATAAAAGAGATGCATTGTGATTAGTTAGCGGTTGCTAATGCAACAAGTTACTTAGTGGATTAAAACAACACAAATTTATTGTCATCCTATACTTCTCCAGCTCAGAAGTCTGACACGAATCTCATTGCACTAAAATCAAGGTGTCTGCAGGGCTGCCTTTCTTTCTGGAGACTTTAAGGGAGCATCTGTTTCCTTGCCTTCCGCAGCATCTAGGGGCCATGTGCATTCCTTGTCTTGGGGTGCTTTCTTCCATCTTGAAGGCCAGTAACTGCTGGTCAAGTCCTTCTTAGTGCGTCACTCTGACCTCCTCTTGTGCCTCTCGCTTCTTCTTTTATGGACACTTTAAGGACCCACCTGTACAATCGGAGATAATCTCCCATCTCAAGTCCCTTAACTTAATCACATCTGCAAAGTCCCTTTTGCCCCGCGAGGTAACATATGCACAGGTTTTGGGGATTAGGACATGGTTATCTTTAGGAAGTAGCTTTCTGCCTTCCACGAGCATTAGCTTTTAGCGCTCAGGAGTGACCCTACTGGCATCTGCCTGAGGAAAAGCATGCTGGCGGATATCAGGAAGGTGGATGGGCTGGAGGGCAGACACCAGGTAGAAGGCCCATTTTATGACTCCAGAAAAACATCTGACTCAGTCCAGTGGGACTAGGAAGGAAAGGACAGATGCCTGTGGCACCGTGGGGACAGACTCTCTGGGAACTGGAGAGTGGTGGAGTGGAGAGTGGGGAGAAAAGGAACAGAGAGAGGTACAGTTGTTCAAGATGACTCAGGCTGTACGCTCCCATGAGTGTGAGGATAATGGTGTCATTTATCAAGAGTATTTGGCTTAGGGCAGTGGCATAGTGATAAATTTAAGTTCGGATCTTATTATCATTAGAGAAATAACTTACGGCTTTTCCACTATTCGATTGGGAATGGGGGACGTAAGAGAATAAAGATTCAAGACTTATCCATGCGAGGGAGAGAAGTGAGGGGTAGGAAGGTAAAGAAGAGATGTACAGACCGACATGGAAAAGGGGAGAAAGAGGAGAGAAAAAGTGTACGGGATTTAAGATGGGGAAGAAATGTAGACCGTGAGGAAGACAGACAGGGCCTGGCAAAAGAAGGGAGAAATGAGAGGCATATCAACAGAGAGATAAGCTGTGAAAGGGACCGGCTCAAGTTTCTGGCATGAATAGGTTGGTTAATTTAAAGTCCCGGTTCACTCGGGTTGTGCTCACAATTGTAAGTTAAACTAACATAACATAATAAAATAAAATTTAAAAAAAAGAGAGAGTCTTGGAAGATTTATTTGCTTTCAGAGGTTAATTACTGTCACAGCTTCTCTGTTTTGTCAGGCTTCCAGGCAGCCTCAGTGGTCCTTGTGGGGGTGAATTGTGCCCCCGGGGAGGCCCCCTCACCTGTCTCCCCAAAGGCAGACCCTCTTTGCGCCTTCCCAGCATGGCTTGTTTAACCCTTCAATTGTTTCGGCCCTGGGGTTTGAGGCCTTTGTCAGATATGTTGAGGAAAAATGTGTTGCATTCTATCTCAGTTCCTCACAGATAATGACAACGCACTAAGTGACACAGACAGGAACTCTGGTAAGTCTCAACACAGCTTGTGCGTTTCTGGTTCCCATTTTACAGATGGGAGCACAGAGGCTTGGCCCGGGTCTAATCGCGTGCTCAAGGTCACCAGTAGACGGCGCTGGGACAACAGGCTCCCCCAGATCAGGGAAGCCAAGAGAGGACTAACACATATGGGCACGATCCCTTACGAAGATTTCAGGCCAACGAAACGCTGCCTTTGGAAAACTTGGGAGCCCTCTCTCTCGGGGACTAGAGAGCTCACTCTGAACCCTGCTCTCAAACTAACCCGGCCCCGGGCAGAGTCAGAGGCATGAGAAGGAAGTAAGCTATACAGGGGTAGGATTTCCCCTGGCACGGGCACCACCAGCGCCTTCAGCTTTTATATTGCCTTCCCAGAGGGGAAACGGGCACTCAGTGAGGTTAACCAACTTGCCCAAGGTCACCCAGGAGCCGGCGCGGGCCCGGGGCAGCGCTCGGGCAGTGGGGGGACGCTTGCGGCCAGCCGCGAGGGGCGAGGTCCTGGCAGCCTCCTGGGCGCCCACTCCCGCTTGCGCCCCGCCGCCGTCGCCGTCGCCGTCGTTGCGCCCGGGGGGAAACCGCCGGGGCTGGGGGCGTGGAGCCCGCGCAGCCCGGCCCCGTCGGCCGGGGAGGAGGACGATGCGCGGTGCGCCCAGGTGAGCCGGGGCCGGGGTCCCAGCCGCCGCCGCCGCCGCCGCAGCCCCGCGCCCGCGCCGCGCGCCCGCCTGCCTGCTCGCCGGCCTCCCGGCGCGGGGGCTGGAGCCGGCACCCGAGGGGGCGGCGGGGAGGGCGCAGGCAGCGGCTGGGAGCGCGGCGGCAGCGGCGGCGGCGGCGGCGGCAGAAGCTCGACTCCGCGGCTGGGGGTGGCCTCTCCACTGTGCCGGGCGCCTGGCTCCCCCTCGCCTCGGGCGGCGGGTAGGTGCGGCGGGCGAGCGGGGCCGGGGCCCTGGGAGCCCACGTGTGCGGGCGGGGGCGCGGCGGGGGCTGGGGGACTCGGGAGACCGCGCCTGGCCGTAGGGGGTGGGCGACGTGGCGGCCCCGGGTGCGGTGGGTGGCCGGTGGTGTGGTGCAGGACGCGTCGCCAGCGTGGGACCGCGGTGGGGTCGGGGCCGGCGCCCTGCGCTTGTGTGCGTGAGTACTTGTGAAACTGCCTGTTTGTCCACTGACTGTATGGGGTTGTGTGTGTGTCTGTGCGCGCGTGTGAGAGGGGTTGAGAGAGAGACATAACGTGGTTAGTGCATCCATAACCGTGTGTTTAACTGGATTCATGAGTGTGGACTGCTAAACATGGTCCTGGGTGTGTGGCCGAGAGAGTGTAACTCCCTCTCACTGTGTGTGTCTGTATGTGACAAGACGTGAATGTTCTTAGTGTATACCTGGTTGCGCGTGCGAGTGTCCGTGAGTGTGTGGGCACGCTGTGCTGCATGAAGCTTTCACGGTCACTGCCAGTACTAGCTTCCTGCAGTTGTCGTTCACAGAATCCCAATACCAATTTCAGGTGCATTTCCGCTCAGCGTCTGGCACTGTGCAGTTAGTTGCCTGTGGAAGAAGTGGCTGGGGAGACAGAGAGGTGGCGGCCAGCAGAGGTGGACGGGTCATGGCCACCAGCTCTTCTTCCTAGAGTGCAAGGTTAAGAGAAGATGTTGGCTTGATTTCCCAACTGGTCCATTAAAATGAACAAGAGAATGTTTCTTAGGTGGGTTTTGATGGAAGGACACTGAGGCGAGCTTGCCCTTCTTGCCTAGATATTGTTGAGCCGGGCTCCCTGGGTTATACCTCTGTGGGTGACCCTGGGGGGCGGTGGGCCCCCCACTGTTTGCCCAGGTCCCTGTATGGAACTTGGGCATCTATGGTGAGGGAGGAGCCGCTGTGTGCTGCTGGTGAGCGCAGGTGGTGAAGGGAAAGGACACTGTGACGGATGCTGTACCCTAGAAAGAAGGAGAAAGTCAGGACGGGGGACGAGACTCCTTCAGTTCTGAGGAGCAACTTTCACCCAGGAAATGATGAGGTGGAGAAAATTAGTCAAAAAGTAGAGAGAGTGTTCAGCATTCTCAAGTCATTTTTTTTAAACCTATTTTTCCCATCCACTCTTACCCTAAACTCTCCTGTGTTTGCATCACTGCCCACATTTCCTGCCATGGGAAATTTCGTGAGCATATTTATTACCGCGCAGTTGAGCAGGTCGTCATTTAAGCTACAGGAAAACTGGATGCACGTCCTAGCTCTCCAGAGCTTCGGGGAGTGCTCGCTTCCTCGCCTGTTGAGCACACGAAGGGCCCGGAGGACGGTGGTGCTCTTGGTTCCTCTGAGTTATCTGGATTTTATTCCTAAATCTGGTCCTTCTAGGGGCTACAGTGGCCTCACAACCAACAAACAGATTATATTTCCTTCCACTCAACTTCTCCTGGGCCTCACTGACGCTCTTCATCCTCTCATACCGTTCCCCAGGTTCTCCAATGAAAGGACAGCACTCGAAACCCAGCGAATCGACCTGCTCCCCACCTCCTGACCCTTCCCCACCCTCTGTTATGGAACTGCCGCTAACCCCAAGTCACTCTGGCTGGGAACTGAAGTCACCTCATTATATCTCTTCTTCATGAGTGGTAGTCACAGCTAGATCCTTGGGCTGGGCTTGTCCGTTTTCCTTCAGTACTTCTTCAGTCTAATTTTGTTTTTTATTCCCACTGCCACCCCCTTATCAGGTGAACCCCGCATTTAGGGATTTCCGGAGGTAGGAACAGCTGAAGACTGTAATCACTGAAAAAAATGCCAAGCACAAGCACAGAGGAGACCCTTGATATTATTGCTGTCTGGCTAATAGGTTAAGTAAGTTCTTTGGAAGGATCTGGACCTTCTGAGGGTTGGTAGCATTCTGTGACCTAGATGGAGTCTCTTGGCCTTTCTAATTTTCAACTTCTTCACCTGTGAAATGTGATAGAAGATTTCAATTGGAATCTCGTTGCTAGATCAATTTCTAAGGTTTCTTCCAACTTTGCAAGTCTCTGATTGTCATTGGTGTTCTTTCAGTGAGAAACATTTCCCCTAATGACTTAACGGTTGTCTTCTAATACTTAACCATCTTTTAATAAAAAAAGTTCAGTGTGTCTTTAGGGAAAGGAACCAGGAAAAGGGGCAAAAGGTGGAAACAGATTATTAACTTAAACTTGTGGTTGAGTGTCAACTGCCCACATTAAGCCTTTGGCTTGAAGGAATCTTAGAGGTCACTTACTCTCACCTCCCATCAAGTGCCAGAATCTTCCATGCCATTGCCTTTTTGGAAGATTGAAAAAGTGTGTTAAGTCTTATCGAGATAACTTCACACAACGTTGTAATTCAGGGTTTCTCAAATCTTTGTACTATTGACATCTTGGCCTAGATAATTGTTTTTGTTGTGAGGGACTGTCCTATGCATCATTGGCTGGTTAGCAGCATCTCTGGCACCCATTAAATGCCTGTAACAACCACCAGTTGTGATGACCAAAATGTGTCCTTGGGGAACAAAATCCTTTCCCACCCCCAATCCCTGTTGAGAACCACTGTAGTAATTGAAACACAAGTCTTGTGGCCTTGTACACAAATGCCTCCTGACAAAGTAATTTAATAAGTAGTTGAACTTGTGTGTTGCTAGCTGCTTTTCTACCCCCTTCCAACTTAACCACACTCACACATTTACCTTTATCCCTCCTGGTTTCTCACTGCCTTGTTGCTATGCCTGGGAATGTTCAAGATGTTGCCGAAGGCTGAGAAGCATTTTGGAGACATTATCATAATAATCCTAATAGCGCACATTAATCCAGCCCTTATTTTGTGCCAGGCACGGTTCTAAATGCTTTACGTGGATGATCTCATTTAATCTTCATTAAGAGTCCCGTGAGGGAGATAATTTTATTCCCCACCCCCCTTGGCAGAGATGAGGTGACTCAAACTTAGAGCGGTGGGATAACGTGTTCCGAGCTCTCTGCGCTGTAAAGTGGGTGGAGCTGGGTCTGTCTCCAGAGTCTGTTCTGAGCCCTCACACTAAACTCTCTTCCGTGAATGGGATCTTGATGTTACCCAGTGGAAATGAATTTAAACAGCTCCATTTCAGTTGTAGAACCGAGTTTGCTTCTAGGAAGGCTTGAAACTGAAGTTGGCCGTTGGGTTCATTTGAAATAATGTGATTTCTTCTCCCTTTGTCTTCTCCTCTCTCTTTGTCACTCAGGTTATTCAGAAATATCTCCAAGGTTAAACGGGAAGAGGGATGGTGTCAGGGTTGGGTACACTGGGGGCAGGGTGCCCAGGGGAAGGGAAGGATGGAAAAAAAGGAGCAAGCAATGGATGAGGCATTCCATTTTCCAGCAAGTCCTCACCGTCATGGAAACTTTAGATATCTCTTTAGTTACCAAAACTGAAATTGCCGTATTTTTATCAACTCCTTCCTTCTGTCGTCTTAGCCTGTTCTTTCATTCTTCCATGCTGCATGCTGTTTTCATGATGCTGAGGCGGTAGAAGGTGGTACACATTGGGACCAAGGGACATTAAGTCCAATGTAAATGGCTATCAAGTAGGCTCATTGACAGGGTGGGAATGACGACCTTACCCATTACTATTAAGCTTGACGATCCAAGGCAAGCCCTAAGAAGGCTGACTGCTGCTTCTAAGACCTTGTATCAACGAAGCCGCAGGTTGGATAGCTGCCAGCGAATAAATCGTAGAGCCTTGGTTTTTTGCAAGCTTCATAGCTTAAGACAGTGGCTCTTAAGCTTTGGTGAGCTCCTGAATCATCTATAGGATGTGCTGAAACACAGATGGTTGGTCCCTATCTCCAGAGGTTCTGATCCAGTGCTTCTGGTTTGGGGTTTGAGAATTTGTATTTCTGACTACGATCCCAGGTGTTGCTGATACTATTGGTCGACGACCCACGGTCTCAGGACCACAGGATTAAGACTGAGATAACTGAATAAAGCTTACAACCCATCCACCTGAAATGTTTTAATAAAAAAATATTTTGAAGGCAGCTAAGCATTTGGATTTATGAGAACCAACGGATAGAGCAAAGATTGAAAGAACAGTCACTGCTCAGTACTAGTTCACATCTCCCTTGGAGCCTCTAAGCTGTACCTCTCATTCTGAATTTCAGAAAAGCCTTTGCTTTTTCTGAGCTATGGTACTTCTAGGTTATATTAATTCTGATCTTAGATCTTTTCCTGCTCCCTACTCCTCACACCACCCCATGGCTACTTTAGTTGGAATGATAAAATCCCTCATTACTCACAGCATAATCCAAATGAAAAGTCCTTAAACATCTTATCTGCTGCCAGATACCTTCTGATCAGTCCCTCTGAGATTAAGAAAGGTTTCTTATCTGTCCATCCAGCTTTCGTGTCCTTGTAGTTGCTTTGCATTTTTTTCTCCATTCAAATCAACATTAGCCCAATGAAGAAACCCAACAGAAACTCAAGTCAACACATTTACAGGTAACTGATGAAATTTTTAAAAATCTTGATCAAAGTTTCTTTTCAAATCAGATTTCAAGCTCCATCAACCCCTTGCTTCTTCTCGACTCAGCTTCTGCCTCTTTTTGCACAACCACGCATCCCCACCTGGACAAGGGGGCTCCAAGTACCTGCTCAGAAAGATCTAGTGGTTCTGAAGCTCAGAAACTCATTATTTAAATAATATTTATTGAATATTTGCCAGGTGCTGTGGCATTGTATACACCTGGCCTTCTTTGATTTGTATATCAAAACCCTGGAAGAAGATGGGTTTCTCTCATTTACAGATGGAGAAACCAAGGCCTGGAAACTTGAAGAAAACTCTTATGTTAGTTAGGCTAATTGTATTAGTAAATATATATTTTCGTGGATCCATAATAAGAGTCAATCAATATTGGCTTGCTTCAGCAAAAATTGGAAATCACTGGAAGGATAATGAGGCTTTTCTCCTGTATTCAGGGAACTAGACCCCAGGAAGAATGAGAACCAGGACATCACCAGAGAACTCAGCTCCAGGAGTTCAAGGTCCTTTTTCCATTGTTCTGCCAGTAATGTGACACATTCCCAAGAGTGTGTCTCTCGGTTCTAACTCTCAGCAGAGAGAATCAGATTGGCCCAGTCATTTATGGCCAAGTGGTCGCAGCAGAAGCATCGTTGCCCCGGGGCTCACTGTTGGAGGGGTAGATATTCCCAGTACAAGTGGTCTGGTGGACACTGGAATGAATGTCTCCTGCGTCACACAACTAGTGTGGCAGAGACAAGATTTGATCTCAGGTTTAACTTTATATGTCCAGGGATTTTCTCCTACCAAAGGGATGTCTGATAGAGAAACACATTAATTTGGCATGTAATAAAGATGACCTGCTTTTATTTTCAAGTCCCCCCCAGGTTCGGCATTCCCTGCATGGGGTCCTGCTGCTTCCGTTTGTGCATACCTTTTGGTTTCCGAGACGTCTGTGGCTGCATCCTGGCTCCTCTCTGTCCATCTGGTTTCTCTGCCGTGTGGCCTGGCTTCTCCTTCTGCTCATGGGTGTCGTGGCTCTAGCCCACCTAGCACCACTCCGACTCACAGGTCATCGAAGCTGAGGGGATCCATCATATTGTCTTCTCTTTTATCTGTACAGCAATATCGATAATATAGGCCAAGCACTTATTGTGAACACTGCCGGAAAGCTCTGAGAAGCATTTCTAACTCTTCTAACAAACTTGTCTTTTTTATTTCCCAACATTTTAGTGTTAAAAAAAAAACAAACATTTAAGAGAAAAGTTGAAAAGAATTGTATGGTGAACTCTCATATACTCACCACATAGGTTCCACAGTTAACATTTTACTAACTTGCTTTGTCATATTTCTATCTACCCACCCCTCTATCCGTTTGTCTGTCCATTATTTGGATGATTTCAAAGTAAGTTTCTTACTCTCATTTTTATAATCAGGAAACTGAGACCAAAACAGTTGACAGGACTTGCCCCAGGTCACCACCTCTTGTGGAGGCATGGAGCTGAGATTTAGCACTGGCAGTCTAACTCCCAACCCTTTCTTGAGCATCAAGCAGCATCGTGTCTCCTAGAAGGGGAGAGAGAAAGACTCACTCAAGGTCAGTTAGTGGTAGGGCAATGACCAGCACCCAGTTCATCTGATTCTCAAGCTCCTGAAATTTCCATTACGCTGACCCAAAATAAATAATCTACTTTATGAATCAAGGTAGTGATTTCCTTGCTCTGCAAAGACCTGCAGGCTTGATACTTTACAAACTAACCCGGATCTCTGGAAAATCTAATTTTTGACATGGATGATTTTACAAAACTAATACACTGTCAACATCTTTTTTTTTTTAAAGATTTTATCTATTCACTCATGAGAGACAGAGAGAGAGAGAGAGAGAGAGAGGCAGAGGGAGAAGCAGGCTCCCAAGGAGCAGGGAGCCCGATGCGGGACTCAATCCCAGGACGCCGGGACCACGACCCGAGCCGAAGGCAGACGCCCAACCATCTGAGCCACCCAGGCGCCCCACTGTCAACATCTTAGAATAATTTATGGCAATGACAGGCTGGAGAATTATCATTTTAGATAACTTTTCACCTTGTTCAGAGGACTTTTATATATGTCATCTTATCTGAACTTTAGGAGTAGTAGCAGATCTACAAGACAGGTGGGCTGGATATCTTAATCATACTGAATAGCTGGAAACCTGGGGATTGTAGAAACAAGATGAGGAACACAGAGTCACATGGTACTAAGAACAAAGTGGGGCCTTGGTGAAAACAGCCTCTTTCAAGTGCCAGCAGACACTGTAGGTTTTGAGGAGCTACACAAATACTCAGTTAATAAAATTGAGCTTGCAAAGTTGAGATGGGGGCTATTGAAATCCTTTATGGGTTAGCTTAGTGATTTAAGGTCTGTATTCCAAAGCCACTGCCTGGTGTGGCCTCGGACAATGTCTCCTTTCTATGCCTCAGTTTCTTCATCTGTGAAATGGGTGTAATTGCAGTACTCCTTCAGAGTGTGGTGTGAAGATGCAATGAGGTAACACATGTGAAGGGATTGGTACTTAGTATGTGCTCAACAAATACCAGTCATAGAAATCTGCCATTGCTTCTCTCCTGCTTGCTCAGCAGGATTCTTGTCTTCTTCGTTAAATGAGCCCCTCTAAAATCAATGGGTCTAGAGAAATCTTTTTCCTGGGGGGTGTATTTAGGAACTGTTGGAGGGAGAGTGTGCTCAGCAGCTTTTTGGGAGGAGACTTCTTATTAGTCCAGGAAAGATGCAGATTCTGCTCAAGAATTTCCATCCAAGCTGTAAATAGCCCATGTCCTTTGAGATTGCACTAGGATGCTTAATTGGATATGATAATCAGCACATGATATCTGAAGTGGAGAGTTCTGTATAAATTGTTTTCTAACCCAGGAGGTTCAGAAGGAATAGAAAAGAGTGAGGACAGAAGAAGTAAATAGGCTGGCAGAGACCTTTCTCTTGGCATGCGTATCAAATACTATAATCCAGGTCTTTCTGCCAAGAGGGCATTTAAATAGATAGGGAAAGCTCTTAAAAGGGATTTCAGAAGGATACGCTCACCTGAGTGGATTGCACTCCATCCTTGCAGAGTTTTCCAAAGTGCTCTCCATAAACCATCTGCACCGGAATCGTTGGGACATTTGTTAAAATGCAGATGCCTGGACCTACTGACTCAAAGATGCTTTGAAGGAGGCACCCAAATCTGCAGTTTTACAAGTGACTCTAGGTATTCTAATGTTAGAGACCCACTGTTGTCAGCAGTGTAATTCTGCAAAAGTTCAAAACGCTAATTTTGAAGACTTTATTTAGGTGGAATGCAAATTTTAGCTTGATCTCCTCTCAATTCCAGGCCTCTGAGATGGGTGTGTATCAGATGCTTCAGGCTTTCTGAGACTCAGCTTTCAGGGGCCTAGCCTATAGAGAAGACGAATAATTTCTGTAACCACATCCCAGAGTAGAAGAGATCAGTCCCCAGGTGCATAGCTGCCTTCATAGAGAAGCAGAGTAGGAAACATCCAGCCTCCAGTGACTGGGGCACAGCCAAGCTGGAGACCACCTTGTCATAATAGCTGGCTAAAAATTATATTGTGAACTCACTGGGCACTTGCTTCATAAGTGTTCATTTTCATTTTTTTTTTTTTTGCAACAACCTTGTGAGCTTGGTATTATGCTTATCCCTGTTATACAAATGGGGGCACTGAGGCTAAGAAAAGTAAGTGATTCTTCCAAGGGTGTATAACTGGTTATCAGCAGAACTAGGACAGTTACCAAGGCCATACTTCGAACTGGGCTGGCAAACTATCTGACTGGCTGCCTGTTTTTTTACGGCCTGGGAGCTGAGAAGGGTTTTTGCATTTTTTTTAACTGTTGAAAAAAAATCAAAAGAAGAATACTATTTTGTGACAAGGGAAAATTGTATGAAATTAAAATCTGGTGTCCATAAATACTTTTTATTGGAAAACAGCCGTGCACATTCATTCACGTATTGTCTGTGGCCGTTTTTGTGCTACAACAGAGTTAGGTGACAGAGTTAGGTAGTTGCGATAATGACCCTGTGCTCCAAAAGCCTAAAATATTTGCTAAATGGCCCTCTACAGAAAAGAAAAAAAAGGGGGGGATGCCAACCTCTGCTTTAAACCACTATGCCAGTGTCTCCCAAGCTTCAACCATTTGAATACTACCTTTGTGGTTCTCGCCACCTTCTCATGCCATCTGGAGCATTGTCTGCCTAGCACTTTTCTTAAGATCAATTAGTTTTCTTTAAATAAATTTATTTTACAAAGAAACAAAAATGTAAGTGGAAACCAGTGCCAACTGCAAGCAATAGAGGGTAGCTGTAGAAGCAAATGCAACACATATGAAACAGTTTATTGGATTTCAGCTGGATAGTTGGCACAGATACTGTCACTGTTTCTCTCATTTTCCTGCAGACCCCCTCACCCTTTCTGTGTACACTGTCCTGACTTCCAATAATAAACCTGCATCAGCTTTGGAGGGCTGCCCTCCGTCTGCTATAATTGGCTGTGCTTACAAGCACAGTGGGCTGGAGGTCCCTGGGAAACCATGTCCCCCTGTGGAGGGCCCTTAACCGATAAATGATGGTTGTGGGAGTATTCATACCCCAGCGACCTCCCTGCTTGTCCAGGATAATTCTGAGGCACGTTTCCACCATTTCCCAGAGCTTTTGTGTGAGATTAAGCTTCAGTGGCTTAAACACATCTCTCTTTGGCTGCCTTTCACCCCCATCCCTGTATCATTACTGCCCTGTCAGCCTACCTGCACCTGCCAAATGAACAATGTGCATTTATTTGATCCTCGCCTCAAGATCTGCTTCTCGGAGGACCTCAGTTAGATAATCGTGTTTCTAGCAAGACTGTGAGCTCGAGACCTGTTCTTTTCTTATTTTAAAAGAGAGATTACCAAATGTCAGGAAGGTTTCGAAGATGAACTAACACTTATTTGAGTTCTTTTCTTCAACGTAAATAACAGTGATTAAAATAGAAAATGAAAGGAGAACACATTTTTAACCATATGATCCAACAGTACTTAATGCTGTATCCACCTACTGCCTAATATCATGTGCTTTCTCCAGCGGCAAGAGAACCACACTTGGAAATTGATGTTTTACCTTAAAGAACGGTCCTCAGACCAGCAGCATCAGCAATTTTTCCACTCTAAACCTACTGAATCAGGAAGTTGGAAGTGGGGCCCCGCTATTGTGTTTTAACAAGCCTGCAGGTGATTCTTAGGCATGCTTAAGCTTGGGAACCACTGCTCTCCAGTAAACAGCCTCTTATTTAGTTCTGCTCTCATTGCATTCCTGGATTTCATCAGAATTCAGAATCATCTCAGACTTGCTTCCTCCCCTCAACCGTGACTGACTGATGGTTTTCTGGCTTCTGTGTGAGCCTCCCAGTGAGGTGGACCTTGTTGCTTGCCAAGACACAGGTCAGTAACTGGACAGCTCTGATGTTGGATGACCTACTTCGGAGTGAGTCTCAAACTTCTCTTGAGATTCCATCTCTCCTTTGGAGACACAAAGACAAGACTACTTCCTTCTCTAATTATCAAGTAGAACTTTCATGTCATATTATGCCATTCATTTGACAAACACTGATTGTGTGTGTCTCTTCTCATAGAACCTGTGGCCGAATTAGGGGTGAGACATTCATCAAGTGATCACAAATGTAAATACATAATATATGTTTAGAGGAAATCCTCTAAATAACAAATATGTAGAGGAAATCTCTGCCTTTAAAAATATCCGATTTCTAGAAATACTCTAGATATACTCTGTTCAGTGTTACATGAAACAGAAGTCAATGTTTCTTCTTTACTTTTCCTCTAGTCCATTCTTTTCCCCAAAAGGTAGATTAGGTATGCTTCTTAAATATTCTTTCATTGTTAAAGGGCTGTCTTCAATAACAGTTTTCTGACAAAGGAGCAACAATTTCCAGCTGAGAAATGTGTATTTATCCAGGAAGAATATTTTCTTAGTCGATTTGAAAAAAAATTAAAAGCCATTTTGCATCCCAATTGTACATATCTGCATGGTGGTCCTTTCAATATCACTGAGTTGGCGTCTGTGTGGGTTTTCAGTTATGGGAATGAAACAGCCAGAACCTTTTTCTTTAGGGCTAAATCTTTCCAGGTGACTTAGTGCCAATGGCATTTTGACTGCCATCCCTAGAAAGACATTTGGTAATGTAAGTCCAACTCCTGGAATACAGGCTCTTTTTTTTTTTTTTAATGGCTTACACACCACCATTTAGATGTCTAGATAACAATACGATTTTTTCAGTACTAATTTACAAAGAGAAATTCTTTTAAAGAGTATGTATCAACTGAAGTTTTTTTAAAAAAGTGCTGAAGCAGCATTCTACCAATTTCTAATATTTTCCAAAACAAAGTCCCCAGAAATAGCTGAGGAGAAGAATTTTTTTCTTCTATGTAGTGAGAATTTGCGCAGTTGTAATTTTTTGGACGATGCAAGAATTTTTTTTTTCACAGTAATGGTTACTAGGCTATC
Organism: Eumetopias jubatus; assembly: GCF_037043125.1. Lineage (NCBI taxonomy): Eukaryota > Metazoa > Chordata > Mammalia > Carnivora > Otariidae > Eumetopias > Eumetopias jubatus. Next base: position 113,598,476 of record NW_028274811.1, read on the forward strand.
GTGATCACCATGGGATGTAGAAGGCTGCAAGGGTGCTTGTGTGTTTGATCCTGGTGATACTGTGTTTTGGTACAAGTGACCACTACTGGGTTCGGGCTTGAAGTGATGAGGCCAGCAAGAAGCTTTTGACACCTAACTTTTATCAAATATCTGGCCTTATTTGATTACAATTACACTGGTCTTCTTTTTGTCCCCCCCCTGCTCAGAAATATCTACGCTCATGCCCAGATGAAGCCTATTTGAGACAGTTATGTGAATTGATCCTGCATTCTTTTTTAAAATCGGGAAATGATTCAAAACATTTGGTCTTTTTCTGGGGATATGCGAGGCAAAACTGATAGTATAGACTGTCACAGTCCTCTAGTGTTATTGGAAGAAACCCTATCAGTCACCAAAATTATAGTTCTCATTTAGACATCCTTATACACAGGTGCTTGAATGCCTCCAGTGACAAGCGACTCACCTTTTCAAAATTCCCTTTAGCTTCTGAGAAGCTCTAATTACTTGAAATTTCTCCCTTTGTTCACTCTGCTCAGGACCCACTGGCTCAGTCCATTCTACACTTGGGGCACTTGAGACCCAGACTGGTGAGCAAACTTGCTTGAGGATAAGAACAGTGGGTTAGTAGCAGCATTGGGCTGAGAACCCAGGCGCAGTAACTCCTGGGCCAGTGCTTGCTGCTTCCATTATGTCAAGCTCCTACCCGCAATTTGGCTGTTAAGATAAATAATGTTTTACTTATTGCTGACACTTATCCAAAATAAAGGTATTGGAATATGCCCTTTGATGTAGAAATTTAACCCATGGAAGCATACTCTATGAAGAAACGTGGTCAATCCGTGCACAGTTATGCATGAATATCCGCCCGTGCAATCAAAACCAGAGGAAAAAAAAATCAAAGTGCAGGAAAGCAAGCTGAGGTTATGACATAGCTCCAGGTTGGCAGATGTTGGCACTGTACCAAACTACGTTGATATTTCATTCCAGTAGGTGGGGACTATTTACAGGTGAGCCCTATGCTCACACTTCTCATAATAGAGATGCAACTACACACCTTCTGTTAACCATTAACAACTGTTCCACAGCAATCTTTCAGGATATTCTGAGTAAAAGAACAAGGGGTAAAGATGGGGTGTACTTACCTTTTGGGTTTGCCCTTTAGGTATTTAAAATTTGTAAGCCAGAAAACCAAGGGTTGGAATCAGCATTGGGTGGCATAAGTAAGATGACCTCTTCCTCCTCCTTTTTTAGGGAAAGATCAATCTCACTGTATCCAACAAGGAAAAGAAGCGCCAAAGAATCTGATAGAGTTGTCTGTTGCTGTAACTTTACTTTTGTGACGAAGCGTTCGGAATAATTTTGGTTGCTTGAGCTTGTCCTAGCCCTGAGAGAACACTGAGACCTTCCTTTGGACTTCATATGGTGTAGAAAGTTCTGTTTGACTCTCTTCTCCACGCCTTTCCCAAGACTTGCCATGCTCTTTATCTGGTTACAAGAATCTAGGACTGTTTCCCTGAAGGAGACCAAACATACGGGGTATCACTCCTTGTCCCTTAGATAAGGATACAGCATGACTGTGATTAAAATGCACATGCGGTCTAATTGAATTTCAGATTGGCAGAACTTTTAGAAGTGACATAGCTTATACCCAGGCATAGGAGATGCTTTCAGTTGATTGTGTCTTTAATTGCCTAGGTGGTTAAGGAGCCAGAAATGTAAGTATGCAAGATAAAAACACTGGTTCCTTGCACACCCCTCTCGATGTATGCAGTCTTCCTGACAAGAGGTGTCCCTGTAATCATGCTTCTGATTAGTTAGCTCTGGTGAGCACGGCAGAAAATAGTGGACTGTGATGGATTAATCAAATCAGGATAGATAAGAATCACCAATTTATCTTTTGTTACTGTTCCTCTCTCTCTGACAAAATGCAGGCTGTCTCACTGGCTTGTTAAATGGCAATCATTTTAAATTTGCTCATTGGGTTTCTGATGAGCAAGACATAACAATGTCCATTGCTATGAATATATAAGATTTTCCCATGTTGTAACATTTTCAAATGCAGTTTCAATGAGATGAACTTTAGCTAGCTTTTAACTGGTTTTCTGACTTCCAGTTTTTCTTCCTTCTAATCTGTATGTAAATACAATATTGATTTTTTTTTTTTGGTCTATTACTTAGGATTCTTTTGGTTCCGAGTAATGGCTGAAACCCAGCTCAAACTGGCTTAAGAAGGGAAAAAAAAAAGGAATTTGTTGTCTCGTATGATTGGAAAGTTCAGGTGTAAAACTGTCTTAAGACACCACTGAATCTGAAACCTCAAGTTCTCTATGTTCCAACTCTGCTTTCCCTGTGGTTAGCTTCATTCGCAGACGGGCTCTCCCCACAAAGTGGCATTGATGGCCACCAATAGCTTCAACCTGAAAGTCTGAACGGTCTAGCAACACTAGGGAAAACAGAGACTCTTTCTAGCAAAAATCTCAGGGTTAGCTTTCACTAGTCTAGCCGGAAGCTAATGCACTGGGGCCAGGGAGTGAACTGTTCTGATTGGCCAGTGCCGGTCTTGCTCATCCCCGAACCTAGGGATTGAGGCAGCGGAGGGGTGGTTCTCCAAAGGAAATTCAAAGTGCTGTTTTCAGAAAAAGAAGGATTCCTTCTCTTCCAGTAGAAGGAAGTGTGCTATGATGACAAGAACTCTACCAAATAAAGCTTGAGTTTTGGAATTCACAGACCTGGATTCTCTTCCCAGTTTGGTCAAATGCCAGCTGTGTGACTTTGTCAAGTCAGTTAATGTCTCTGGCTCATAGTATCTTCATCTCACAGTAAGGGACAAAGACTCCTCGGTTGGAAGAAGAGGAAAAAGACAGTGTTTGGCACTTGCTAACACTTAGTAAAAGGTAACTAAATAGATGAGATGGTTTTTTGCTACTTTAAAAATTACAGTATTGTACCCTGGGTGATCTATAGATTACCTCCCAGTTGGAAAATCACAAACTCTCAAACCTCAGCTTCTTCATTTGCAAAACTAATTAGCTATTTCTTTGACTCAACATGTATCTATGAAGAGAATGTAATGTACCAGGTATTTCTCTAGGCACTGAGGATATGATAGTGATCAGATCTCTACCTATGCCCTCTTGAAACTGTTCTAGTGAGGAAGATCAATTACTAATAAAGAAGCTATGGAGTATATATAATGCATGTGCCAGTAAGAGAAAATAAGAGTGGATCAAGAGGATAGAAACTTCTAGAAAATGAGGTCTGAAATTCTGCTCAGGTGATCAGGGAAGACTTCAATGAGGAAGTGACAGTTGAGCAGTAGATAGGAGACAACGAGTGAAAAGGCCCTGAGGTGAAAGCCTACTTTTATGGCCAAGGAAAGTAGCAAAACCAGTGAGTTCAAGGGCACTGAGGGGGTGGGGCATGGTTAAAGTTGAGATTGGTGAGGAGCTGGGTGGGGCCAGATCACTTCAGGTCTGGTTGGCCATGACAAGGAGTTTGGATTTTATTCTAAGTGTGAGTAGAAGCCACTAGAATTTTATGCAGGCAAGACATGATTTGACTTACATGTTGAAAAATCCCATGCTGGCTTCTGTGGGGGCAATGATAGTGGGGCAAGCAGGAGAGCGGTTAAGGAGGGCGTGGAAGGATCTGAAGAAAAGAGATGGTGGTGTGGACCAGGGTGCTGGTTCTGGAGGGAATGAGAAAAACTCAGGTTAAGGAATCATTTTCAAAATAGAGAGCATGAATTTGCTGACAGTTTGGTTGTAGGGTGTGAGAAAAAGAGGTTGTTTGTTTGAGTAACTGGGTAAATGATGGCGCCATTTGCCAAAATGGAAAGCACTAGGGGAGGATTAGGTTTTTGTGTTGGGAGTGGGAAATGTAGAGTTCAATTTGAAATGCTTTTTATTTTATTTTTAAATATTTTTAAAGTAATTTCTGCACCCAGTGCAGGGCTTGAATTTAACAGCCCCCAGATCAAGAGTCCCATGCTCCACCGACTGAGCCAGCCAGACATCCCTGAAATGCTTTTTATTTTAAGCCATGGGAATGGATATGATCATTTCAAGAAAGATTTTTAAGTAGAGGAAAAAGGAGGATGCGGCCTGTCACTTCAATAGTTAAGGCTTTGTACTTAAGTATTTCAAATAAAAGATTATTCTGGATTCAAAGATGTAAAAGAGATCGAAGTGGACAGAGCTACTTTGAGGTCAGAGTAGGGGATTCAGAGTTCTGGAGGCTGAGCATTCCCCACACCTGCCCCAGACTCAGAAATGCCCACAGGAGTCCTTGTTAATCTTCAAGGCTCTAAAGAACAAACATTGGAAAACACAGAGAAATCTACATCCTTTCCAGCTCTGGTGGTCTGCCATTCCCTTCCTGGAGGCCAGGCGAATGTGTTTGATCCACCCTGACCAAGGCATCCAATAGCCCAGGCTGAGGCTCATGGTTCTGTTGTGTAGATAAACAGATTTATAGTTTCTTCTTGGTAAGATTCAATTAGAAAATCAGCAGATGGAATTATAGAATGTCAGAGCTGGAAGTGAACCCAGAGATCATCTCCTCCAATCCCTCTGTTTACTGAGAGGTGGATGATGAAGCTCAGAAGGGAAAAGGGACTAGTTTGGGATCACCCCCAAAGAAGCAGACCAGGATCTGCCCCTACATTCTCTGACTCCCCATGGTGTGGAACAAATGTGATGCAAAACGTAGGAATTCTTCTGAAAAATGAAACTGCAGTCAGTTAAAAGGGCCAACTTGGTGGAGGTCAGTAAGTACCTGCCCAGAAAAGTGTGTCAGGTCTTCTGAGAGTCCATGGCAGAGGAACTTTTGGTTAACTTCCCCTCAATTCGGAGTTCTTAGCCTGGAGTTCATGAACGGGCTTCGAGGAATCATGCACCCGTCTGGAAGTGTGTATGTATGCACATGACCATCGATTTTTCTGGGCAGGGTGTTCTCAAGAGTGTACTAGATTTTCAAATAGATATATGATTACCTAGACTCAGAAAGAGTTTAAAAAAGAAAAACCAACCCTGAAGATCTTCATAGGAAACCAGATGGCTGACCATTTTATGTAATATATCATTTTAATCATAATAGTGTAGCAACTTATTTTCACTAGTTAGTGTCCTAATGGAGATCATGTAAATAAGCTGTGTTTCTGGGAAGAGCAACAAGTAAGAAGTAAACTGATTAACATGGAGTACAAAGAAGTTCCTATGTGTTCTAACCTCCAGGGAATTAATAAAAATGATAAAGAAACTGCAATACTCAGCTCTGTCATACTTCAGTATGCCAATAGCTTTTTGCTGTAGTATGGTTTATTTAAAAAAGAATACTTTCTGATACTCTACAAAACAAGTCTTTTTTTTTAAAGATTTTATTTATTTGAGAGAGAGAGCACGAGCTGGGGAGGGGTGTGGTGGGGGCCAGAGGGAGAGGGAGAAGCAGATTCCCCACTGATCAGGGAGCCTGACACAGGGCTTGATCCCAGGACCCTAAGATCATGACCTGAGCCGAAGGCAGATGCTTAACCGACTGAGCCACCCAGTGCCCCAAAACAAAAGTCTTACTTAATAAATAGGAAGCCATGACTATCTGGCATTTTTTTCCTTTAGCAAGGACTTGTATTTTTCCTAAATTAACTCATTGTCTAACTTTTTTTTTTTTAATTTTCTCATATAGGACCCTGTGGGCACTGAAACCCAACTCACCCATGCCTATTTCCTGTAATGGATGAACTTGATGCTAATGTGAGGTATATTATATTTCTGTATATACTGTTTTTATGCTGCTGTAAATTATGGCCATTTGAACTATGAAGCCTCTGAAAAATCTATTGTGGTAGAGTTACAAATCCAAGAGATGTAGGTTTTCTTCAGTGTTTCGTATATAATCATGAGTGTGATGTTGTTTGATTATTAGAGGGTTTTTTTCATTTATGCTTAAATGATAAATATGATATGGCTGGAAATATTTCCAAGTGCTTTTCCAAAAGTCTGCATTATGAGAGGCGGTGTAACATGAAAATAGATATTCATCTCTATAATAGGAAGAGAATTTGTATTTAAATGGGGGTAAAAATAGCTTAAGAATGTCTCTCTGTACATCTAAACTTTAGATAGGTGTTCAGATAGCTTTTTGTAACAGGTTCTAGTCTGCCCACCTCTTTTTTCAACTGGGTCATTAGATTATGTGACATGATGGCTGCATGGTATAGTTACGTAAAGCTAAAAGGTTTGGTTTTCTTTTCCTGTCATTTCCTGCAACCCTTGGAGATCAGATAATAGGATGGCTTCTAAGGAAGATTTTCTCTGAAGGTTTGCTGCATTTTATTTGGCGCAAATAGTGTGAAGAAAATTGTATTCAATAAGCCTTGAGTGTTATGAATTGGCATTTGGGGCTGAGCATTAGTCATCCATATCAATAGCTGGAAGACATTCTGAAAAAGAATACATTCCTGGTGCAATCATGGGAGCGGTGCTTCTTTCACTTGAGACCTAGAGGAAAGCACATTTCAGGGGCACAGTGCTTCTGTGTTTGATGTAGTACAACTCCGTGATAAAAGGGAGCTGTCAAATATCTTGACAGAAAGTCTAGTGTAATGTGACTCGAGCTGCAGAGATGTACTATCACCCCAAACCCGGGAATTCCTTAAGGGCAGACGTGCCTCATGCCTAATTCCTGGCACAGTGTGGATATTTAATAAAGAATTGCCGATCACCCAGTCATTGTTGATGTATTACATATATTTTCAGTAGGATTGTGTTCTAGTATATCTAGATATGCACAGAGGCTCTGTATATTTAGCAGTAAAACATTTTACACTTGCAATAGAAGCATCCTGGACTTCGTTACTTACCCAACACTCAGACTTGGTGCAAAGTCCTAGAACTTTAACACAGATTTTTAGACCGCTGACTAAATTTTCCTCCAAAAGTTTGTGACATTCTTTGTACAGGGAAAGCAGAGTGGAATCTGGAGAATCTCAATTTTATTTTTGTTAATTTCTGTTACAAGGCCAAAGTGGGCAGTATCGATGATGACAAGTTATGCCATCCTTTAAGTTTCAAACACTGTATCAAACCTCATCAGTTGGTAAAATGAACTTGTTTTTGGATAATTCAGATTTGACGATCCCTAACATTTTCAGCTTTTCAACATTTATTTATAGCAGCATTGAATTCCAACAACAGCATATAGTTCAATTAAATGAACATTAGCCATTCTCCTGGGTGCTGTGGAACAGTCCTGCAGGATACAGGATGATATTGCTCCCCACAATCTTCTCTCCGGACCATCCTCCCTGTCAGATTTCTAACCTGACCCCATCAACATATGCTCATCCTCGCTCGCTCAGCCTCTCTATCCACACTATTAGTAACATGCAAATGCCCAGACTTTCCACTCATATCCTCCTCAGTCCAGCCTCTAAAGGTGGTGTTTTAGGCTCACCTTTACCAAATTGTGATGTATGGATCACTCGTAATACATAATGATTTTAGGTGGTATATGAATATCTTTTTTATTTTTACATAAATATTTATTTTAAAATAACCATATCATGGCAAATAAAACTATTTTGGCACTTAGAGTAGTGAAATACAGTTTTCTTTTAAACTACATTCATTTAAAATATAAAAATAGGTTTGTTTAAAAAAATGAAAGTAAGTTTGTATAAAGAAAAATATGTAATTAAAAAAAACAGTAATTTGTAAAAGAATGTGAGAAAAATTTATAAGGGTACTATGCCAATGACGAGGGTCTAGAAACTAATGTTCTAGGTATAATTAGATAGAATAAATTTTATTATTTTAAGAGCAGGAACTAGAAATTCTTTTTTTTTTTTTTTTTGGTAAGGAAATACCTTCAAGTTAGTGAAGTGCCCACATAAAATGAATCCTAAAGGGTCTAGGGCCCTGGTACAGGAGACGAATTTTTCTTCTTGCTCTGAAGACAGGAAAATGAGTGAACAGAGGAGGGAGAAGGTTGGAGAAGAGAAAAGATTCAGAGAAGAGATGATGGGGCACTGCCAATTTGGAAAAGCATGAACCAACCAGTGGCAGGGTGCCTGAAAGGGACTCCAAGAGAAATTAGGTTGCAAATCTTTGTTTGTTTGTTTGTTTGTTTTAAGTATGTATGGTGTGTGTGTGTGCTGACCTCTCTTGGGCTCCAGTTCTTTAGAAAAATTTTCTAGCTTGACTAGAAATTGAGAGTTGATGTTGACTGCCTGTGAGCTATGACCTTAATGTGTATTATCCCATTTAATTTTTAAGCAATCCTCTGAGGCACTTGCCATCATTATGCCCGCTTTACAGGGTGTGGGAACGAAGGCACAAAGAGGTGAAGTAACCTGCTCAAGGCCACATAACCGCACAGCCTCCACTAGGCTACACATATTTTATGTGACTGTGTGTGTGCGCATGAGTGTGTATTAGTGACAGGGCTGACATTCCTGTCTGGGTAAGTGTGTTTGGAAGGGAGAATGCACGTATGAGAAGGAACACTTAAAAGGCACAGGATGGCAGAAGAGTATGCATGCCCGGGAAAACTTCAGAAATCAAAGTGAAAGTTTTAAAAGCCCTATGGGCTGTAGAATTAAGAGACTCTGGCCAATTTTCCCCAGATATCAAGGGACAGAGAAGTCCTACTTGACATTTAGGGCTAAATAAAATGTCTAACATTTAAGTATTTTCTCAGGCCATTCTGGCCACTTCATTTTTCGTTTCTTTGGTTTCATTCAGTTGAGTTTGCTAATTAAGCTTGATCCTTGCCATTGAGTATCTATCAGTGTTCTTGGCTGCAAGCATCAGAAACTAACTTGCTAATATGTTCAGAGGAAATCTTAGGGAAGCTGCAATGTACAGGGTCAAATAATTAAGGTAAAAATGCTGTGGAGGACTAGGCTTGCAAGTAAACAAGAACTTTGGGAGTTCTCATAGAGCTGGGAAGTGGAATAATGGCCAACCACAGGAAGAAGTGGTCAGTTCATTTCTGCATCATGGATAACATTCAGCCATTTCCTTTTTCTTTTTTTTTTTAATTTTCAAAAATTTTACAATTTTTATTTATTTATTTATTTTAAATTCAATTAGGCAAGGTATAGTACATCATTAGTTTTTGATATGATGTTCAATGATTCATTAGTTGAGTATATCACCCAGTGCTCATCATATCATGTGCCCTCTTTAATGCCCATCACCCAGTTACCCCATCCCCCCACCCACCTCCCTTTCTGCAACCCTCACTTTTCCCAGAGTCAAGAGTCTCATACGGTTTGTCTCCTTCTCTGATTTCTTCTCATTCAGTTCCCCCCCAACCCCTACTGTCCTCTGCACTATTCCTTATGTTCCACATATGAGTGAAACCCTATGATAATTGTGTTTCTCTGATTGGCTTATTTTATTAGCATAATCCCCTCCAGTTCCATCCGTGTCCTCTTCCATATACTACTCAAGAGGCAGAGTCCTGGGAAATGACATCTGATTGGCCGAGCTAAGTCATGGGATCACTTCCTGTCCAGCTTTTATACTAGGAGGCAGGTACCACTCAGGAAAGTGACATGCAATGGAGAAGAGTTAAGTTCTCCAAAGAAATTGGTGCTTCTTAGGAAGAGGGAATGGAGACTGGGTAGTCAAAATATGACCAACGTCTAATCCCATTTATTTTGTACCAGTTGGATTTATCTACAGTATTTAAATAATATTGCTCCGTGTATAAATAGAAATAAGTGAGGGTTCTTTCATTTGTTTTATGTACCTTGATTAAGCACCTAAACCGTACAAGTGTCTTTCCCTTAAGGGTATCTATTGCAGAGAGAAGTCAATGTAGGATGGATTGACTCACGATGAAAAGCCTGCAGTGAATCAGGCCTTGGATAGAGGCAAGTGCCTGACAGTCCCCTCCTTTGGTAAATAGTGTCTCACAAACTTACCAGACATCAGGCAGCTCTTTCCAGACAATGACACCCACCTGATGGTGGTTTTTTTTTTTTTTTTTTTTTTTGCTCTGTTTGCTTCTTGTTGGGGCCCTGGAGGAGACAGCTTGTATTCTTGAAGAGTTGAAGAACAGAGAATGGAAACAGTGGCTTTGGTGATTTTGCAGCAGATACTCTTCGTAGAACACCCATCGGCCTGCCCTTAGTAGAGAACCTGGTGGGGCCCTACCCCAGGGCTGTCCCTAAGCTCATGATAACTACCTAATGATGCCCTGAAACACTTCCTGACTTCAGAGATAGCCCATGCTTTGTGCTTTGTTTTGTTTTAACTACCAATTCTTTTTTTCTCCTTTTCTTAAAATTATGTTCAGTTAGCCACTGTATAGTACATCATTAGTTTTTGATGTAGTGTTCAGTGAGTCATTAGTTGCATATAACACCCAGTGCTCATCACAACACGTGCCCTCCTTAATGCCCATCATCCCCTCCCCTCCGAAACCCTCAGTTTTTTACCCCCGGAGCCCGTAGTCTCTTGTGGTTCATCTCCCTACCAGATTCTTCCCACTGATGTGGTTTTCCTCACCTCGGGTATGATCCCTAAAGGCAATCCAGGTACCCCCCCCGCCCCCCCCCCCCCCCCCGCTGTTCACTACAGTTAAAAAGTTTCTGCTTTCTAAGAATTTTTTTTCTATCCGTTTCTGGTTTCAGAAAGTACAAGGTTCAGACAGGAGATAAGTGGCGTAAAGTCCAAATATATTTGAAGTTGCTCTTTGACGGTTTCTCAAGATAAAGACCCCAGACTTTCAGTGGCGAAAAAAATTTATTTTATATCTTAATTCTTTTTAGCTCTGGCCTCCTCCTACCCTTGACTGACCTCCTTGCCCCGAGGGCTGTCTACACTTGCCTGAAGTTTAAGGATTCTGTCCTCTACAGAATAACTGTGGTGCTTTCTCATTCATGTTTCTCATTACGAACCAAAAAGGCATCTTAGAAGAATGATGAATCCTATAAATGGTAGCATTTTCCTCCTTTTGCTAGAGTTTCTAGGAAACTCGGAGCCAAGTTTATAATTGCCACTGTCAAGTACAGAAATGCTCCAGGCACTTACTATGGCTCTAACATGCCTTTATATTTCCTTTTCCAGCTCTTTTTGTCACTTCATCTTGTTCCTTTGCTTCCTGAACAATATCTTATATTGTTTATTTTTGTTAGCCATTTTAGGGAAGGAAGGAAAGAAGGAAGATAGAAAGGAATCTGAAAAGAAACCAGTTTCCCAGGTGGGAGGGAGAATCTTTCCTGCTTTTGGTAGGGCTTGACACCTTGTGCTGGGGAGCCACTAGACATTTTTGAACAGAAGACCAAACTGGCAGGCTTTCGTATGAAACCCAGAAAAATCTGAATAAATACGAAAAGCTGAATATTTTAAAATGTAAAATACATACTCTTTATGTAAATGCAGTCACCTGCTGTACACATGTGACATTAATTAAAGGCCATAACTAAGGTGAGTAGCTGGTTTTGAATTAATTACCTAATTGCTTTAATTCATGCCACTAGGTTGCAATTCATTTCTTCAAGTGAAGAAATGAAATTAATTGGAAATCAACGTGACTGCAAGAATTCATTGAAGTGATCCGATTTTAGCTAAGAGAAAGAGCAATTTTTAAAATAAGGGAGTTGATTTTTGGTTTGGTTATGAATACTGGTGACAATACATATGTTTCACTGATGTCTGAGGACGAAGTGGGAATTTCTAACGCTAAATATTCTAAAGCTTTGAAATACCTCATAGCGTTTGAAATCTGCGTGTACAAGTTGTCGGCTGGAGAGACTTACCGGTATGTAATTGATTTGGAACCAGAGTTAATTCATGTTTGTATCCTGGCAATTGGAGCTGTGAATATGTGAAACTTTAAGGCAGTGAAATGTTTTGCAGGAAATCTCTCTTCAGGCTTTGAAATTGTGGCATGCATTAGCATATAAGGAGAAAGTGAGTGGGTAACCATTTGAAAGGGGTTATTTTTATGTTGCTTTAGAAATGTAAATGGGAATAATACTCAACTTTATTGCTTGACTGATAAAACGGTGATAATTCAGTTAGTCTTTTGATTAGATCAGGAGCACAGCAAATATTAACTGTAACTCACCCTGTGGTAGAAATCCCTTTGCCTCGTGGGGTCACAGGGGACATCAAGCTAGAGACCGTGGCAAGGATGGAGAGAGGATGACACATTTACATTTCTAAAGCACTGGGCTCTTGCAGTGTAAGAGTTTGCTCTTGTGGAGCTAAGCTAGCAATCCTCTACTGTGCATGTCACACTCCACAGCTTCCAAAGTACAGGCACCAGGATGATTTCAGCAAGCAGCACCGCAGGATGCCGGGAGAGTGGCATTTTGGGAAACGGAATGATGTGGGTTCAAGCCTTGGCTTCCCCACTTAACTAGCTGTATGACCTTGAACTGATTATTTAATCTTTCTGAGCCTTTTGTTTGGACATCTGAAAATGGAGTTTTTACGAGGATCGGAAGTAGAGTAGGTGAAGCTCTTAATATAGTATCTCACACATGGTTTATATCGAGCAATTGCTAAATGTCTTCAGTCCTCACAATAACCATGAGATGTGGGCTTTTATTACCCTGAGGACTGCTAATCAATTACCGCAGTCTAGACATTTCTTGATTGCTTAAATTCAGTATCCATTTAATTGGCCGACCTTTAGATTTTTTGATGATTTGTCCCTGATTGGGCCCATTCTCTGGTGAGGAAACTGTGCTTTCTAAAGGTGATGGGAGACCCTCAATGTTGAGGCTGATCGGTGGCCTAACTGGGATGAGACCACTGCTCTTTTATACTCTGTCCGGCACTGTTGTCTCTTGACCCTGCAGCTCCCATGAACTTAGGCACCTTCCTGTTCAGGAACTGGAGGATCTAGGATTTAGCCTTGTATCTCTTTGACTCTTAGTCTTGTGCTCTATTCAGTATAGTCAGCTTTCCTTTATATGCAATTAATCCTTTGATTGATGATCTCTGTTTAGAGGAAAATACCTCTGACTTGTTTCTTTCTGCTTCTGTATCTGTCAATGTCCAGTCCAGAAAATGAAAACTATTGTATCTACTTCAAGTAAAAGGAGATTTAATGCAGGGAATTGGTCACAAAGCTCCCTGGAAGGGTAGGAGGCAGGGGCTGTTGACTCTATGAGCTGCACTCCTGCCACGGATCTTCAGGAAGCGCTATAACATCATCCATGTTGCTTGAGGAACCACTGGCTACTGCTCTCACTGCTGGAGGCACCTCCGGATCCTGGATAGAAATGGTTCCTTTTCCCTCTTGTGATCCACTTTCCCATTCTGAGCCTTCCCTTTGGAAAGCTGAGAGGAAGTATGGAAAATGTCGTTTTCAGACTTCTACCTTCTACCTTGAGATGAGTGCCTGAAAGTGGCCAATAACAGTTACAGTTTCTTCCCTATAACATTGGTTCCTTCTAGAACTTAGAGCTCGGGGACCTGATGCATTGGACTTCACATCCTGTGACCTCACATGTGATGGCATGAACATAAACATCTGGAGTTTCGTGTTTCTGAGTCTCCATCTGCTTGACTGCAGGAAGCTGTCTTTTGCTCAGTTCACGTTGTCCAAGTGTTTTGGGGTATTTGGTAATTAACTGAAAGTGAGCTAGAACTTGTTCTGCTTCCCAAGCTGAGCTTTGGCAGCCTCCAGCTGTAGCGTTCCACTGAGGCGCTAATCTGAATCATATTCTGCCGGATGCCTAGCCCCCGGGACTCAAAGACTGCACCTTGACTCTGGTAAAACAGGAGCTTCTTGATACTGAAAGTCAACGTTATTAGACATGTAAAGTGAGAGGAATGTGCATTCTGTGTATTACTTGATCAAAGTGGGTCCCGTAGTAGACTTGCTCGAGGCAGAAGTGTTTCAGAAACCAGCATTGCAGCTTCTCCGCTTCTCAGGACGAATCTTCCAGGGGCACACAGAAGGGCTGAGTACTGATGAATGTCCGTATCAACTGTTCCACATTCTCAAAACCATCACTCAGTTGCATCATTCTTTCTTGCCCAGTTCAACCCTGTCATATCTGGTTCCCTCTCTTAGGACACCTTGGCCTCCCTCACTGCAGCTTGGTTCTTTTGGGGTCCTCCCAGGCATCACTCATCTTTATTTAAATCACAAATTTCAACAAGATTTTTCTAGATAGTTTCTCAGAACCTGTGTAAATCAGTGGATGATAGCTAGGCAGGGATGGAGGTATTGCCTATTTTTTTTTTAAAGATTTATTTATTTATTTGAGAGAGAGTGCATGAGCATGCACAAGTGAGGGGAGGGGCAAAGGGAGAGAATCCCAAGCAGACTCCGAGCTGAGCATAGAGCCCCATGCAGGGCTCGATCCCATGACCCATGATATCATGACCTGAGCTGAAACCACGAGTTGGACGCTTAACCAACTGAGCCACCCAGGCGCCCCAAAGTATTGCCTAATTTTACAAAACAATTTATAAGATCTATTTGATTTATAGCTTCTGTCCAATCAGAATATCCTCAGAGCTTAATAAGATTGGCACACAGTCTGTAGTGAAAGGTCACCTGGATCCCATCTTTGCAAGGTGGAACCTTTTTGTCCCTTGTAATGAGAATTAGCTGTTAGGAGATTCAAGAACCATATGACTGACCCTGAGAATTATTTGCAGTTCCTTTCAAAACCTCCTTTCCATTATCTGGAGCCTTGCCTGGTGGGACTTGAAGCTCTAGAAGTCTCACAAAGCACAGTACACAAAAGAAATACAAAGGGTTTCAGAGAGGTTAAGTGATTTTTTTCTAAGCCCACACAGCTCAAAAGTGATCAAACTGAAACTAAAACCCAAGTCTTTACAAAATCACTGCTTTTTTTCCAAATCATTTTCTAACTATCCGAAGACAGCAAACTCTTTTCTAAAGGGTATATAATTTAGATTAAAATGTTACTTCACTAAACATGTCTAAATTTGAAAAATGGGTTTAGACAATACTGGGAAAATAATAAAATTAGTTGTTATTTGCTGCCTTGATCCTTTGACAAGAGTAGTTTGCTATGGTTCGGATGCTTATACATGACCTATATGATCTCATTTAATCCTGAGACCTCTGTGAGTTCCTTACTGTTATGGACTAAATGTTTGTGTCCCCCCGAAATTCATATGACAAGATCCTAACCCCCAATGTGATGGTGTTAGGAGGTGGTGCCTTTGGGAGGTAATTAGGTCATGAGGGTGAAGATCTTGTGAATGGAATTAGTGCCCTTATAAAAGAGTCTGCAGAGAGCTCTCTACTCTCCACTGTGAGAGGATACAGTGAGAAAATGGATGGCTGTACACTAGGAAGTGGGGTCTCACCAGACACCCCATCTGCTGACACCTTGATCCTGAACTTCCCAAACTCCAGAACCATGAGAGATAAATGTTGGCTGTTTAAGCCACCCAGTCTATGGTAATTTGTTACAGCAGTCCAAACCAAGACACTTACTGGTAGTGTCCCTGTTATTACATGTGAGGTCACTGAGGCAGACACGGATCGTTATTTTATCCAAAATCACATTTCTAGGAAGAGGTAAAGCCAGCATTTTCACCCAAGTTTGCCCGATGTCAGAGATCTTCACAGTTTGCTCGTGCAAACTGTGTTGTAGTAGGTCTGTTATTAGACATTTTTAGACTTGGGGTCCTCAAGTGGAAGACAGGCAGATACGTTTGTTTGGCTTGTCCAGGTTTTTAAAAATTGACTCTCATGCCTTTCCAGAGGCTGGGTGTACTCCCCAACTTACTAAAGTAAAATTGATTCCTATTGTCCGAAAAGAGGCCATTTTGAACTGTTCTGTGACCTTCCTGAGCCACAAGTCCAGTTGGTCAGGGACTTCCATCTGCCTGCCAGGCCCTTGAAGTCATTTTATTTTATCATTCTAATCTCGAAAACTATGGTAAGAACTATCTCCAGTTTTAGAGACTGTATTATGACATTTAGGACCTGTTATTTTCTCTCTGGAAATTTGTTTTATTACCATTTAGCAAATAGGGTTGTGTTGAATTAAAAACTTTTTTCAATTAAGGAATTGGAACAGGTTTCTAAATAAATACCTGTTCCGTGATTAACATTTTATCAGTCAGGTAATGATGTTCAGGCAATGTTCTTATTTGCATTTCTAAAGAACTGTAAGAATAATCTTTCCCCCCCCTTCTCCTCTGCCCACTCACTTGCTCCTTAACTTTTATAATGGCTTTATTAATTTCAGTGCTTGCAAAAGGTTTTATACAAAGTACTCATCTTGGAATGTTCAATACTATCATGCCTTTATGCATATCAGATATAGACACAGATTTGAAATAAGGTCTCACTATCAACACTATAACTGACATTTTTAGCCTCACCTTATCTCAAATGTCACCATTGTTCATTATTTATAATTATTGCGGTCTAAACCCTCTAAAGTTGAATTCCAGAGAGACTGTATATGTAGATATATAAAACTAGAAAGTATTTTTTTTAAATATGAAAAAAAGAGAGCTTCTCAGCATCTGAAAAGTAACTGGTAAGAGTAAGCAAAGAAAGCTAGCTGTGGAATGGGATCAGCCTGCACGGAAGAAGGAAGGGTCATGGCAGATATCTGGGGAGGGTGCTTCTGGCTGAGTGCAGCCTGAGTTACAGTGGATGACAGGAGTTAGGGTCTCGGGGAAGACCGAGGAAACTCTTACACTTCTCCAGGGGACGGGGAGAAGGGCCAGACTGAAGATTGAGGGAGTGGGCCTAGGGAAAGAGGTTACGGATTTGAGAGGAAGTTAGGAAGCAGAATTCATGGTAAAAAGCGATCACATCACATGAGAAGGAAGAGGAGGACATTTTGAAGATGACCATAAAGAAGGAGTAGGGTAGACAAGGAAATAAGCTTGGGCTGGAGCTGGTTGAGGTGGAGAAAACTGTGAGACATTCTGGTGATAACTGTCTGATAGAAAGTTGGCTAAATTTGCGTGGAGCTCAGTGGGGAAATGTTTTGGGAAAGATTCTGATCCAAATTGCTGTAGAGTGAGTCGAATAGAAATTGAGCCCCCCTCCCCCAAGGCTCTAATGATCTAGATAAGGAAAAGATGAAGGTAGCTCTCCAGATATTAATATCAATGAGACTGCCTATATCTGAAACTTCCTCCTTCTTGAGACTTCAGGGATTGTCTCGTTCTCTAACTTGCAAGTATCAAGGAAGTTTTGAGTGTGAAAGTTAAGAACTATGCCCCTTCTGATCTCCCACACTCCTAAAGCTTATGGGAGCGAGCCATCTGTTGTGCCTCTTTAGGAAATGTGAAGTACTGAATTATTTCCTTTGTACCATCATTTCTAGTTAGTGCAATCGTTGAGAGTCGAGTTCAATCTTTTTTATAGTAAATAAATTCTTAATGACTCATGAGGGTTATGATGTAAGAAATGCACATGTACTTGGGAAAGAGTGTATTGATTTAGTGTGAATTTTAGATAAGCTATGATAATGAAAGGTTTCAACTAATTTAATACTTAAGCAGAGGATAAGATAAATTCCCCCCCCTCCCAAATGGGGATGGTTTGATGGCTTGTTCTGGGATTGAACTGAATTTTATCATTGCACCACTGACGAAGTTTTGAAAAACAAATTGAGTCATGCCAGAGGATCCTGAGAATCAGGAAAATGGTGGCCAATTTCTGTCTGTAACTTCAAACATATTATTATTTATGGTTGTGTTATTGATGAGCTAGCATCATCTGGTCCGACACCCCTAATTGGCGAGGAGAGGGGCCAGCCAACCAGTCTCTGTGTTGAGAGATTTTATAGCCTTCTCAGATCAGTTCTCTGGGCAATCAGCCTGAGCTCAGGGTTATGACTTCCTATATTAGCAAAAGAGGAATTGGCTTTCTTGTAATCCAGGAAGCACATTTGTGGGAACAAAATCAGAAGAGAGAAAGGTCCCATCCACTTCAGAAAAAACATTTTTACTTTTAATAAAAAACCTCACGTTGTTTGCAGGAACACTGATGCTGCTAATTAAGAGCAGGGAATTTGAAAGGTATTTAAAATATCTCATCAAGTCAAAAAAAACCTAAGCAGTTAGTCATATTTTTTTAAAAAAAATCTGTAATTCATATTTGATTAATTGTGACATGCTTCTATCCAATTATGTTGAACTGATGAGGTTTTACTCTGTGAAAAAAAATAACTAGTACACCAGCTTAATTTTAGCACTTTTATTTAGAATTATGTAACCTTGACGCTGCATCCTCTCCTACCCTTCCTGTCACTGCTGTCATCAGACTTCACCATATCTTTTCTGAGTGATTGGCATCATTGCCAAAGTCCTTTCTTGACTGTGCCTCTCCCACCTTCAATTCGTTTAGCTGCCAAATGACTCGCCATCTTTCCATGGTTCAAGCCTGATCATGCGCGTCCCCTGTCTTTTCTCTCAACTTCCTACTCACACTTTCTATCTGAAGTCAGTTATCTCCTACAGACCCCCAGCCTTCCCTTCCTACCCTCTACACTCCCAGAGCTCTGTGTACAAATTGCTGTTATCAATTGTTTGTAAATATCAGAGCTGTTTGTGATTATTTGTTTTATGGGTCTACCTCCTCTGCTGGACGCTATGTGCCCATTATTTAGCACACTGTCTGGCTTATCCTAGTGTTGAAGAGATTTAGCTAAAATTGAGAAAGCCTTTATATTTCAACTGTAACTCTTTAGGAAGACCTCATCATTACTGAGGGCATGTCTTAGACAGGTTTCTGCCCAGTAGATATTAACGGACACCACCTCTACTTCCCACCTCTCTCGTTCACACACATGGGGTTTCACTTGTAACTATGGATTTTGAAGCTATGGGATTTGGAGAGGAGATGGGAGAATGAAAGGAGCACCAGTTCTGCATTTGAAGATGAAAGGCCTCTCCTGTGGGGCTGTTGCAGATTCTATGACATGGGACCTTTAGTGACAGGGTCGATGCTCCCTTTATTTTATATTCTGGACCTGGGATGGACCCCTTAGCTATGTTGCCAACCCCACCACCATTCCTGCTATTTCTAGCTTAACAGATATTGAACACTAGTGTAGGTGTTGTACTAAACCATTTGGAAGTATTTTCTCATTCACTCCATATAACAATCCTATGCAAGCATTGCTCATTTTATAGGCAGTAACATGGAGACATAGAAAAATTAACTTGCCCAAATTCACATGGCTCATACATGGTAGAGCCAAGGATCCAAGCCTAGGAGGTCTGCGTCCTGAGCTCCAGCCCCTGCCTGCTATCTTGCAGCTGGCTCTGCTACAGACACTGGTATATTACTGCAAGTCCCAAGATTACCGTCACTCATCTTCTGCCATTTCTACCCCTCTGCCAGCTATTACTGTTAACTCCATTATTTCTACCATCTTTACTTTCACAACTATGAGTTCCTGAAACTTTCCTCATTTATTCCAAGTACTATGCTGAGGGCCTTATAAATAGTGCCTTGTGTCTCTGGGGTGACACTACAGATAGCCCACTCTGAGAAAGAGAGCCCGGGTCATCCCAGAGAGGGGGCCCCGTGTGCTCTGTGATCAGGGCCCCTCAGAGATCAGGTCCCTTTCAGTGGACTTTCTCTCTCCCTTTGACAGCCTCGTTCTCTGGGAATTCTCCCTCATCTCCGATCAGAAATCCATTAGCAGCATTACCTCTGTCCTCCTTTCCCATCGTCAGAGGTAACCGAGATCAGCTGGCGACCTTGAATGTTAGCACAGGAATGGTCCTTAAGAGGCCATAGGAGAGTAGAAGCCTCTCCCATGTACCAGCATTCCCGCTGTGGTGTCCTAGAAAGTAGCCACCAGCTTCTGCTTGAAAATTCTAGTCTTTTTAATTACGTCCAGGTAATTGGTTAAATTCAATCCAGATTATTAGGTGTTCAGTGGAGAAAAGCAATCACGTGAGATTGTGTCAAATTAGGCACTATTTCAATAGTTAGGTCTGGCAAAAGGTTTTGTTTTATAGACTGTTAAGCTCTCCCTCTGCCCCTTTACTCTTCCTCTCATTTTCTGTGCTGTTGTTCAACATCTGAGTTTTTTCTTTTGTCTGGTTGCTGTCCCTGTCTCCTCCCGTGGAGTAGATGTTGTGTGCACCTGCCCGTGACTCCGTGCTGGGCTGTACCGCTCTCCTAACTAGAAGTCGCCGGGCAGCAAGGATCTCACTTCCCTCTCCATCCCTGAATGTTTCTCAAGCAGATGGCTCTGCTTTAAGAATGACCAATGCCTTTTCTGCTCTGTCAATTTTTCCTCTTCCCACTACCTTTTCCTCTCCTCCACTGTGTTACTGGCGTGTCATCTTGCATCCCTGGCTTCCTCCAGTTCTCTTTCTTTCTTGCCTTTCCACTCGCCCAGCACTTCCACTATCATTCCCAACGCAAGAGCTTTCTTTACCTTGTCTTTTTTCTCCACATGTTTATCTTTCCTAACCGAAACCCTCTCTTGGTTCATCGGAAGACAATTTTCTTTTATTTTAGAAATGGCATTGCTGGAGGGGAGGTGGGTGGGGCAATGGGGTAACTGGGTGATGGGCATGAAGGAGGGCACTTGATGGAATGAGCACTGGGCGTCATATGCAACTGATGAATCTAAATTCTACCCCTGAAACTAAAAATACACTACATGTTAACTAAATTGAATTTAAGTAAAAAGTTAAAAAAAAAAAGAAATGGGGCTTTAGGAGTATATCTTTTTGAATCGACAAGTGTTCAGCCATTATCTACAATATGTGTGGTTGTGGTTCAGAAGGTATGTGAGATAACAGTTCTGTCTAGTGATAAGACTTCGTATTAATAATCTATTTACATGATATTTCAGAGTGTACAATGTGCTTTCCTTTGCATTGTTATCTAATTCTCATGGCATCCAACGGATTAGGGCAAGTTTTATTAACCTAGCTTATAGATAAAGGAAATGAAAATTTGAAAGTTATGAAAGGGATTTTTTTTTTTTCTGCTGAAAGTCACACTAGTGGTATATGATGGAGCCAAGATTAGAATCCAGATGTTTGGGGTTTTTTTTTTTTAAAGAATTCAGATGTTTTGGTTCTTAGTGCAGGCTTTTCCCACTATACAGGTGGCAGTAAGTCAACACAGGAGTACCCAGGTACATTAGCATGATAACAGTGATGTCATAAGATGCTAAAATGTAAGTAGAGAGGCATGATGGTTTTATGGTGTTTGGCCTGGGTTGGGATATTTGGAAAGGGTGACGGGAGTTTTGTGAGAAATCTATGAAGACAGATTTCTCCCTCGGGATAAGTTCCCCTTGGTTTTGGGGAAAAATAGCAGATACATCATAGAAAGATTAGTCCGTAAGGCGATGTTTTAACAAGCAGCTGGCCTCTGGCAAATCCAGCAAATGGTAACCTTCAGACCACAGCACTGGGAATCTGGAAGTGGAGCATTTTAAACCACATAGAGTACTGTTCTTAGGGAAGTGTCTCAAAATATACTAGGGACTCATCTACAGTTTCTGAAGTAGAAGGAATGGCCAGGTTAGATCCCTGTTGCCAAAGTAACTGAGGCTTGGGGCAATCATTACAAGAGGCAGTCAGGAACACAGGGATGCATTTGGATACCAGTCAAAGCTGGAATGCAAATTGGCAGCTGGGTCTCGGGATCCATACAGAAGCCCAGAGTTCAGACTGGGATATAATCCACATAAGCAGCAAGGATAACCTTATGTTGAATATTGTCAGTAACTCAGCATGAAATAGTAAAGTTACCTTTGAATACCCTTGATTCTGGGTGGACCAGATCTCCAAGGCGAATCCTAATAATGATAACATGACTTACAGCCTATTTGAGGAAAAGGACAAAATAAAAGGAAAATTCCTTGATTACAGGCAGAAGACTGGAAAGCTCCACTCCATGAACTGGTTTCTTGTTGGGAAGTGGGAGACTTGAAGTTCAAACACGCTTGAATTTCAAAGAGCCTTTTTTTTTCTTTAAGATTTTATTTATTTCTTTGAGAGACAGAGAGAAAGAGAGATCACGAGCAGGGGGTAGGGTTAGAGGGAGACACAGACTCCCCGCTGAGCAGGGACCCCCCCCCCGATGCGGGACTCAATCCCAGGACCCTGGGATCGTGCCCTGAGCCGAAAGCAGACACCTAACCTACTGAGCCCCCCAGGCACCCCAAAGAGCCTCTTCTTATTAACAAGCACTAATGACTCTCCCTAGTTCAAATGAACTATTAGTTGACAGTAGGCATGTGAATCTCACTGTGCCTAATGATTCGGCTAATATTCTTTGCCTATTTATGGATATTATTCTGACATGCAAATATGGTTGTGTACATATATGCTAAGTGAGTATACATGTGAGGAGGCGGTGGTGACTGTTCTTCTGAGTAAGTGTATATTCCCCAGTGGGTGTGAATTGTGTGGATACAGCAGCTGTTGGGTGTCAACATGGTTTTCCTTCACTTAGTCTGAGACTAGACTCTGCTTGAGATGGGAAAAACAGTGAGGACTAAGTCAGGTCTTCCCGAATATCAGAAGATCACAGAAGGCTGGAGAGAGGGGAAGGGACTTCACACAATAGCTCTGTCCTCTGGGAATATAATGTTAAGAACAAATGTGAGCCACATATGTGATTTTAAGTTTACTAGTAACTATGTTAAAAATAAGTAAAAGAGACAAATGAAATTAATTGTAATAATTTATTTTAATTCAACCTACTTAAAATATTATTTCTGCATATAATCAATATGAAATTATTAGTGAGATAGTTTATATATGTATATTTTTGGTATTTAGTCTTCAAAATCTGGTATATATTTTCCACTTATAGCACATCTGAATTTGGACCAGACACATTTCAAATGTTCAAGACCTACACATGTCTAGTGGCTACTATAATGGGCAGGGAAGTTCTAGAACACATGTTCCAAGATCAGCAAACTATTCAAATGGGCCGCCACTCCCCATTCTTACCCCACCCATCACCCCAACTGCAAACGTTGCTGCTCTATCACTCTGTCTTCCCATGTCCTGGTTCTCCATCTTCTTAACAGTTCTTGAGGCATCCAGTACCAACTGATCGGTTGCTTGGCAAGTGACCTAAAATCATTTGCCAATGCAGATAGTTCAGCATCTGACTTTTCCTCCATATTCTTCCACCTTCTTATTTGAGGCCCCTGAGTTCTCACTGGGCCCTGGTGCAGATGTTCTGTCCTTGACTTTAGTTGCCCTGAGTAAACCTCGAGCCCTCAGGAACAAAGTCTCTCCCTCTCTTTCCCTGCAATACTCTAGTAAGTTTCATTTCCTACACTCAGTTTGTCTATTGCCAGTTCTTGTACCTGGCTGTTTATAATGGATATTTTTAGCATGAAATTCCTCAAAGCTTAATTTTTTTTTAATCTTTTTTAATATGACCCATTGCATCATTTCTGAATGGACAGGCTACATTTTCCAAGCTTCTTCTTTGGACCTGATATGTCTCATGCTTTTCTGTTTTCTTTTGTGACTCTGTCAAGTTACAGCTCATTTTCTGCTTTGGCCTTTTTTTGATCTTCCTCCTACAGCTTCCACGATCTTGGTTGGACCAGGAAACTACACAAAGTGTGGGGACTCCCCCCTCTATAGATTTTCTGCAGTATTTTTTTTGTTGTTGTGCAGTATTTCTTTTTTTTTTAATTTTTTATTGTTATGTTAATCACCATACATTACATCATTAGTTTTTGATGTAGTGTTCCATGATTCATTGTTTGTGCATAACACCCAGTGCTCCACGCAGAATGTGCAGTATTTCTAATCTTGCATTGCATTCATGACCAGGCTGTGTGGGCTCCTGTGGACTTCATTACTACTTTTCTTGGGCTTCCTTGCAGATCCTTGTTGATAGGCCTACGTTGTCTGTCCATAAAATTTGGTCTGCAGCAAGAATCTGAACAAACACAATTTTGTTTTGAATCGAGGTCAGCACCTTAGGTTTCTATTCCATTATTAACTTAAATGACTGTTTAGTTTTTAAAAAGAATTTGCTTTCTTGGTCAGGAGAAACATTTTTATCTACCTTAGTGAAATATCTTTATCTTCTTTGAACTGGCTGTGTTTGTAAGTACATTTGTTTTGCAGCCATGCATTGTAGTTTATTAGAACTTAATAGGTTGTTAAAACTGGAAAGGGCATTAAAGATGTTCTGGTCCAATCTTAGTGTTTGACAGGTCAGGATAATGACTCCCAGTGGTCCCAAGGCCACCTACTATGAGTCATAGGCAAAGTTAGACTTCCTGACTCCAAGGTCAGAACTCCTTATCCCCATGGCTTTATTTTCCATCCATCTCCTTCCCTTGCTCTCTTCCTTCCTTGCCTCCTTCCTTTTCCTTTCAATTCCTACCAGGAAAGCTGGCTCAACTGCACTTAAGTATCATCTTCATAGGGTATATTTCTGATACCCCCTATGAAATCAACCAAATATGAAAGCAGTTGGAATCACTAGTATGTGTTCCACTCTTCAGTGTACTTCTGTGGTCACCAAAGTCTAGTCATGCTTGCCTGGTAATTTGAATTAAATTGACAGCAGCCCTTTGCCTTGAACTTCCAATGTTTACATCTATTTCTTGAATGAGGACTTTAAACAAGATTTGTGGTTCGTGTGCAGGAGCACTGATTGAAATTATTAGTGAGATAGTTTATATATGTATATTTTTGGTATTTAGTCTTCAAATACCAAAAATATACATATATAAACTATCTCACTGGTGGAGCAACCTGTCAGCAGGCTGGACCTGCCAAGGTACCATATGAAAGAGAAGGCACATGTAGATGGGGTAAAGGTGTGTGCAGGGTTGAAACAACAAGGGATGGTGGTGCACCCTGGAGCTCATAACAGCAGTGAGCTGTCGCCACCACTGTGCCCGAGGGAAGAGAATTATTACCAGAACCCAAAGGGGTCTGTAGCTGGTTGTAGACATTCACGCAACAGAAACTCTGGTCTTCACCTGTGGCTCAGCAAGGAGGCAGATGGAGAAATTCTCTGACCTCACTCTTCTGTTAATGCCTCCTGTCGACTAAACCCAATTGGGAGCCAGAGGGAAAGACTTGATTGATATGGTGGCTACACAGAGCCCAGGTGGAGGAGGGTGTCACGTGGATCTACAAGAGCCATGGGAGCACACACAGGCAAATGGCAGTAGATGGTTATTGTTTCTGACTGTCTTGTATCTAGTCCCCCTTTCTCCGGTAACAGCACCCTGGTATTGCTTTAGGGAATGGCCCCTCGCTGACTCTTGGGTTCTTGTGTCTTGGGTAGGGTGAGGTGTGTCCCCAGGCTCCAGAGTGGGCATGTGCTCTAGGCCTGGCTCCACTTAGAGTGCCTGACCCCTGGCCACGGTGACTGGTTTAAGTAGGTGCAGTCAGTGGCTCTCAGGATGAAATAAGAGGAATGCTCTTTCCCCTGGAGTTCCTGAGAACACAGAGGCCTAGAGATGCTGACAGCTGTCTGGTCACCTTTGGGGAGAGCCTGCCCAAGAATGAAACCATTACCAAAGAGGGAATTTCTGGGATATGGAGGCAGTGAGGCCAAGGCCCACTGACCCTATTTGAGTCCCCTGATCCCACTATGCATTCAGCTAGCCCCTGTACTGAAACTTTCAGCCAGGCAGTGATACTTTCACCTTTGCTTAAATCACTGTGAGTTGGGGTTTCTGACATTTAAAACCAAGAGTGCTAATGAATTCATCCTGCAAGCAGCTAGGTAAGAGACTTGCAGTAGGGTGATACTAGTAGAAATGGAAAGAAAATAGTGGGGTAAGACTGGGGAATTAATAAAACTAGCTATGGTTAGGTCAGGGGAGAAGCAGGAAGCTGCAATAAGATTAGTAAAGTTATCTTGTAATTGGTCATTTATTCTGCTAATTATTCCAAGTTTCATGGAAATATTTAATTATGGTACAGTGTAGAAGCCATTGAAAATTATGTTGGTTGTTGAATTTATAAGGTAACTTATGACTTCATGTATACAGGTAATACAGTTCTGTAAGAAAAAAAAAATCTGTTTATGTATGCTCAGAAAATCATCTAGAATGCTATGCACCAAGATATTTACAATTGCTTGTCTCTCACGAACAAGATGACGGATGTTAATGTCCCATTAGTGTGTCTGTATTGTTCTGCTTTTTTGTTAATGATCATGCATTGCTTTGTAATAAGAACAAAATAAAACAGACTTAATTATAGTCAACAATTATATTTTTCACTGCAACTGAAGAGGGTAAATGCTGATTGTAGGGGATGAGAGTTGCTGACTAGGAGATAGAAAATACCCTTGTAATTAATCAGCTAGTTGAACTGAACTGGAGGAGGAGGGGAGAAAACATGCCCAGATCAGGCTGGAGACTGTTAGAAATAGCCCAAGCTATAGGCAACAGAGCCCTGAACTAGGAAAACACACAGATAGAAGCCATTTTTACCTCCTTTCTCCTCTTGAGCCTGGTGATCATGATCACATACTGTGTTAATTTTCACGGAGGAAAATTTTAAACATATTTTGGACCGGAGTCTCCCAGAAAGATTGAAAATAAGTGTGCCTTTTCCCTACTCAGGCAAACCCAGGAGCATGTGTGTCAAAAAGTCCAACCTCTACAGTTATCAAGACAGTTTACTCACTGGCTCCTTCGATTTCTCTTTCATGCAGATGCTCAGAGTGCATTCATTGAGCTCATTCATCGACCTTGTTACCTAGCAACATTAGCGGAATTGGCTATGTGGGCTTCTTAATCACTGTAAAGTCTTGTCCTTTATTTTATATTGAAAAATAGAAAGGGCCGAAGGGGAATAAGACTACAGAGAGTGAGGTGAGAAAGAAAATGTCCAGACTGTATCTTCTAGCTGGAAATTAAATCATAGCGTCTGAGTAATTCAGGACGGGGAACGTTTTTCAGAAGTATTTTTGTGCCCACCTGAGGAATTGATTGACAGGTGAAAGTCCTGAGTCAGCATTTGACCTGAGCAGCTTGCATGAAAGGAGGTCCGGGGTACTTAGTGGTTCAGGATCTTTCCATCTACAAGGCCATGAAGCCCCCCATTTGCTCTTTCTCTTGGAAAGTTGTGATAAACATGTTTTGTTGGAAGGACAATATCATATTAGGGTTGTTCTGAAACCCCTCTAGTTTCCCTTATAATCCTCCTGGAATTTATAAAATTTGTATTTTTAGGTTTTATGACTTCTGGGATAGTGAATTCCATTAGTTTACTTTTTTCTGGAGTCAAATCTTACTCAATGGTTTCTAAACCGGTACTTAAGCTGTATTTTCATGTAGTAAAAAATCACCCTTAAAAAATTCCTTGAACTGCAGGCGCCTGGGTGGCTCAGTTGGTTAAGCATCTGCCTTCAGCTCAGGTCATGATCTCAGGGTCCTGAGATTGAGCCCCATGTTGGGACTCCCTGCTCAGTGGGTAGTCTGCTTCTCCCTCTCCTCCTGCCCCTCCCCCCGATCATGCTCTCTCTTGCCATCTTTCTCTCTCTCTGTCAAATAAATAAATAAAATCTTTGAAAAAATTCCTTAAACTCTATGTATAAAGTACAGTATATAAAAGTGGGGACTAATATGCACTCTCTCAATAAGCCCACATCACCATTTTTCTAGTATTAGAACAGATCACTTTTCTTCTCTTGAGAACTGAATGAAGTAGTTGGCTTATATTTTGGGGAAGCATGATGTTTGAAAATTCAAAAATGCTCATCTTTGATCACCAGAATTACAAGCAGAGTGGCAAGTTTTGTACCCAGTGAGGGACAGAGGTAGCTGAGTCGATTGAAGGGATAGTAGATAACCAGTTCCTTTCTCATTCTTATTTGGGGGCCTGTGATCATTCAGGGGAGCAGTGAGCAGAATTGCCTGCAATATTCAATTGGTCCCTCTCTTTCTTTCTCAGAGTAGGTGAAATGAGAGTACGGTGAAACTCCATTATAAGTAGTGCTTTATTTTTATGTCCAATATCTTAGCAATATTTGGACAATAAGGGCTCTCTACTTCTATTAGCCAAGGAATCAGTAAATAAATATTCACTCTTTCTAGCTTCAGTACAGAACCAAAGTACTACAAACTTGAAAGGGATCCTGAGTGATATGAACCAGTCCCCTACCTGACATAAGAATCCCTTCTGTATTAACATCCTTAATAGAATATATCATCCTGATTAGCCAGTCACCTGGGAGTTGATAAGGTTGAATATCAGGCAAGCTCAAGAACCAATAAAATATTAAGTCTACTGCTTTTATCTCCTTAATCCCTGTGAAGTCCTTTTATATCTTTCTGACAATGTCTTGATTCAGAACACTGTCATCTGTCACCTGGGTGATTGCAACAACCTTGTCACCAGTCACACTGAGGGACAGAAGGAAACATTCTCCCCTCTGCGTGCCCTCAGTCCATTCTGCATACTAGATCTGGAGTGACATTTCTAAAATGTGAATCCTGTTTTGCCACTTCCCTCTTTAAAAGCCTTGAGCACTTTCCCATTGTTCTCGGATTAAAATCCAAACTTCTTAACATAGCTGCTAAGGTTTCTGTGAGTGGCCCCTGGTCTGTCTCTGCCACATCATCCCACTCTCCACTTTGTTGCTTGCACTTCAGTCCCGGGGCGGGACTTCTGTTTTTCTATTATAAATGGCATTTTCTTTGTTACTGAGAACATTCTTCTCCATATCTTCACCCAGTGGGTTATGTCGGATCCTCCAGGTCTCTGCATAGATGTCTCTCTTTCCAGGAAGCTTTGGTGGACCACCGAAGCCTGGATTGGATGTCTCTGGAAGGTGTCCCCATAACATTTCATTCTAGCATTTATGATATTATATAATTGCCTGTTTTTGTTTTTTTTTTTTTCCACAAGGCCTTAAGATATATGAAGGCAGACACTGTCTTGTTTAACCAATTTTTAGCACAGCATATGCTCAATAAATATGAATGCCAGGTAAGGGAGGTTTACACTTTGGGCTCCAACACAGCCTTTCTTTCCTCTTGGTAAGAGAGCTCTTCATCCATACAAGACTATATAGATTATATTTTTGGGTGGACTGTAGATCTTGGGGTATGGTCCAGACTACATAACTTTTCAGCTGCAGTTAGACAGTCCAGAGTAATGGTCTGGGATTCTGGAACATTTCTCATCTCAGTTTTCAACCCCCAGGACTCTGACTGGAATCCATTAGGGATCACGGACTTCACAAGATAAGACTTTGCCAAGTTAACTTCAAAAGTCTAAATAAAGAATTTCCATGGTGTCTTCATTTCCACATTAACTCTCCTAAAAACTCTAGTCATTGCGTAAAGTGTGGGGCTTAATCCATGGGGCTTAAATTATGTTTAGATTCCAGCTTCAAACCCAGTAGGGAAGAGAGAAAAGAGAATTTTTCCTGGTACCTCCTACGCAAGTATCCTTACTATGACTGGACCATCTTGGATGAATCAGTCACTGTGGCCAGAGAAATTTGGTTCTCTGACTGGCCAGGCCTGTGCCACACACTCCATCTCTGGAAGCAGAGACCCAAGAGAACGCGTGGGAGAGCATCCCGGCCATATTGGATTCCCTGGGTCCACTTGACCCTGATACCCAGCTGAACCAACACCCTTTCTTGTAATTATGTGAGAAATTTCAGTGAGTTTCTATATTGTCTGAGCTATAAAATGGAATCAGTATAGTGAAACCTTATTTTACATAATGGTTTAGAGTCTACCAAATGCTTTCTTTCCATCATCTCATTTAATATTCTAGGTAACGGCGATCTCTTCCCCTGTGTTCCTACCCAGCTGGCCCAGGGAAGTGGTGGAAGAGATACTATTTTTGGAACAGCTGTGCCTGTGATACCACTGTTTTTACAATAGTTGCAGCTATCTGGGTGATAAAGGATTTTGTGTTTGTAGCCTTCTATGTTGTGTCAGTGGCATTATCAACTCGTTAAGATGTCAGCTTTGGTAAAGGTGTTTTTGGAACCCCTTCTGATGAAAATTGTATTATAAAGTCAAAGAAAGCGTCAGGAGGACTAAGCAGTGACATGTTAGAGAAGACAAATCAGGAGGAAGAGCCTGATGAGAAAAACATATGTGGTTAATTAATTATTTTTAAGGAAATTTTTTACTGAAGTACAAAATACACTGAGAAAAGTGCCCAGATAGGAAGATACCCTGATAAATTTCCCCTCACTGAGAAGGCTTACATAACCAATACCCAGATCAAGAAATAAAATGTTACTAATGCCCCAAATGCCTCGTCACTACCCCTCTCCAGCAAAGGGAACAATTATCCCAATGCCTGACATCATAGATTAGTTTTGAACTTCATATAATTGGCAATTTTGATATTCTTTCCTAATGAAGTTTTTCTTCAAGGGTCTCTTTCTACATTCTGGATTAAAGTCCTTTTTTCCCCCTAATATATTATTGCAAATATCTTCTGCCACTCTCTTAAAGGTGACTTTTGATGAATAGAAGCTCTTCAAAATACAATATGTAATCCGATTTATCAGTGGCTTCTTTTATGGTTAGTAATTTTTTTATATCCTATTTAAGAATTCTTCTGTTACTTCAAGGTCAAAAAGATACACTCTTAAGTTTTCTCCTAGAAACTTTATTACTTTATAGTTCATATTTAGATTTATAATCCATTTGGAATTGAGTTTTTATATAGTATGTGGTAAAGGTTAGGATGATTTTTTTTTCCAATATAGTTATCTAATTGACCCAACAACATTCATTCTACTCCTATGCTGACACCACATCTTAATTAGTGTAGTTCAAGGTATTTGATGTTATGTAGCAATAGAACTGGTTTTTAAAATGACTTTGTATCCAGCCAATTTGCTAAATTCTTTGTTTAGTTCAAGCAATTTGTTTTCAGATTATTTTGTATTTTCTACGTGTACAACCAGGTTTCTTCGCAATTAATGGCAGTTTTTCTTCTTTCATTCTAATCTTTGTGCTTTATCTTCTTGCCTTATTATACCGGCTGGGACCTCCGGTGCACTGTTGAATAGAAGTGGTGAAAGTGGACATCCTTCCTGGCCTTCGTCTTGGTCTTATGGAAAACCCTTCACTGTTTTTCTGTTAAGCATAATGGTGTGCAATATCTTTATAAGATGTTCTTTTAGATCAAGAAAGTTCCCCTCTATCCCTGGTTTGCTAAGAGATTTTATTTTTTAATCCGGAATGGGTGTCAAATTTTTTAAAAATGCTTTTTTTCTGAGATGATAATATGAATATTCTCCTTTATATGTGGAGAATTACATTGATTTATGTTTCAGTGTTAAACTAACCATATATTACTAAAGCAATAGATATGAAGAGCATACCTATGTATGTAGAGCAATACATAAGTTTCATTTGTTGTTTTAGATATTGTTGCATTCCATTTGTTAATATGTTGTTTAGGATTTTTGAATCTGTATTTATGAGACAGACTGGTCTATAATCATCCTTCTTGTAATGTTGTCTCAGATTTTGCTACCAAGGGGCATTCTGGTTTTTGTTCTCTAAAAGTTTTTGTGTAAGATTGGTGTTATTCATTTCTTAACTGTTTGGAAGAATTCACCAGTGAAGTTATCTGGCTGGGCCTGGAGAAATTTTGTGGAAAAGTTTTTGGTTATACATTAAATTTTCTTGAATAGACATGGACTATTTAGATTTATTAAACTTCTTATTGAGTAAATTTGGTAAATTATGGTTTTCTAGGCATTTGTCTATTTCATCTAAATTTTAAATGTATTAGCATTAAGTTATTCATACTTAATTACCTTGGTAGTGTTTATATATACTCTCTGGTATGTTCCTTTGTTATTCCAGACACTAGTAATTTGAGCCTTATCTCTCTCTTAAAATTTTTTTAAATAACAAGTCTGGGTAGGGTCAATCTTATTAGTCTTTTCAAGGAAGGAAGTTTTGGTTTGTTAATTTTCTGTATTTTTTTTTTAAATTAATTAATTTCTGCTTTAGCCTTTCCTATTTTCTTCATTCTTTCTTTAGGATTAACTTGCTCTTATTTTTCTAACTTTTTAGGTGGATATTTAGATAATTTAAGAAGCTTTTATTTTTTATTATGTTATCGGCAAATTTTTTATAATGTATGCATTTAAGGGTATGAATTTCCCTTTAAACGTTGTTTTGTTTGCATTGCACAAGGATTAATACTTCATATTTTAATTATTCAGTTCAAAATACTTTCAATTCCCATGTTGGGTCCTTCTGTGAGCCATGGGTTATTTAGAGGTCTATAGCTTAATTTCTAAATATTTAAAAATTTCCTAGTGATTTTATTACTGATTTTTAGCTTAATTCCACATGGTCAATGAATTGCTCTGAATGATTTCATTTTTAAAAAATTTTCTTGACATATACTTTTGGCCAGCATATGGTCGAGTTCGGTAAATTTCCATGTGTCCTTGGAAAAAAAAATTCCATGATTCTTAGGTACAGTGTTCTGTGTGTCATTTATGCCACATCTGTTAATCCAGATTCTCTACCCTTACTGATTTTTTTGTCTGCTTTTTCTATCAGTTCCTGAGAATGTGTGTTAGTCTCCCACTTTGATTGTGGATATGTCTATTTTGCCTTTCAGTTTTGTCCATTTTTTCATGTTTTGAAAATATGTTATTAAATACATAAAAATTTGTAATGACTATATCTTTCTGATCAATTGACACTTTTGCCACTTTGAAATATTTCTTTTTACTGTTGACACACTAGTTCTGGTCCTAAGTTTATCTGGTTATATGTTACAATAATGACAAGAGTTCTCTTTTAGTTAGCATTCATGTTATATATATATACATTCATATTTTACTTGTGTCCTTATATTTAAACTATGTATAAGCAGCTTATATTTTTTATCCAGTCTGACAATTTTTCCCTTTTCATTGGTGTATTTAAACAACATTCTAATATATTTGGCTTTATGTCTGTTATATATTAGTTTTACTTCCCAGTTGTCCCACCTGTTTTATGACTATTTTCTATGCTTTCTTGCCTTACTTTAGACTAATAATTTATTTTTTATTATTGCATTTTCTCCTTAATTAGCTTGTTAGATGTGTATTCTTTTAGTGGTTGCCTTAGAGATTAAAATGTGCATCCATATGTTATTAGAGTTTAATATAAATTTATACCTTTACCATTTCTCAGACAACCTGAAGTCCTTAAACACTGTCTCTGTTTATGTTCTTTTTTTTTATGTTTTGCTTATTAACTCTGCATATAACTTCAACACCACAAGACATTATATATATAGTTTGTAGAGTACAATTTAACTTTACTCATAGATTCACCCTTCCCATTGCTCCTCGTTCTTATCTGCATTCCCGTGTTTTTCTCTGGGCTCATTTTCCTTCACAAAGAGAACTCTCTCTCTACATCACCTTTAGTGCAGGACTGATGATAATAAGTTCTTTGGAATTTCTCTGGAAGTGTTTTATTTTTCTTTCACATTCGAAGGATTTTTTACTGGATATGAAATTTCTAGGTTGACAGTTTTGTTTTCTCTCAGCACTGCAAAAATATAATTTCATTGTCTTTTGACTTCCATAAGTACTGTTGGGAAGTCAGGTAAAAGTCTTCTTTTTTTTTTTATGTTTGTATATTGTTTTTTTTTTTAAATTTTTTATTGTTATATTAATCACCATATATTACATCATTAGTTTTTGGTGTAGTGTTCCATGATTCATTGTTTGTTCATAACACCCAGTGCTCCATGCAGAACGTGCCCTCCTCAATACCCATCACCAGGCTAACCCATCTCCCTACCCCAGGTAAAAGTCTTCTTGCTCCTGTGAAGGAACTTGTCTCTTTTCCTCTCTGGCTGCTTTTAAAATTTTCTATTTGTATTTGAATTTTAAGTGGTTTGTATTCATTATTCTTAGCATTTTTTAAATGCTAAACTACATGGCTTGATGGTTTTACCAACCACTCACCTTCACTGCTTTCACTTATTTTGATCTCAACTCCTGGCCTTCTGTGCATTACCTTCCTGTCCCATTTCTGTACCCCACCCCCCCATCCCGTTCCGTCCTACCCCAACATATCTTTCTTTCATTTTCTCTTTCTCTCTTTCTTTTTTTTTAAATTTTACCACGTTATGTTAGTCACCATACATCAGTAGTTTTTGATGTGGTGTTCCACGATCCATTATTTTCGTATAACACCCAGTGCTCCATGCAGTACGTGCCCTCCTTAATACCCATCACCAGGCTAACCCATCCCCCCACCCCCCTCCCCTCTAGAACCCTCGGTTTGTTTCTCAGAGTCCATAGTCTCTCGTGGTTCATCTCTCCCTCTAATTCCTCCCCCTCATTTTTCCCTTCCTTCTCCTAATGTCCTCCCTGCTATTCCTCATGTTCCACAAATAAGTGAAACCATATGGTAATTGACTTTCTCTGCTTGACTTATTTCACTCAGCATAATCTCCTCCAGTTCCATCCATGTTGATGTAAAAGGTGGGTATTCATCCTTGCTGATGGCTGAGTAATATTCCATTGTATATATGGACCACATCTTCTTTATCCATTCATCTGTTGAAGGGCATCTCGGCTCTTTCCACAGTTTAGCTATTGCGGACATTGCTGCTATGAACATTGGGGTGCATAGGGCCCTTCTTTTCACTACATCTGTGTCTTTGGGGTAAATACCCAGGAGTGCAATTGCTGGGTCATAGGATAGCTCTATTTTTAAATTTTTTGAGGAACCTCCACACTGTTTTCCAAAGTGGCTGTACCAACTTGCATTCCTACCAACAGTGTAAGAGGGTTCCCCTTTCTCCACAACCTCTCCAACATTTGTTGTTTCTTTCCCTGTCATTTTTGCCATTCTAACTGGTATAAGGTGGTATCTCAATGTGGTTTTGATTTGAATTTCCCTGATGGCTAATGATAATGAACATTTTTTCATGTGTCTGTTAGCCATTTGTATGTCTTCTTCAGAGAAGTGTCTTTTCATATCTTCTGCCCATTTTTTGACTTGATTATTTGTTTTTTGGGT
This sequence comes from Eumetopias jubatus, assembly GCF_037043125.1. NCBI lineage: Eukaryota > Metazoa > Chordata > Mammalia > Carnivora > Otariidae > Eumetopias > Eumetopias jubatus. The sequence continues at coordinate 113,633,430 of NW_028274811.1, forward strand.
GTTGAGTTTGAGAAGTTCTTTATACATCTTGGATACCAGCCCTTTATCTGTAGTGTCATTTGCAAATATCTTCTCCCATTCTGTGGGTTGACTCTTTGTTTTGTTGACTGTTTCCTTTGCTGTGCAGAAGCTTTTTATCTTGATGAAGTCCCAAAAGTTCATTTTTGCTTTTGTTTCACTAGCTTTTGGAGATGTGTCTTGAAAGAAGTTGCTGTGGGTGATGTCACAGAGGTTACTGCCTATGTTCTCCTCTAGGATTTTGATGGATTCCTGTCTCACATTGAGGTGTTTCATCCACTTTGAGTTTATCTTTGTGAATGGTGTTAGAGAATGGTCGAGTTTCATTCTTCTGCATGTGGCTGTCCAACTTTCCCAGCACCATTTATTGAAGAGACTTTTTTCCATTGCATGTTTTTTCCTGCTTTGTCAAAGATTATTTGACCATAGAATTGAGGGTCCATATCTGGGTTCTCTATTCTGTTCCATTGGTCTATATGTCTGTTTTTGTGCCAGTACCATGCTGTTTTGGTGATCACAGCTTTGTAATATAGCTTAAAATGGGGCAACGTGATGCCCCCCACTTTTTTTTCTTTTTCAACATTTCCTTGGCGATTTGGGGTCTTTTCTGATTCCATACAAATTTTAGGATTGTTTGTTCCAGCACTTTGAAAAATGTCATTGGAATTTTGATCAGGATGGCATTGAAGATATAGATTGCTCTGGGTAGCATAGACATTTTAACAATGTTTATTCTTCTGATCCATGAGCATGGAATCTTTTTCCATCTTTTTGTGTCTTCTTCAATTTCTTTCATGAGTGTTCTGTAGTTCCTAGAGTATGGATCCTTTACCTCTTTGGCTAGGTTTATTCCGAGGTATCTTATGGTTTTGGGTGCTATTGTAAATGGAATGGTTTCTCTAATTTCTCTTTCTACATTTGCGTTGTTAGTGTATAAGAAAGCAACTGATTTCTGTGTATTGATTTTGTATCCTGCCACATTACTGAATTGCTGTATGAGTTCTAGTAATTTGGGAGTGGAGTCTTTTGGGTTTTCCACAGAGAGTATCATGTCGTCTGTGAAAAGAGAGAGTTTGACTTCTTCTTTGCCAATTTGAATGCCTTTTATTTCTTTTTGTTGTCTGATTGCTGTTGCTAGGACTTCTAGTACTATGTTGAACAATAGTGGCGAGAGTGGGCATCCTTGACGTGTTCCTGATCTTAAGGGAAAGGCTCTCAGCTTTTCCCCATTGAGGATGATATTCGCTGTGGGTTTTTCATAGATGGGTTTTATGAACTTGAGGAATGTTCCCTCTATCCCTATACTCTGAAGAGTTTTAATCAGGAAAGGATGTTGTATTTTGTCAAATGCTTTTTCTGCATCAATTGAGAGGACCATATGGTTCTTCTCCCTCCTCTTATTAATGTGATCTATCACACTGATTGATTTGCGAATGTTGAACCACCCTTGCATCCCGGGGATAAATCCCACTTGGTCGTGGTGGATGATCCTTTTAACGTATTGTTGGATCCTATTAGCTAGGATTTGGTTGAGGATTTTGGAATCCATATTCATCAGGGATATCGATCTGAAATTCTCCTTTTTGATGGGATCTTTGCCTGGTTTGGGGATTAAGGTAATGCTGGCCTCATAGAATGAGTTTGGAAGTTTTCCTTCTGTTTCTATTTTTTGAAACAGCTTCAGTAGAATAGGTATTATTTCTTCTTTGAGTGTTTGGTAGAATTCCCCAGGGAATCCATCAGGCTCTGGACTCTTGTTTTTTGGGAGGTTTTTGATCACTGCTTCAATCTCGTTACTGGTTATTGGCCTATTCAGGTTGTCAATTTCTTCCTGTTTCAGTCTTGGCAGCTTATAGGTTTCCAGGAAGGCCTCCATTTCATCCTGATTGCTCAGTTTATTGGCATATAGTTGTTGATAATAATTTCTAATAATTGTTTCTATTTCCTTGGTGTTAGTCGTGATCTCTCCCCTTTCATTCATAATTTTATTAATTTGGGTCCTTTCTCTTTTCTTTTGGATAAGTCTGACCAGTGGCTTATCAATCTTATTAATTCTTTCAAAGAACCAACTTCTAGTTTCGTTGATCTGATTTACTGTTTCTGGTTTCTAATTCATTGATTTCTGCTCTAATTTTAATTATTTCTCTTCTAATGCACGGCTTAGGCATCATTTGTTGCTTTTTCTCTAGTTCCTTAAGGTGTTGAGTTAGTTGGTGAATTCGGGATTTTTCTATTTTTTTGAGTGAGACTTGGATGGCTATGTATTTCCCCCTTAGGACTGCCTCTGCAGTATCCCATAGGTTTTGGACCGATGTGTTTTCATTCTCATTGATTTCCATGAATTGTTTAAGTTCTTCTTTGATTTCCTGGTTGACCCAAACATTCTTGAGCAGAGTGGTCTTTAGCTTCCAAGTGTTTGAATTTCTGCCAATTTTTTTCTTGTGATTGAGTTCCAGTTTTAAAGCACTGTGGTCTGAGAATATGCAGGGAATCATCTCAATCTTCTGGTATCAGTTGAGACCTGATTTGTGACCCAGTATGTGGTCTATTCTGGAGAAAGTTCCATGTGTGCTCGAGAAGAATGAGTAATCTGTTGTTTTAAGGTGGAATGTTCTGTATATATCTATGAGGTCCATCTGGTCCAGTGTACCATTCAAAGCTCTTGTTTCCTTGTTGATTTTCTGCTTGGATGATCTGTCCATTGCTGAGAGTGGAGTATTGAGGTCTCCTACATTTGACATACTGTTATCAATATGACTCTTTATTTTGGTTAACAGTTGGCTTATGTAGATGGCTGCTCCCATATTGGGGGCATAGATATTTACAATTGTTAGATCTTCTTGTTGGATAGACCCTTTAAGAATGATATAGTGTCCTTCTGTGTCTCTAATTACAGACTTTAGTTTAAAATCTAATTTGTCTGATATAAGAATTGCTACCCCAGCTTTCTTTTGAGGTCCGCTGGCATGGAAGATGGATCTCCATCCCTTCACTTTCAGTCTGGTTGTATCTTTAGATTCAAAATGAGTCTCTTGTAGACAGCATATGGATGGGTCCTGTCTTTTTATCCAATCTGCAACCCTGTGCCGTTTTATGTGAGCATTTAGGCCATTCACATTGAGAGTGATTATTGAAAGATATGAATTAATTGTCATCATGTTGCCTGTGAAGATGTTGTTTTTATAGATTGTCCCTGTAAATTTCTGTTGTATATCACTCCTGGGGTCTTTCTCCTTTTATAGAACCCCCCTTAATATTTCTTGCAGGGCCGGCTTAGCGGTCACATATTCTTTCAGTTTCTGCGGGTCGTGGAAGCTCTGCATCTCTCCATCCATTCTAAATGACAGCCTTGCTGGATAAAGTATTCTTGGCTGCATGTTCTTCTTGTTTAGTACCCTGAATATGTCTTGCCAGGCCTTTCTGGCTTGCCAGGTCTCTGTGGATAGGTCTGACGTTATTCTGATGTTCCTCCCTCTGTACGTAAGGAATCTCTTCCCCCTAACTGCCCTTAAGATGGTTTCCTTGGTTCTAAGATTTGCAAGTTTTACTATTACATGCTGGGATGTTGGCCTGTTTTCCTTGATCTTGGGAGGGGTCTTCTCTGCCTCTAGGATGCGAATGTTTGTTTCATTCCCCAGATTAGGGAAGTTCTCAGCTACGATTTGCTCAAATACATTTTCTAGTCCTCTCTCTCTCTCCACTCCCTCCGGGATTCCAATTATTCTGACATTGGAATGCTTCATGGTGTCACTTATTTCTCTGATTCTATTTTCATGGATTCTGAGTTGTTTTTCCCTGGCCTCCTCTTTTCCCATTTTATCTATTATATTGTCTTCCAGGTCGCTTATTCGTTCTTCTGCCTCAGTTACCCTAGCTGTTAGATTATCTAGATTGGATTGGATCTCATTGATAACATTTTTAAGTTCTGCCAATTCAGCTTTCATTTCTGCCCTTAGAGACTCTATGTTGCCATTAATTGATTTCTCCATTCTAGCCATTGTCTTCACAATTGCTAGCCTGAATTCCATCTCCGACATCTTGGTTATATCTGCATCCATTTGTAAATCTGCAGCATAAGTCATAATCTCTGAGTCTTTTCTATTTTGGGGGTTCCTCCTCCTAGTCATTCTGTTGAGGGGTGTTTGAAGGAATGTATAGAGTCCAAATTATTGACCAGAACCCAAGCAAGATGCACCTGTTTTCTTGGGACCTTAGGGTTGCTGGCCTCTTGTTTTCCTAGCCTGTCTTCTGGGGGGAGGGGCCTGCTGCACTGTTACTCAGGCAACCCTGTTTGGGCGGAGTTGCCCTGCCCCCCTGGGGCAGGGGATGGGCTCAGGGGAATCAGTTTTTGGGGCTTTTGTTCTCTGGCGGCTTTCCCTGGCGGCTTTCCATGTCTCTTCCACGAGTCAGAGCAGAAGAGACCATTTCCAACCCTCTGCCTCAGATCAGAGAGATCACAGTCCGTTCTTCAGTGAGCTCTCCAGGCCACACTGTCTCCGTTTCTGTCTGTGCTGCGATAAACTGCAGCATCCTGGGTTGTGCACCCCTCTGCAGTGCCCCCAGTCCTTGCCTCCAGGTTGGGGCATGTCTCTGCCCTTTGTGCTTCTAAAACTGCCAGCCACCCCCAGATCACACGTGCAACCCCGACACTCCAGGTCTCCACCCCGGGGGCTGCCCTAAAGTCCTTTCCCCGCCACTACCTGTCTGCGAGTCTGTGCCCTGTCCCCAGCACGCGAGGCTGTCGCTCACCGGTGGTGTAGGATCCCCATGGCCAGGCTCCCTCCCGCTGCTGTTTATCCTCCGACATCTGCCCACGGAATCAGGGCTCCCCGCTTCCTGCCTCAAAACCAACTGCCTGCGATATTCTGTTTGTAGAGATCCAGATCTTGTTACATCTCAGGCTGATTTTGTGGGTGCTCAGAGTGGTCTGGTAGATATCCAGCTCAATTCCAGGGACCAGTTGAAATAGGGTCCCCTACTCCTCTGCCATCTTTCCTTCTCAAAGTAATCTCTCCTCATTCTTTCTGACTGACTGATCCCACCTACATTTGTCTTGGTCCTACTGCTTCCTCTTAATCTTTTTTTTTTTTTAAGATTTTATTTATTTGACAGAGAGAGACACAGCGAAAGAGGGAACACAAGCAGGGGGAGTGGGAGAGGAAGAAGCAGGCTTCCCGCTGAGCAGGGAGCCCAATGCGGGATTCAATCCCAGGACCCTGGGACCATGACCCGAGCCGAAGGCAGACACTTAATGACTGAGCCACCCAGGCACCCCTGCTTCTTCTTAATCTTAGAAGTGCGCTGGACTTGGCCTGATGGATCCTCTCATATGAGTCTTCCTCTGTCTCCAGTGACATTTATTAGACAGCTTTGAATGCCTGGGTGAGAGCTGGACTTGGAACAGTATACAATGAAAACCAATCAAGGGTTGAAATTGGGGAGGGATTGAATTTGAAGTTTGCTTCAGGGAGATGAGTCAGGATTACTTGCCAAAGAGTTAGTGGTAATTATACCATTTTAATAAAAAAAAAAAGAGGAAAGATTTCTTGGGACATATTCTGAGACTAGTAGGCTATTTTTTATCACATCCTAAGGGTTTTCACACATGTTGTGCTTGTCACTTAAAATGGGCATCAGATAGCCACAACCTATACATTGCATTGTTAGACTGCAGATTAGCATTTGCTTTACTATGTCTTCAGTTGCTGCTCTGGGTTTTAATAGAAGCACAGATACCATATGTCGCGATTGATTTGTAGCCACAGACTTTGATCGGAAGTCTGTGGGCTGTTGATTGGTGTCTGAGGCAACTGATCTTCTGTACTATATTTTTAACTAACGTGGAGAGATAAAAACATGATGTTGCAGTGATTATTAGTCATGGCAGTAAATAAGTGTGTCACTATTCTGACTCCTCATGCAGCCCACAGTTTTATGGATTTTCATCCTTATGAATAGGTTGCATCATTTTTAGAACTTATATCATTTAAATTGGAAAACACTTGTAAAACAATTTTTTTAGGATGCCAGAGGGTGGAGAGGGGTCATGGAAAATCTAGAAGTTATCTCTTACATCTCACATAAAGGAACAGGAAAAGACAAATTGAATTATTCATTACATTGAGAATTGATAATAATTGCTTTCAGCCAGCTAATTTATATAGAATGGTCAATGTGTCAATCTTGTCCGGCCAATAATTAACATAATGATATCATTACAAGTTAAAGCAACAAAAATACAGGTATGCCTTGCTTTTTTAAGATGGTGTTATGCCACTTCACTTTTACAAAAGACCTACATTAGTTTTTGCTGATCAAAAGAAATCCAAAGAGGATTTTGGTTTTTATGAAAAAAAGGCACAAAGCGAAAATCGTGTGCTGTTGGTTTTGCAGCAAGTCCTATAGAGAGGCAGCACACATTGACAGCAGTGAGAGTGACACCACCAAGACCATTTGAACTTAGGAAAGTTTTCATAAGAACGCTCTGCTTTTGGATAGTGAGGGAAACCTGTATATGGAGATTTCAACCAATTCAAATGTTATGTCATTGTATTGTACTGTCTTTGAACACCTTTCCTGTATTTGGGGCATTTTTGGGGGTCTTGTGGTTAGGATTTTCCTGTGTCCTGGGGGTTATTCAGGTTTGTGTCACTGAAGTGTTTGGAGGAGAGGAATGTGATGATGCAGATGCCGTGGGAAATCCATTTTCTGGCTTAGAAGGACAGTCGAGGGTGATACTGGCTCTGATGCCTTCCCAGAGTGTGAGCTGTGGCATCTGTGCCCAGTGGTGGTGGTGGTGGTGTTGGAATTTTCTCTGGAGCAGTCCATAATGTTGTTTGAGTGTTTTTCTGGTTGGTTTGACTGCAACCTTGACTCTCTGATCTTATTAGAGATTCTAGAACTTCCTAATGTCCTTTAATAAATGTCTTCTCTGCCTAAATTAAAGAGGATTTTTGCTGTTTGTAACTAGAAATACTGATTAATACCCTCTGTATGGTCCCACTGGTTTAAAGAAAATGTACAGAGAAAACACAACATTGGTTATTTCTGCTGGGTGAGATTTCTGGAGATTTCAGTCTTTTTTGTGTTTGCTTTTCTTTAGTTTTGTAATTTTCTATAGTGAGCAACTATTTCTTTTTTTTTTTAAGATTTTATTTATCTGACAGAGAAAGACACAGCAAGAGAGGGAACACAAGCAGGGGGAGTGGGAGAGGAAGAAGCAGGCTTCTGCCGAGCAGGGAGCCTGATGCAGGGCTCGATCCCAGGACCCTGGGATCGTGACCTGAGCCGAAGGCAGACGTTTAATGGCTGAGCCACCCAGGCGCCCCGTGAGCAACTATTTCTTATGTCACAGCTTCTGGGGAATATCCATGGGAAAACTTGTTACTTTATAGCATTAGTTCCTTTGTGGAACACGAGAAAGGAGAAATTCTATTGGCTTTCTGAGATTTGGTTGCAAGTATTGTAGAAAACAAGGTCTAGAGCCATAACATTTCATGGAAATTTAGGAGATCAGGGTCTTCCAGCTTTGCCTCTAAATGATTGTGTGACCTTGAGTGTATCAATGACTTTTTGGGTTTCCAAATTCTTTCGTTTGCACAGTGACTCAGTTGGGGTAGATCAGTGACATTTAAACTTGCCTCTGTGTAGCCTTTTTGTTACTGATGAAGGAGAGAAGGATTATATGTACCTGCAGGATCCTACACCTTAAAATAAGCCCAAGGAGATTCACAGAAATCTGTCTTGCATATTGGATTTCTAAGTTTTCTTTGAAAAAGTTTCCTGACTAGTAACAAGTTTGAAAATCTACGGAGCTAAATTATCTTTAAGGTCCCTTTCAGCTCCAATGTTCTATGATTTCATTAGTTTTCCCACTGAATTGCCCCTACTATTGTACCAGGTACTTTCATACACACACACACACACACACACACACACACACACACACCCCACATTCACACGCCACAGAGTTACAGAAATTTGAACTGGAAAAGACGTTTTTAACCTCACTATTACCCTTATAATTTCCAATTATATTATCTAGAAGCTAGTTCTCCTTTAGGAGTTCACTTGCCTTAAGACAACCATTTAATCTGCTTGTGAGGATTTTATTATTATATTGGTCATTGACAGTATGTTTTTAGGACATAAAATATATTATTATTAGAAATATATATTATGTTGTGACTGGAATATAAAAAAATGAAAATAATTCCACTAATACTCTAAAAGTAGACCATTGTTGCTCACTATTACTTAATATGCTTTTAACTACTATGCATAATGAAGAAAAACTGTTTCATCATCAGGAAAGGTGTGATGATAATTCATGCTGAGAAGTTTGCACCTGAACTTTATGGCTCAGCTTATAATTTTTCTAGGATATTCAAAATATATTCTGGGAAATTGGAGTAGGTTGAAAATTTAACATGGCTGAGGCATTGGTCACTTGGAGGTATCAAAGGGAAATTGGTAAGAGATAAAGCCTAAAACAGATCAGACTATCAATGGCCTTGAATTTCATCTTAGATTTTGGATTTTATTTTGAAGGTGGCAATGAAGGGGCACTAAAGGTTTTTAAGCAGAAGAATGACATGATTAGGTTTGAATTTTAGAAAGACCAGACTGGCTGCAGTGTACATAATGAATTAGAGGAGGTGAAGTCTTATGGCAGAGGGAGTAATAGGAGGCTTATTTCACGTATGAGATTAAAAAACTAAGTTAGTTTCATGAGAGATGGACAGAAGTAAATGTTTTCCAGAAAAAGTAAAGAGAAGCCATAGGATTTACATATTTGGATGAGAGAATAAGAAAATATGAGGTATTAAGGATGGTGCTGTGTTAGTTTCTTCACCAGTTGACTAGAACAAAATATGAAGGAAAAGCAGATTTGAGAATAAGTGATAAAAGTCTGATTTTGTAATGTGGATGTGGGGTTCAAATTTCTGCTATTCTCATGGTCTGGGAAAGGGCAAGCCAAGAAAATGTCACAAAATTGGCCCTAGAGGATCTCCTGCTGAAGAAAATTCAGAACTTATCTGGACAGACACATACTGAATGTAGGAGGTCTAGAATTATCCCAGATAAAGTTCCACCAAAGATGAGCTTACAGTCCAAAACTGCAAAATATATGAGAGAAAATGTTGCTTTCAATGAGTCAGCAGACCCCCAAATCAGTAAGATTTTAGACCAATTTGGTACAAACTACAAAATAATTGTTTAAAATCAGAAAGACTTTAAAATAGGAATCAAAACATAAGAAAATTATGATACCATGATAAAGAATAAGCCAAAATAGATAACAGCCTTGCCTCAAGAAAAAGAAAAATCTCAACTAAACAATCTAACCTCTCACCTAAAGGAACTAGAAAAAGGACAAACAAAACTCAAGTTAGTAGAAGGAAGGAAATAATAAAGATCAGAGTAGAAATACGTTTAAAAAGTAGAGAAGCTCGATGAAACTAAGAGATGGTTCTTTGAGAAATAAACAAAATTGATAAAGCAGACTCATCAAGAAAAAAAAAAGAAAGAATTCAAATAAAATCAGACATGAAAGAGAAGTTACAACTGACATCACAGAAATAGAAATAATTATAAAACATATTAAGAAAAATTACATGTAAACAGATTGGACAACGTAGAAGGCAAGAATAAATTCCTAGAAACATGCACTCTTCCAAGACTGAATCAGGAGGTCATAGAAAAAATATGAACAGACCAATAACCGGTAAAAACGGCATCAGTAATCAGAAAAGTCCCAACAAACAGATGCTCAGAGCCAGATGGCTTCACAGGTGAATTCTCCCAAAATTTAAAGAAGAGTTAATACTTATCATTCTCAAATTATTTCAAAAAATAGAAGAGGAAGGAATGCTTCCAAATTTATTCTGTGAGGCCAGCATTACCCTGATACCAAAATGAGACAAACACACTACCAAAAAAGAAAGTTGGGGTGCCTGGGTGGCTCAGTCAGTTAAGCATCTGCCTTCAGCTCAGGTCTTGATCCCAGAGTGCTGGGTTGGAGCCCCGTGTCAGGCTGCATGCTCAGTGCGGAGTTTGCTTCTCCCTCTCTCTCTGCTCCTCCCTGCTGCTCATGCTCTCTCTCACTTACTCTCTCTCTCTCTCTCAAATAAATAAAATATTTTTTAAAAAAAGAAAATTACAGACCAATATCCTTGATGAACATAAATGCAAAAATCCCCAACAAAATATTAGCCAGCTGAATTCAATAATGCATTAAAAGGATCACTGACCATGGTCAAGTGGGATTTAGTCTAAGGATGTAAGGGTGATTCAATATCCGCAAATCAATCAACATGATACACCACATTAAGAAAAAGAAGGATAGGGGTGCCTGGTTCGCTCAGTTGGTTAAGCATCTAAGTCTTGATTTTGGCTCAGGTCATGATCTCAGGGTCCTGGGATCGAGCCCTGCATGGGGCTCCATGCTTGGCAGGGAGTCTGCTTGGATTCTCTCTCCCTCTCCCTCTGTCTCTCCCCCTGCACATGCTCTCTCTCTCTCTAAAATAAATAAATCTTAAAAAAAAAAAACAGGAAACAAGGAAGGATAAAAATTATATGATCATCTCAATAGATGCAGAAAAAGCATTTGACAAAATTGAACCACCATTTATGATAAAAATTCTCAACAAAGTGGGCATGGAAGGAACAGACCTCAACATAATAAAGGCCATATATGACAAACCCACAACTAAGGTCATATTCAATGGGGAAAAGCTGAAAGCTTTTCCTGTAAGATCAGGAGCAAGACAAGGATGTCCACTCTCACCACTTGTTTCAACATATTACTGGAAATCTTAGCTAAAGTAATCAGACAAGGAAAAGAAATAAAAAGCATCCCCAAATTAGTGAGGAAGAAGTCAAACTGTACCTATTTGCAGATGACATGATACTCTATATAGAAAACCCTAAAGACTCCACCAAAAAACTATTAGAATAAATGACTTCAGTAAAGTTACAGGATAAGAAACTAATATACAGAAATCTGGTTTTATACCCTAGTAATGAAATAACAGAAATAACAGAAAGAGAAATTAAGAAAAGAATTCTATTTACAGTTGCACCAAAAAGACCAAAATATCTAGGAATAAATTTATCCTAGATAGGATAATTTCAGAGTACAGGTACTCTGTACTCTGAAAACTATAAGACATTGATGAAAGGAATTGAAAACAACAGAAATAAATGGAAAGACAAACCATGATCTTGGACTGGAAGAATTAATATTGTTAAAATACCCATATTACCCAATCTATAGATTCAATGCAATCCTTATCAAAATACAAATAGTATTTTTCACAGAACTAGAACAAATTATCTTAAAATTTGTGTGGAACCCCAAAAGACCCCAAATAGCCAAAGCAGTCTTGAGAAAGAAGAACAAAGCTAGAGGTATCAAAATCCCAGATTTCAAGATGTACTACAATGCTATCGTAGTCAAAACAGTATGGTACTGGCATGAAAATATATACATAAATCAGTGGAACAGGAGAGTCCAGAAATAAACCCATGCTTATAGGATCAATTGGTCTATAACAAAGGAGAAAAGATTATGCAATGGGAAAAGAGAATCTCTTTAATAAATGATTTTGGGAAAACTGGAAGGTACATTCAAAGAATGAAACTGAACCATTTTCTTACACCATACATAAAAATAAACTCAAAATGGGTTAACAACCTAAGTGTACAACCTGAAACCGTAAAACTCCTAAAAGAACACATAGGCAGTAATCTCTGGGACATTGGTCTTAGCAGTATTTTTCTGGATTTGTCTCTCTAGGCAAGGGAAACAAAAGCAAAAAGAAGCAATCAGGACTACATCAAACTAAAAAGCTTTTGCATAATGAAGGAAACCCATCTATAAAATAAAAAGGCAATCTACTGAATGGGAGAAGATATTTGCATTTGTCTTTCTCTGATGACTTATTTTGCTTAGCATAGCACTCTGTAGCTCCATCCATGTTGTTGCAAATGGCAACATTTCATTCTTTTTTTATGGCTGAGTAATATTCTATTATGCGCGTGTGTGTATGTGTGTGTGTGTCTTAACCATTCATCAGTTGATGGCCACTTGGGCTATTTCCATATTTTGGCTATTGTAGATAATGGTGTTATAAACATTGGGGTGCATGTACCCCTTTGAATCTGTATCTTTGTATCCTTTAGGTAAATACCCAGTAGTATTATTGCTGGATCATAGGGCAGTTTTATTTTTACCTTTTTGAGGAACATCTATACTATTTTCCAGAGTGGCTGCACCAGTTTGCATTCCCATTAACAGTGCAAGAGGGGTTCGCCTTTCTCCACATGCTCACCAACACTTGTTTTTTGTATTATTGATTTTAGCCATTCTGACAAGTGTAAAGTGATAACTCATTGTAGTTTTGATCTGCAATTCCCTGATGATGAATGATGTTGAACATCTTTTCAAATGTCTGTTGGCCATCTGTATATCTTCTTTGGAAAAATATCTATTCATGTCTTCTGCCCATTTTTAATTGGATTATTCATTTTTGGGGTGTTGAGTTTTGTAAGTTCTTTATATATTTTGTATACTAACTCTATTGGATATGTCATTTGTGAGTATTTTCTCCCATTCAGTAGGTTTCCTTTTAGTTTTGTTGATTGTTTCCTTTGCCGTGCAAACCAAAATAATAAATAGAACTTCTAAAAAGAAAAGTACAGTAATTCAAATTAAAAATCCTCAAGGGAAAAATAAATGTGAGATAAATTATAGCTGAAGAGAGAATTAATGAACTGAAGGACAGAAGTGAAGAAATTAGCACAGTGGTAGCACAGTGATAGAGAAAACCTAAATATTTAGAAAGCATGGAGAACAGAAGAAATAATAATTTTAGAATGAGACACAAAAGCAAACAGGCCGAATGAGGAAAAAGGAATATTCAAAGAAAATATGGCTGAGATTTTTCCAGAATTGATGAAAGAGAGATGAATATTAATGTATAAGAATCATAATGAATCCTAAGTAGAAAAAAATGTAAGTAAATCTGCTTATAAACATATTTTAGTGAAGCTGTGTAATATCAAAGACATAGAGAATAAAAGTTATGAGAAGGAAGAATAAGTGTATGCAGACCAGCAGCAAACTTTCAGCAACAACAGAGGCCAGAAGACACAGAACTGTTATCGTTAAAGAGCTGAGAGGAAATAAATATTCATTTGGGCATCTGTATCTAGTTAAAAATCTCTCAGTATCATTTTTGAAATAAACACATTTTCAAATAAGACTGAGAGCTATTATATAGCAATCCGTTACTTAAGTATTAAGGGTGAAATTTAGGAAGAAAGAAACTGAGCCAGAAAGTAGAAAGCAACATTAAGCAAATAGTTTGATGAACATATGGATAATGCTAAACAAATATTTGTTCTGCTCTTCTATAAAAATAAAATAAGAATAATAGTAATTATTTGGAGTAATAAAAATGAAGTAGGACTAAAGTCCTGAGAAAAATAGCACTTTAGATTGGAAGGATATTACAAAGACTTAGTATGGTATTAAGATAGGAAAAACATCTTTAATGAAACATAAAAATCATATTCAACAACAAAAGATTGCTATATTTGACTACATAAAAATTCAAGCATTTCTATGGCAAACATACCAAAAATAAAGTGGAAAAAATAAAACAAGCCAAACAAGAGAAGTTATTTGTAAACCATATAGCTAACAAAGTATTAGTACCCAGAATATAGAGTCCCTACAAAACAGTAAGAGAAAAAACAAACAACCTGAGCAGAAAATGAGAAACAAGGCAATTCTTCAAAGACTGAATGACCAATAAATAAACAGAAAGCTGCATGATCTCACAAGGAAGCAGGGAAATGCTAACTATCGTACAATGAGATGCCATCTGATACCCATCATATTGGCAAAAATTAATGAATCAAAGACACTAAGTATTGGCAGAATATAGAGAAACAAGAAGTTTATTTATGGGAAGATGAAATGGTATAATGATTTTGAAGGATCATTTGACAAAATTTTCATCTATGTGTTTTGCAAAACTTTTATATAACTTTTGGAAAGCAGCAGAATGAAGGAACACACACCCAATAATTTAGAAATTCTCCTTCTAGATTTCTGTCCTAGAGAAAGTTTTGAACTTGTGCACAAGGAAGTTTATAGCAGCTTGCTTATGATAGCAACACAGTGGAACCAAATGATCTGTCTTTCATAGGAGAATTGTTAAGTTGTGGCTTAGTCATGTTGGAGTACCAATTAAGATGAATTAACTCAGTTGGTGTGAATTCTACAGGTAAATCTCCAAAGCATGACACTAAATAAAAGAAGATACAATTAACATGATACCATTACATATATAAACATAAAAAACACATAAAATGTAGAAAAATGTAAGAAATAGTATATTTCATTTTTGTCTATGCACATATATAATAAAAGGACTAACACGTGTGAATGGTGTATACTAACTTTCAGTGTACAGGTAACTTCTGGGGAAGGAGGATAAAGGAATGAAGGCTTTGGCTATACCTGGTCTTTCCCCATCGTCGAAGTCCAATACTGTCCTAGAGTTTAACCTTGGGCAGCTTTGCTAGAACCCTGCCCTCACACTTGCTCCTAGAATGGAGAACTTTCCCTCAGTGAACATTGCTCAGTCTTGGACATCTGGTCATTCCATCCTTGTTTGCTCAAGTCAATGTATTATTTTCCCTATTTTTAGAATGTTTGAAATATTTCATAATTACAATTTTTTTTTAATTTTAAAGAAGAGCTTCATCAACAATGCTAAGTGGTGCAGTGGTTACATCAGACAGATGCTGAGAAAAGGCTGTTGGTTTTACAATCCCATTGCTGATTGATGGTTTATCAGGGGAGACCCAGAGCTGGTTGGGGGCAGCAAGAGAGCTAGCTCCAAGTCTTAAGAGTTGGGTTTTTAAATTTCTTCTGCCTGATCATACTGCTTCCCTATATGGTTAAAATTACTCCAAAGGTCCTTAAATCTAGTCAGAAAGGTAGCAGAGAGAGGCTGATAGTGAAAGGTTCGAGGTAAGAAAGCCTGGGGCCGTCATCCCCATCTAGAGATGGGTGTGGTCAGCAGAGGAAGTGGAGGGGGGAGGGGTGAGGGGTGAGGGGCTGCTTTCCAAGCACAGCTTTGATATCTGCTGAGAGATGCTGAGGCTGAGTTACTGATGCTCACTCCCTGATAGGATTTTCCCTGGAGCCCAGGGCGAGGCTGGGCAAGAGAAGAGAAGAGGGCTCTGCAGCCCGAGTTTCCCTCAGTTCCAGACTATCTTGTTTCTTCAAAGGCTTCGTTAAAGGAACATCATTCTCTCCCACAGTTTGAATCCCCACATAACCTGCTTGGGAAGAGTAAACAGTAATTAGTTATATAAAGTGACAGAAAAGATACAAATTAGTGAAGGAGGATGAAGGCACAAATGTATCATTATGCAGGAGGAACAAGCATCCCACCTTTCAGAGTTCTACTGGGAGGAAAAGCCTGGAAAAGGTGGGCTCAGCCCAGGCAGAATCTTGATGATGTTCTGAAAACCCACACCCACCACCCAGCTCTCTCCTACCCCTAGTGGCTAAAAGCATCCCTGCCCTGTACCAGGCCCGTTTGGTGTGATACAACCAAGTTCGAGTTCCCATCCCAGATCTCCCACTGCCTTGCTCTGTGACCTTAAACCAGTCACCTGTCTTTTCTAAACTTCAGTTTTTTCCTCATTCTCGAATGAAAGAAGTAGAACCATTTCCAGATTTCTTCTACCTCTGACATCCTACACAACTATAAATGTCTTTAAGATATTGTTCTCCATGCCACAAAATTAACTTTGCATTACACAGTCAAGTGTCTTCTACCGCTGACAGCTGGGGAAGTTACATTTGAGCCTTAATACAAAGCTGGCAAACTCAGATGTCTCCAGGGACCAAGGAGGTTGCATAAATTTCTGAAGCAGGCAGGTGTAACATAATCGAGAACAGTGTGGGTGTCGGGGAACTGGAGAGTGTCTGCTTACCCAAAGGCATTCACTTGCAAATGTTTCATAAACACTGTGCTGAACAAACAAATCTTCGGGGCTGGATTTGGGCCAGGAGTCACTAGTGTGCAGCCCCTGAGAGAAGAGAGGGAAAATTGGTAATGGAATTTCAGGCACCAATCGCAGGTTCAAGAGGATTGGGGGCAGCAGCGAGTGAAGAAGTGAGAGAAGTGAGAGCATATTATGGTCTGTCATCATTTGCTACCTCATCCCACATTCATCTAACTTCTTAGATTGGTGGCCTGTGATAGATCTCACCTCCAACCTCACCCCCTGTGTACATCGATGAAGATTGCCTCGAGAGCCTAGAATTCTAGAGTTTAAGGCATTATTTGATGTTAGGCAGATATTTCTCAGGTGCCAGTTCTGTTCCAGGCATTGTTCAGGCCTCTGGAATGCAGCTCAGGGAGGAAAGCCCTTACTAGAGTATAAGCACTATGAGAACAGGGGTCTTATTTCACTTACTTACTGATATATCTACAGCGACGAGGATGGTTCTGAATATATATTTGGCACTCAATAAATATTTGCTGGATAAACACTGAGCAGTCTTTCTGGCTTTAGCATTCTTGGGTTTTGAGGCAATCTTTGATGAATATTCATTAGTCTTGTCCTGTTACTTGTGCCTTCCACAGCAATCTAAGGTATGAAGTTGTGAGCGTAATACATATTGTTTGCTGACCAGTTAGGTTGGTTCTGCGTATATCTCCTGGTTATACGTTGGATAATAATAAAATAATTTTGGAATTGATTCCTGGATTTAACCAGGCTACCATATACTGAAGGCTTGCAAGGTGCCTTGGTACCATTATAAGCAGTTTATATGCATTATTTTATTTAATCTTAAAACAATCCTGTGAGTTGGGAAGACTGACACTCAGAAAAGTCAGGTAATTTCCCCAATGTCAGGTAGTTATCCAGGACTCAAACCTAGATCTGTCTTAGGCCGTGGCTTTAGGTACGATCACACATTGCTTTCTGAATTGTTGTTTCTTGTCCTGAATAAAAATACAAGTAGTTCAGGGCTGGTGAAGGAGGTCAGTAATATCAAGCATCCATGTTCCTTCCGGCTTTCCATTTTGTTGTCCCTTGTATATGGCTGCGATTGCTGCAGACATCATATTCAAGTTCAAGGGGAAGAGAGGCAAAGGGATGAAGCCAGCAATGTCCATCCTTTTGTTCAGGGAAGCAAAAGCCTTCTTCCCCACCCCCCGACTGACTTCTGCTTATTGGTCAAAATTGTATCTTGTCACCCCTGGCAACAAACAGGGAAGGTAGCTTCATGGAGCAGGGCATAGTGGTGCCCCCAAAGAAAACTGAGGTTCTGCCACCCAGGAAGGAGGAGATGGCAACAGGGAGGGTAGTTGTCAGTGTTTGCAGTACCTGTGTAGAGCAGCCTGCCCATTGAATTATGACAGAGAATCTTTGCTTGCTCACTAGTACTTGTAAGCTATAGTACTTATAAGCTCTTAATGATGAGCTATTTTCACTTTGTAATGATTTATTTGGGGCTTTATATAAACACACCACACACACACACACAATGAAGAAGCCAATCACTAAGCAGTGCTTTGGAGACTATAAACCAAATGCCAGGGGGAGCCACCTCATTGGAAAGGGTGTGGCACAGCGTGAGTGGACCCCTGATGCCCATCTAGCCCTGATTCTGCCACTATTTCATGACTTTAAGAAAATCTTTGGAGTGCCTGGGTGGCTCAGTCAGTTAGGCGTCTGACTCTTGATTTTGGCTCAGGTCATGGTCTCAGGGTCATGAGATCGAGCCCCACACAGGGCTCTGCACTGGGCGTGGAGCCTGCTTGGGATTCTCTCTGTCCTTTCCCTCTGCTCCCCCTCAAAAAAGAAAAAAAGAAAAGAAAAAAGATCTTTTCCTCAGTGTTTTCATTGGTAGAATGAAGAACTTGAACCAGATGAAATCTAAAGCCTCTTTGGGTACCACCGTCTGCTGACCTTATTTATGTTGATTATGGATTGACATTTGAAAAGAATGAAGGGTGTTTAATAGGCACAAAATGTTTTATATGCTGTTGTAAGGTTGAGAGAGCTTTCAAATTCTACTTGTCTCCACTGAAGGTTGGGTAAGATGCATTGAAAAGCTTTAAAATAAATAACAGGTAAAATTAGATAAAGGGAATTGTATAACCAGAAAACAAAGATCAAATGCAAATGTTAGAAGGGATGCATTTTACACCAGGGAATGCAGATTCCACCATCAACCTGGTGTTAAGAGACTGGAAGCTTATGGATTCTGGTGTGTCAGTCCCAGCACAAGAGCTTCAATAGCAGCTCTCCCTGGGGTAATTACAGAGGCAGCCAAAACAATAGCCACGCCTCTTCCCGGGGAACAGTGGCTCCTTAGACATGCCTTGCAAAGTGTTCAACATCTCCATGGTCTTTATGTGGCCTGCGTGAAGAGTGGAGGTGTGGTAGGTGCTATTGTAGGCTTTGGGGTTCTCCTTTCTAATATAAAAGTGACGGCGGCATCTAGTATTTATGAGCACTCAGCATGCGCCAGACCCTGTGATAATTGCTTTATAGATGTCATCTCTCAGCCTGAGTGTCTTCATCTATAAAATGTAGTAATAGCAGTCTTTGTCTCATTCTTTCATATAATGAGTAGTTATTGGGGGACGAAGCAGGAGCAGTCACCCAAAGAGTGTACTAGGCTCACTCATTTCAAAATGGCTGCTCCAAAGTTGAAGCAGTGAAAACAGAGAGACTAATCCTCAGCATAGTCAGTCCTTGGAAGCTTTTATCATTGTTTCTTTGTATCCAACTGACTTTTCTTACCTAGTGAGCACCAGTGTCCCCTTGTTTGCCTGAAGCTCGTGGAGCCAAACTGGCTTGCTGTGAGTGGCAGAATTCTAAGATGCCCTCCGGGATTTCCTGCTTTTTGGAGTACATACTCTTCCTATGTATTCAGTGAAACACTAATCTAGGGATACTTCTGTGAAGACTTTTGCAGAAGTGATTAGAGTCCCTAATCAGCTGACCTTAAAATAGGGAGATTATCCAGGGAGGCCTGACCCGATCACATGAGTCCTTTAAATCTTGGTCTAGAGGTAAGAGGCAGGGAAATTGGAGATTTGAAATGCGAGAGGATTTTGATGTGAGGAAAAATCCCTCTTGGCTTTGAAGATGGACATGGCACAGAATGTGGGAAGTCTCTAGGAGCTGGGAGTGGCCCCAGCTGATGGCAGCAAGGAATGGGGGCTTCAGTTCTTCTACTGCAAGGATCTGAATTCTGCCAACAACCACCAGGAGCTTGAAAGAGAACCCTGAATTCCCAAAGAGACAAGCAGTGAGCTCCCCTTGCATCTTGTTTTCAGCCTGTGGGATCATGAGCAGAGAACTCAGTCGCACGTTGCCTAGATTTTTGAGCTACAAGACTATGTATGAGCTGAAGAATAAGTGTGGGTTTTAGCCATTAAGTGTGAAGTAGTTATGTAGGTGTAGAAAACTGACATGCTTCCCTTGGAGTGCATGACCAGCCTATGACAGAGCTAGGATTCAAACTCCAACCCGCCTGACTTTATTGCTTTTGTTCTGAATCTCCCTTATACTGAGGAATAATGAAAATTCTCAAATTTTATATTAGGCAAGAAGTAGATATTTTAAATTGCTAAGTGCAAGTATAAAATGCACATAAATGATGTATTGAATTTGGAACAAATTGCTAAGAACTATAAGAAAATAAATTGCTTGAAAGTTACATATTCTATAACATAAAGTATTATGAGAATGAATGTGAGAAAGAAAGGCTGGCCATGTCCATGCCTCCAGGTTTAAAGAAAGAATGGTGACATGTAAGTCATTAAGAGTATTTCTCTAGTTGCCATATTAACTTGGCAGGAACTGAGACCTATGAGTGAGGTGAAGAAATTCTTCTATAAGAGGGGCGTCTGGGTTGGCTCAGTTGGTTAAGTGTCTGACTCTTGGTTTTGGCTCAGGTTGTGATCTCAGGTTTGTGAGATTAAGCATCATGTTGGGCTCTGTGCTCAACACAGAATCTGCTTGAGATTCTCTTTCTCCTTCAGCCCTTCTGCTTGTGCTCTCTCTCACAAATAAATACATACATAAATAAATAAATCTTTAAAAAGAAATTCTTCTATGAGAAAAGAATGCCTAGAATCTGGACAAATAGAACTTGGTGTGCAGGAACCAGAAGACTGGACATTGCCATGGGTTCTATAGTGTTTTGAAGGGCAACTAATTTCCAAAGGTTAGCACAAGTAGCAGGGGTGGGCGAGGGACATCCCAATTCTTCTAGAGAGGGGCCATGAACTAATCTTGGTGTACAGATGCCATCATAAACACCCTTCCTCATAAGGCATAGACTGTAGCTATAAATTAATAGTAATGATTATAGTATTTATCAAGGGCCGGTTATGTGCCAGAAACTTTTCTAAGTGCTCTGCACCAATTTCTTTATCTAGTCCTCAAACAGTCTAAGAGGCTGGTACTTACCATTATTTCTGTTCCAAAAATGAGAACCCTGAAACACAGAAAACTTGAATACCTTGGCCCTATGTAAATATTAATCGTTAACTGGAACTCAGGTATGTCTCCAAAGGCTATTTTCTTAGTTATTATACCCTTCTTCCTGGAAAAAAAAAATGCTAAATTTCTAAGAAAATGTGTTTTTGTTAATGAGGGACATACATTTATATGCCCAAGACATGATGTTAAATGAAAGTATATATGTTATATTATCACTTAAAAAAAAAGAAAGACCCACCTGTTTGAACAATGCTATATATATTGGGTAGAAAAGAACTAATAATAATAGTAGATACCTCTGGAGTTGTGTTGGGGATTAGGTGTTGTGTAGTAGTAGTCAAAGGGGGTTTAAGGTTTATTTGAAATGTTCGATTTTTTTTCTGGAGTGCTTATAATTCATTATGAAGTAGGTCAAACTAACAAAATAGCACATAGTACAACAAATGGAACAAATTCCCTTGTACCGTCATCGAGCTTAGGAAATAAAGCATGACAAATAAGTTGACTTCCCCACGTTTACCCCACAGAAATGATTGTTTCCCAGGATTTGGAGTTTGTTGTTCCCATGCATTTCTTTATACATTTTTTCCCCTAAGATTTTATTTATTTATTTGACAGAGAGATAGACAGAAGAGCACAAGCAGAGGGAATGGCAGAGGGAGAGTGAGAAGCAGGCTCTGCACTGAGCAGGTAGCCCAATGTGGGACTCGATCCCAGGACCCTGGGATCATGACCTGAGCCAAAGGCAGATGCTTAACCATCTGAGCCACCCAGGTGCCCCTTCTTTATACATTTTAGTAATAAGCATGAATTTCCAAATAATATCAATCATTAATATGTTAATAAAATATTAATATGTTTCATGTTTTTAACTTTACATAAATAATACACTGTGTGTATTATTT
The DNA here is from genome assembly GCF_037043125.1 of Eumetopias jubatus. Classification (NCBI taxonomy): domain Eukaryota; kingdom Metazoa; phylum Chordata; class Mammalia; order Carnivora; family Otariidae; genus Eumetopias; species Eumetopias jubatus. Next base: position 113,654,915 of record NW_028274811.1, read on the forward strand.
TACCACTTGTTTTTTTAAACTCATCATTATATGTGCAAAATGTATCAATAGTGACATGTTTAATTTTTTCACTCCTGCATAGGCAGCTGCTCTATGATTATAATTTTTTTATGGTTCTCCTGTTGTTGAACACTTAGATAATTTCCAATGTTTTGCAATTACAGAAAACTATCCCATAAATAATGATGTCACCTTGGATATCTGTGTGCATTTCTTTAGGTTCTGTACCTAGGAGTGGTTTGTAGGGCGTAAACACCCTAACTTTACTAGGTTGTGCCAAAATCCTCTCCAACGTGGCTGTGCTCCTTCCAGCAGTTTGTAAGAAGCCCCATTGTTCCTGATCTCTGTCAACACATGGCCATGATTAATTATTGCTAATCCAATTTTGTTAACTGAAGAATGTGTTCATGTTTTACCCATGTAATTAAAAAAGAAAGGGAAGTGGGAGGAAAGAGAGAGACAGAGACAGAGAGAGGGAGAAAGAGAGAGGGAGACAGAAGAAAGAAATCAGACATCAGACAGGAAAAGAAAGGAAGCCAGTTGGTGAACTAGTGTGCAACTTTGGTGTTTGGAGAGAGCCAAACTGGAGTCACAGGCAGGCTGTGAGTTGAGGTTTCGGCCTCTATGTAATTGACCAAGGGTTACTTACCTCTCCTTTTATTAAAGGTAGTACTAACCCCAGAGTTGGAGGTTTAGAGGAGCCTGTGTGGCTCCAAGTTGGTGTGAAGAGTGAGGCAGGAAGAGAGAGAAGAGATAAACCCAGAAGCTCTTCTCTTGACTGGACCAGTGAGCCACAGGTCCATCAGCTAGTCAGCCATTGTACCTACAGACGATTTGGCTTATTTTCTAGGATGCCTAGTGATTAACTCTCATGTGGACAAACTCATTAGTTATCCTTTAGTGCTTGCTTTCTCTTGGGATGTTATAATCAGCTCCACCATGGGGATATTTTAACAGCAGAAACCAGAGAAAATTATTTTATGTCACTTGGTGATTTATGAAAAATAAAATGAATTCTGTGGTGGGTGGAAACGTGACTTAATGGAGAATGTCAAAGATAAATAATTTCCCTGAGAGTGCAAGAAGTTCCATAAATTACGGGACTCATGGTCTCTCAAGCCCAACATTCCATTATCAGCTCTGGCAATGGGGAAGCTTTGGTGGGGTGTTGAGGTGGTTCCTTCCCCATTATGTCAGCTTTGATAGATTAGAAAGTCAGTTTTGGGCCACACCCATTCAGGTGCTTTCCTGGGCACCACATATATAGACCGACTTAAATAAGAGTGAGCAAATGAAATTAATCTTTTTTAATCTGAGTTTCCTTATCTAAAAGTATTGATTATAATAATAATCCTGATCTCTCTGAATTATGTGGATTAAACAGGAATAGCCAGGAAAGCTTTTGCTAACTGAAGGCTAAATTCAGATATTAATTTTTAAAATCTATCATCCGTGTGTGTGTGAGAGAGAGAGAGAGAGAGCCTTTAATGCATACTTGCATTTCCTCCGATGTTGTATCTATCACTGATTAGTCTGTGCCTAATGGGCTCTGGTGAATAGCAAATCATTTTCTCTCCTGACCATTTGCTGTTCTGTCTGTAGTGGACTAGGGGGCTGCTAGTCAGGTTCTGGTTTTTATAAAGAAATCTTAGCAGCACTACATATCTTGCTATCAGGGTTTCTCCCAATGGAAATCCTTTGCTTCGCTTTCTGTTTGATTGATTTGATCATTATCCTTAGGGAGGGAGATAATGTAACTGGCTGTTTTTGTGGAAAAGAGAAGCAGTGATGGAACAGTAACAGTCAGCCCATGTCTGGGTCTGATTTAGTTGAAAAAAATTCAGTGCTGGGCCATTTAACTGGTTTGAGAACTAGTTCTTTCTCTCTAAAGATCTGGCTGCACATGGTGAAGGGGTCCACAGTGCCAAGTTCTGTGCATTTCGGTGTGGTAAGGGATCCATGTAGAAACTTAGCATTGTGGCTTTCTTATTGTTCCTCTAGTCTATTAGATAAAGGAATAACCTCTGTGGTGTCATTGACCTGTAGTCCTTTAACCTTTTCTATTTTTTTAATGAAAAAAAAATAGGACATTTATTGAATGTTCTTATACTTCATGCTACATTTTAGTGTTTATTTTTTTTTCTTACTGACACACAATGTTAGTTTCAGGTGTACAACGGGTAGTGATTAAGCAAGTCTTCTAAGCTTTCCTTGTACCCCTCTGGTGTTGGGGAGCTGACTACATTGTGAGGCATTGCAGGGCAGCTCTGGAGATTAAGGCAGGAACGAAAAGTACCATATGCTTGAATGTCACAGTGTCTTTCGCTGGGTCCATGAGGAACGCCACTGCTCTCTGTGCTACTTGTGGTGCTCATTATGTCGCTCACCTCCTTCTGGGCACATTGTCGGTTTGAATAGCCTACCTCCCTTATGGCTGGATGGGGCCAGGTGACTAATTCTGGCCAATGAGTTGTTGAATGGAAGTGATGTGAGTCTTCCAGGTGGGAGCATTTCGTTCCCAGTTTGTGACACACACGTGCACCTTCCCACTCCATGAGTTCTCTTTCCCACTGGCATGGCAACTGGCAACATTTAAAATGGTGGCCGCTCCATCATTTGGGTTCATGAGTGAACGTGATGAACAGAGCCTCCCTGACTACCCACAATGGATATGTATAGTGAGTGAAATAAAACCTTTGTTCTTCTAAACTACTGAAGATGGGAAGTTGTTTATTATCAGAGTACAATCTAGCCCATTCTGACTGACACAATGATTGAGAACCCATTCTCAGAAACCTTCTCAATATAGCATTCAACTGTACAAGTGGATTGAATTTATAAAATGAGAAGAAAAGTACTTGTTATTTTCTCTTTGTTCGAGTTGAATTCTACTTTCGTATATTTCCCCTTCACAGGACCCAGTCACACTTGTTAGAGCTACCTGCTGGTGTTTCAGAGATTGGAGTTAGCTACCTCAGCACCTCTGGGTCCCTTGGCCTCCAGGTTAAAATCTCCACTTCCTCCACTGCTCTACTTGTGACATAGGGATTAATTCAAAGGCCTTTTTTAAAATTCTGGTTAACCCCGTATCTGTGGTTAATCATTATCCAAGACAATTCTCAGGGTATCCTCAGACTTCTAGAAATTTTAGCATCCATAGCTTTAAGATCCCATAACCTGGTTAGGGTGTGCCATGTTTAAAGGAGAGGAAGGTGAGGGATAGTGAAAAAGGTTTGGTTTGGGTTAATGGATTGAATGTCCTGAGAGAGTCAAAGCATTGTTGGAGTCAGAGGGCTAACGGGATGAGTTCTAAAGACAGGAAATGGTTGGAAAGTGAGATATTTGAAAGCACAGTTGTTGGGGGTTGGAGTTATCAGTAATATTCAAGGATTGAACATTGGAGTGAGTAATTGAGGAAGTATGGAACACAAGCTCACTGGAGGAGAGCAGATTCAGGAACTCATGGATCTCAAAGGAGTCATCAGAATATTTTTTAAGAGGTAAGCATTTACATTCATCTGTGTTCCAGATGACCTGTTTGAACTTTTAGATTATCTTCAGAAGTTATGCACTGGTTATTACATTTTCTTTAACATTTTAGAACATTCATCTTAGTACATCATAGGTTCTGGAGTGAGGGACACCTTGGTTCAAATCCTGAGTTTACTACTTACTAGAGCCTCAGTTTCTTCATCTGAATATTGGATGCAGTAGTAACACCTGTGTCCATAGGCTTGTTGTGACAATTGAATGAGTTAATGCTTCAAAAATAGCGTTCTTTCCGGCACAGACAGTGATAACTCTTCTTTACCCCATTATTATTAAAGCAGAGAGGCCAAAGAGGCCTGAAGGATTGGACAGCTGCCAAGTGTCAGCCCTAAGGGGTTACCCTAATTACATTAGATCACATTACAATATATTACATTACCTTACATATTGCAGCCGAGCATTTATTTTCAAGCTACCACAAAATTAATTTTTCTTTCTCAGCAGTTTCTAGTGCATAGAAGCATTTCTACCCCATAAATTATTCTGAGAAAGAATAACACACACACACAGAATTCCACAAACTTGATTTGCAAATATTGTCAAATTAGATATTCATAAGATAATGAAATACAGCTTTTCATGGAAGGTGTGTATTATAGCTGTTAAAATCCTTCTGGGCTGTGAATGAGAAAAGCTTGAAGCTAGAGTAGATCTTTCTAATTTTCTGGATAGAGAAATAGTATGCTGCCTCTGCCTCTGCTCTGTTATTTCCAACCCTTGACATTCACTGATCTTTAACCGCATATGTCCAGGATTGATAAATCGGGAACACTTCCGTGCATTCATCTGAGACAAGACGTCTGAAGTTTAAGAAGAGGAAACGGTCAAGCTCTTGAACGTTACTTTACTTTTTTAGACCAGTGATTCTCAATCATATCAGATCAACCACTACCCTGCTCTTTATTTATTTATTTATTTATTTATTTAAGAGAGTCAGAGAGAATCTCAAACAGACATCCCACTGAGCACAGAGCCCAGTTAGGGGCTCAATCCTAGGACCCTGAGATCATGACCGGAGCTGAAATCAAGACCCGGCTGCTTTAACTGACTTGAGCCACCCAGGCACACCTACACTGCCCTTTTTTAAATAACTATTTTGTAATCCCCTTGATTATGCTGAAATGAAATACATGATTAATATAATCTAGACATGATTTTACAGATTATCCACATAATGCCTTAATTGGAATATAAAAAAGCAATAAAACAAAGGTGATTTGTGATAAAAGAATATGTATTTCATTATATAAATGCTCAGGCTCATTTACAGTAGAAAATAGAATAAAGCGGTCAGACACTTGCACTTGTGTGTTAAATCCCCACGAATGCAACAACTACCAACGACGTCTAGGCCTGTTGTGCTGGTTGAGTGACGTTGCTGTTGGTGACATGTAGAGAATACTTTTTCTGAACAAAATGAAAGCATAATCTTCCCTTCATTGAGTGTGTATAAATTAACATGAAAAATTTATTTGTGTTTATATGGAAAAGGAGTTAGGTTCTAGATTAGGTAATTATAAACAAAATTTTCACTTACACAAATGACTGGTAGGACATTCTAAAATCATGGAAAATGTGGAGTGATTTTTTTTTTTTTTTAGTGAGAGATTTTCTCTCATATTGTAATGTCATCCCTTCTTCCCGTCTAGTGCGCCTCAATCATAACCACAACCTAATGCCCCACAAATCTCTCAAACGTCATCTATGGGGTAGCACCTCTTTTATTAAGAACCACATTCTAGATAAGTTGACTGATGTACCTGCAAGGAAGAGCCTCTTCAATTATTACAGCCAAAGGCCATCCTCAAAAACAAACAAACAACAAACAAACAAAAAAGCCTCCCAAACTATAGTTGTCCTTCTGCACTTCAGACATGTCAAAATTCAACTCTGATCAGGTCACCCCCAGTGCCAACCATCTAAAAACAGCTTGTGACTCCCCAGTGAAGTCATGATGAAGACCTAAGTACTTAGCCCAGCGTCCAGTCCCCTCCCAATCTGCCCCTGTTGGCCTCACCTGATGGTGCCTCTCTGGCTCCTTGCCTTCCTGTTACATTGGTCTTCCTTCAGCTGCTGGGGGAAACTATGTCATTCTCACTGCTGCACTTCCAACCCAGGGCCCTGACATTCCTTGCCTTTTTTCAGTCAACTTCTGTTCCTTCTTCAAATCACAGCTCAGTTATCACTCCCTCAGGAGGGTGTTTTCTGATCTCCCACCAGGGTCAACACCGCTGTGTGTACCTCTTCTTGTAGCGTCCACAACAGCTCTAATTTTACATACATGTACTTAAAAACTGGATTCATGTCTATTCCAATAGCTTCTGAGCTCTGTCAGGGAAGGAGCCATGCCTCCTTTCTCTTCTCAGTGACTAAAATAGAGGAGACCCTCAAATATTCTGTTGAGTGCATATACAAGTGGCTGAGTAGACAGAGGGTTGGTTGAATGAACAAGTGAACCAACATAAGCCTATAGCTAAGCTGACATTCCTTGGCGAGGCATCGACGAGTCAGTGAGTTTATTTGTTTTCTAGTTAGAACAGAGCTCGCGCCCAACCGCTTAGAGAAATTCACGCTCTCATGTATGACCTGTTTGGCAGGAACAGCCCCTTAACCTAGTGTGAAGTGACAAAGTTGTGAGTTTGCTAGAAGTGCAAAAGAAGATGGGATTCACAGGAGAGAGGGTAGTACTTCCTTATTCTTCAGTTGAACAAGTAAAACATAAACATATTCTTGTAGTTTAAAATTCCAATAATGCCCCAAATAGAAAAGTCTTCCAGTACCCTCCACCTCCCTGCCCAAAATATTTATTTTTTTTTTTAATTTATTTTTTGGGGGGGTGGGTCGGAGGGAGAGAATCCCAGCAGGCTTCACTCCCAGTGCAGAGCCTGACATGAGGCTCAATCCCATGACCCTGAGGTCATGACCTGGCCTGAAATCAAGAATCAGACACTTAACCGACTGAGCCACCCAGGCACCCCCAAAATATTTATGATTAACTGTTGGTTGTACAATCTAATGACCATAATCTCTGAATTTACATATATCCATACATATCTCTCCTTCTCTCTCTGTTTTTATTTTCCTTCAGACTCTTATGGTATCATGTGTATTGGTCTATGATTTTTTCATTTAACCATGTGTCTGGTAGATATTATTTCATTATTTTATTTATGATTTTATTGTTTATATATGTTTTTCATTTTAAAAAATAAAATATCTCAAATATAGCAAAAGCTACTGAAGAAAATGAAAGAACATCTGTGTGCCTGTGACCCACCTTAAGGTATAAAATACAATCAAAATCCCCTAATAAAATAGCTACCTCTTCCTGCCCCTACCCCACAGTCCCTGCCCTGGTTTCATTGTTTATCAAACCAAGGCATGTCTTCATACTTTTCATCGCATGTATGTGGATTCCTTCATATTCTTTTTTACGCCTGCATAATATTTAAGGGTGTCAAAGTACTGTGATTGAATTAATCATTCCTGGAATGGTGGACATTTATACTATTTTCAAGTGTTCATTCTTTAAAAAAAAAAGTTTATTTATTTATTTTAGAGGGAGAGCATGAGCATGAGGGGCAGAGGGAGAGAGAGAATCTTAAGCTGACTCCACACTGAGCGCAGAGCCTGACCTGGGGCACGATCCCATGACCCTGAGATCACAACCTGAGCTGAAACCAAGAGTCAGACGCTCAACCGACTGCACCACCCAGGCGCCCCAAGTGTTCATTCTTAACAAACAATACAGCGACACATGTCCTTCTACACCTAAGCAAGTGTTCAGGCATTTCCCTAGAATAGGTATATGAAGAATGTGCATTCAGAATTTTCAAAGATTTTGCCAAAGTAGTATCCACAGAACTTTGCCATTGTATCTTTCCTCCACTAGTCCTGTGAGTGCCCTTTTGGCACATCCTTACGAACTCAAATGATTGCAAACTTAAGTGTTCTCCCACTCTGATGGGAGAAAATTATCCCTCAACGTTTTAAATGACATTTTCCTAACAACCTGTATTTGTTGAGTACAGTAATCCTCCCTTACCCACGGGGGATGCATTTGAAGACCCCCAGTGGATGTCTGGCATCGCGGATAGTACCAAACCCTATCTGTACTATGTTTTTTCCTATAGGTACATACCTAAGATAAAGTTTAACTTATACATTAGGCACAGTAAGAGATTAACAAGAAGTAAAAATAAAATAGAACAATTACAACAATCTACTGTAATAAAAGTTATGTGAATGTGGTTTCTCAGAATATCTTACTCTACTGCATTCCCCCTCCTTGTGATGATGTGAGATAAGAAAATTCCTTTGTGATGGGATGGAGTCCGGGGAATGATGGAGGATTGTGACGTCGCGCTAGCTACTGTTGACATTGGGCGGTTTGTCAGCAGGAGGATCATCTGTTCCAAGTGCAGTTGCCTGCAGGTAGCCAAAACCACAGAAAATGAAACCATGGGCAAGAGGGGACTGCTGCACCTACTGTGTGCCTAGAAAACAGACAAAATCTCCACTTTCACGGTGCTTACAATTTGTTGACAGGGAAACCGTCAATAGACACCCCAAAACCAAAGGGACATACAATATGTTAGATAAATGCCCTGAAGGAAAATAAAGCAGTGGAAGGAATCTGAGATGCTGGCGCATGTTGCATCAGTTAGGATGGTCAGGAAGGCCCTCTTTGATGAGGTTGCTTTGAGTAGAGACCTAACTGAAGGCCAGGAGGACAACCCAGTGGTTGTCTGGGGATGTTTCTGGGGAAAAACACGACAGGTGCGAAGGTCAGAGTGCACTTGACATACTGAAGAAATAGTGAGAAGGCTCTTACGAGGTGGTCATGGTAGAAACTTCAGGTATTCTTCGTGAGCTGGGAAGCCATTGACGAATATGGGGTAGGGAGCACACACTGTCTGCTTAAGTTTCAGGGCAAAAACTCTGGCTTGTATGTTAAAAATAGGCCATAGGGGCTGGGAATCAAAGACCAGGGTTTTTTGAAAGAGACTAAGCTGGAGATGATAGTGATTTAGACTAATATTAATGGTGCCACTGATGGGAAGTGGTGAGATTCCAGAGGAAATTGGAGACACCCAAACATCCATGGAAGAGGGGAGGAAAATTTGGAAAAAGTATTGGCATTCTTTCTTTATAGCAGCTTCAGGTGGATGGACAAACACTAAGAGAGAACCGATTCCTTTAAGTAAGCTCCACAGCTTAAAACTACATTTGCAACTAATAAGTCTTTTGAAATTAAGCACACCAATCAGTAAGTTGAATAACTGGCTGCATAAACAATACTTGCCGAAGCAATATACTAATCAAGGCGATTTTAGGAGCAGAGCTAGATATAGGCACTGTGTTTTGAGAAAAATAAGTTTTGTGCACTAGGGATACATTACACATTTGATGTGTAAAACTGGAAGTGGTAGAAAAGTATAAAGAAGTAATTCAAGTTTTCTGGAGTGTCATTATCTAGAGATAACTGTTATGTGTATATATAATTTCAATAGATGGGTTATATGTAATATAATCTATAGATTATTACAGATGTAAATATTAGGTACTATATATGAATCATTTACCTGTACCTATGTGTGTATATGTAAGTATGTAGGTTATGTGTTTGTGTTACACATATACTTACCAGGCTTGCATTTGGATTTTACTCTACAAAATTCAGCTGTAAGAAATGCCCCATTTCTTTTAATCTCTGAATTTAATGAACCCTTCAAGATGGATCTCAAGGGGAAATTCAATCTCAGATATTTTGTGTACCTCTTCTTCTCTCTGGACCAAGCTGGGCCTTTTGCATTCCAGTCTGCTGTGGTCACCACTGCCGGAATAGCTGGCCACCTCTACTGGGTACCTGGAAGGGATCTGCTGCTGCTATGTCAACCTTGACCCCGGGGTCTCCGATCCTAGTGGTTGGTGTCTGTGAGTCCTGGTTTTGGAGTCTGTAAACCTCTGGCTTCTTCATGTCATAGCTCTTGAAACCTCCCTCCTTCCTTAATTGGCTGTTTCTGCCTTTAGGTCCGGTGGTTATGCTCTGGTGCCAGAAACTTCTGCCTTCAGCCCTGCAACTTGAAAAACCCATAACCAACATTGTTGATAAAACACAAATTTTAGTTATCTTACTGGGATAGAGGAGGAAGATAACCACTCATTGCTTCTAGTCTTTTTGTGTGTGTGTGATTTTAAGAAAAGAGTCAAAAGTTAATCTCTCAATTGATATTTTTCTGGACCCATATGTAAAACAACATTTTTATAGAAAACTGAACTTGTACTTTACTGTGTCATACCTGCTTTTAGCATTGAACAATATTTATGAGAACTTTCCCCTGTTGTTAAATATTCTTTTCAAACCTGGATTATAATGGCTGTGTAAATATTAAATAAATAAGAGATTGTTTTTGTAACTGATACCCAAAGTTAGACATTTAGGTTGTTTCCAATGTTTCCAATTATAAGCAATATGATTGTGAGTCATAATGTACCAAGTCTTCCTTTTTTTTTTTTTAAAGATCTCATTTATTTATTGGAGAGAGAGAGAGAAATGGGAGGAGGAGCAGAGGGAAAGGGAGAGGCAGAGAATCTCAAGCAGACTCCACACTGAGCGTGGAGCCTGATGCTGGACTCTATCTCACAACCCTGAGATCATGACCTGAGCCGAAACCAAGAGTCAGATGCTTAACCAACTGAGCCACCCAGGCGCCCCCATGATATATCAAAGTCTTTAAGAACATCTCTAATAGGGGCACCTGGGTGGCTCAGTTGTTAAGCATCTGCCTTCGGCTCAGGTCATGGTCCCAGCGTCCTGGGATCGAACCCCACATCGGGCTCCCTGCTCCGCAGGAAGCCTGCTTCTCCCTCTCCCACTCTCCCTGCTTGTGTTCCCTCTCTTGCTGTGTCTCTCTGTGAAATAAATAAATAAAATCTTTAAAAAAAAAAAAAAAGAACAGCTCTAATAGTGTATTTTTTTAGGATGAATTTTTAGAAGTGGAATTATTGGAGCATGAATTTTTAAGGCTATTTCTACATTTGTTATGTGCATAGTCTGGACACACATTTACGGACTGTAGTACAGTTTTTAGGTTTACCAGGTTGGAATGCCAAGCGGTCATCTTTAAGTGAGCTTACTTTATATGATTCTGTTCTAGGGATGTCTGCTAGCATGCAGGTAGAGAATCCAGGTGACCCCGCAATTACTCTCTGCCTGCCTTCACCTATTCCCGTCACTCCCCAGCCTGCTCTTACGGACTCTGTACCTGACAGGGTGTGTAAGTGTGAGTGGGTGTGCACATGCTGGTAAACTGGAATGCGGAGTCTTTCTCTTCAAAACTCTGTGCCCCATCAAGATATTAGATACCCTTCACTCCTCTTAAGCTTGTGGCAGCTCGATAGGCCCCCCAATTCTTACATTTGCACACCACCTTCCAAACTCCATCCCCACTTTCAGCACATTTTCTTCATTCTCTGCTCTGTCATATTTGCTTTTCTCCTAGCTGTGTCTGGAAAAATTCCAGTGTATTCTTACTCATTATCTCTTTTCTCTGGACTATATTTTTAGTTGTTATTTCAACAACCCCCCAGCCAAATTACAAGATGCTGTCATAATGATCAGTCATCGACCAGGCTGTGTGTCTGGCTATGCTATGAGTTAGAGGACCAAGATGCATGTGAATGTCATGTATGTATATTTGAAATAAACAGAAAAGATGAATAATAATAGCTAGCATTTATTGAGCATGTAGTATATGCCGGGCAATATCCTGAGTGTTTTACATGTATTTCCTTAATTAATCCTCACAACAACTCCAGTGCCCAGGGGATGACTAGAAAATAGATTTAAAAGCATTGTCAGCCTTCAGAGTACCTGGGAAAGGCTTCTGATATTCTCTACGGAAACTAGTTAACTATTGGTCTGCCTCTGGCATCAACAATTATATAAGTTGTAACTCAAAGAGGTGATTGGTGGCCCTAGGACACCTGACTCAGACAACAGTTTAGATATAGCTTAAGTAGAAATACTGAGTTGAAGAAAGAAAAACAAAACAAAACAAAACACATTTTTATGTTGATTGCTAGGGCTTGAGCATCTTTCAGGCATGGGTTAACTTACACATTTTTTTTTACTTGTTTAATATGTATTTGTTGTGCTAGGCACTGCAGATACCAAAGTGAATAAGACAGTATGGTTGAGGTGACACGTATATTTAAGTGAATAATCAAAATATAGTGTGCTAAAAGCTATAATATGTAATTATAGGTGCTGTAAAACATATAAGAGGAAGTTCTTGGAGCTCCCCAGAGAAGAAGATGTTTAACTGAGCCCCAAAGGACATGCAAGGGCTTGCCAGGGAAAGAAGGAGAGGGAGAGAAAGGGGAGCAGTAAGTGTGTCCCACCTCCTTGAGTGGGGATTTGGGCATTTCTCTGTGGTATATCTGGTTATGGAATAGTGTCAGAAATAGAGATGGAAAACTAAGTAGGACCCAGGTTAAATCAGGTCAAATTTGGTATTTTACCAACATTGCAATGGCGGGGGGGCATTACAAGATTTTGGACAAATAGGGGGACGTGAGTTAGTTCCTTCTGGAATAAACAAAGTGACACATTTTAACTTCAGTGCTGCTAATGGTTGGGAAGAGGAAGAGTCAAGGCAGATGACCAATTAAAAGGTGACTCATTCATTTATTCATCCAATTGTTCATTTATTCCTTCATCTTTTTGAGTACTTGTATGTGCCAGGCACTGTTTTAGGGGCGAGAAATACCATCAGTGAACATAACAGACCAAGTTTGCCCTCAGTGGGATTACATTCAAGACATTCTGGCATGTAGAGGGGCTTAGTAACTAACAGTGATGAAGAACAATCATGCAGGAGAGGGGAACAGAGAGTGAGAGGAGAGGTCCTGTGTTAAATCTAGTGGTCAGGAAAGCCATCTTTTCAGAGGTGAATCTGAGCAGAGACTTGAATGAGGAAGTGAGTAATTTTGATCCCTTGGGTTAGAGAGATCCAGATGGAGGCAGCGGCAAATGAGAGACCCTGAGGGGGGAGCCTGCTTGGCTCCTTCTGGGAATAATGAGGAAGCCTTTATAGCTGGAGCAGCATGAAAAAGGAGAATGTGGTAAAGTTGGTGATCATAGCATGGCCAAGAGCCAGCTTTGTGGAGCCATGTAGGCCATGGTAAGGGTTCTGGGTATTACTGTGAGTGTCATGAAAGCCATCTCAAGGGCGGTGGTTAGGGAAGTGACATGTTCCAACCGAAACATTTTACAAAGCTCACTCTGTCTACTGGGTGAAGAGTGGATTGTGTATAGAAAAGAGTGGAAGCAGGAACACCAGTTGGGAAGCCTTTGCCATCACCCAGGTGAGGTGAGAGTTCAATGGTAGACCACTAAGTGAAGACACAGTAGGTAGTGGGACATGAGTAGCTACAGTAGTCCCTGCAAAGATAACAGAAGGGCCTTCATTAGGGTATTGACGGTAGACTGGAGAGGAGTGAAGAGTTTTAAGAGCTACTCAAAGTAGGTAGTGACTTAGGTAAAGGAGGAGAAATGGAGTCAGATGCCTGGTTTCTGGTGTGGTCAAGTGGAATGATGCGTCTTTTCACTTAGTGAAAAAATCCAGAGGAATGAATGACTCCTAAGTGACATAGATTTCTTTTAATAGGTTCTCATAGATCCGCGGGTCTCCATCTCATTTTCTTCTTTAGGCCAAACTCATTGTGGGTTCCAGAAGAGCAGGGATCACCAAACTCATTTCAGAAAGGATCAGAATAACTCATTTCAGCTTCTGCAGTCCACACAGTCTCCGTCATACTTCCTCAACTCTGCCTTTATCGTGGGAAGCAGCCATAGAAAATACATCAGGGATTGAGGGTGACAGTGTTCCAATGAAATTTCATTTACGAACACAGGCAGCGGGCTGGATTTGGCCCACCGGCCATGGTTTGGTTGTCCCCGTAATAGAGCAACCCCAAGCAGTTTCTTCTTTCATCTTGAGCAGAAAAGTTTTACACTGTCAGAGCAGAGGTGAGGCAAGAAATCAGAATACTTAGCAACAGCCAGCCTGGACCTGGCAAAATATGCAGAGTTGACTCCATTAGCAGCTGGGCCCAGTGACAGGGGACCAACTATTAACAGAAGGGTGGGGAACAGGTTGTTATCAGAGTATGGGAAATTCCGCCTTTCCTTGAGCCCTTATCCTGGGGTAAATGATTGACTACGGGGGAGGGGCCTCATGTGGCCCACATTTTTTTTTTTTCTCCCCTGGGCTGGATTTCTTATAACCACAAGAATAATTTCAAGGGAATGATCAGCCAAATACTGAACACATGCCACTTGTCTTCTTCCAAAGGAACACATTTCTGGACCTGACGGGCATCAAGGACCCTCAGCAACTGTGGGCAAAGAGGTGTTTGCAAAACAGACCAGAGACCTTACACTGAATTTGCACATAGATAAAAAATATATTGTAAAGAAAAAGAAATTATCTCTTAAGCTGTTTTCTCAGTTTCCAATTTTGGAAGGATGGATTTTCTTGAAGTGAGACTCTCCTCTCAGGTATAATTTACTGGCACTGTCATTTAGCATTTTATTTCCACAAAGAATGGAAGCCCCCATAGTTACCACGCTGTGCAGCAGTGAGAATCTTCCCAAATGTAGGTTTCCCCTCATCACGTCAGTCCTGGCTTGGCTTTGCATTCAGGCATGGCCTGGGAACACAGTGTCTTTGATCCTGATAGCCTTTGTATTCCTTGCAGCTTTGAACTCCCATTATACTCTCTCCAGACAGAGCCTCTTTGGGCTTTGAAGTTTTTCTCATGCCCCATATGTGTGATCGTTGAGGACCTCGAAGAGCCTATTAAAAGCTTGCCACTTGAATTTTCCTCCACAAGTTTGCATTTGAAAAATACCTGACCTTCATCAGCTATGCATCAACCACCACCCACCACCACCCTCCACTCTCCTCTGTAGGGTCTTCAAAAACAACCAAAAGGAGGGGATTTTTTAGAATTGCATAGGAACTCCATTTTGCATAATCTTCCCGGAAAGATTTTTTATCCCTACCATTTTCTAGAGCCAGCATATTTTCACAAGGCATATTAGCAGTCATCATCATGTTGGATATTAAGTTTGTAGACAAAAACACTGGGCTTGCAATCAAGAGTGTATAGGTTTAAGTCCCCCATGCACCACTTGATAGCTGTAGGATCTTAAGTTTCCCGACCACACTGAGGTCCAGTCTCTTCCAACAAAGGACGTCACGATACCAGATTACATGGTAATTGTGAGGATGAAATGAGGCAGCATCGAAAACCTCCTTAGTGCATTGTTTGCCATATAGTAAGTGCTCAATAAATCAATGTCAGAATTTCTCCACTTCCAAGTAGGAAGTTCCACACCTAGGGGCAAAACAAAGTAACTTGCTGTGGAGAAATGAGGGCGGGGTAAAGGACATCCTGTTTCAGTGCTCTAGGTCGGTGGTCTCCAAAGTGTGGTCCCCAGACCCGCAGCATCAGCATCACCCAGAAACTTGTTAGAAATGCAGATTTGGGGCCCCATTCCATCTGTACTGAATTAGAAATTGTGTAGGTGGACCCAGCAATCTGTGTTTGAACTAAGCTTTGCTACTCCCTGGTGATTTTGGAGCACCATGCTCTGATGCTCTTATGATGGAACAGTTTTATATGAATTATCATATTTAGTCTTTCTGTAAAAAAGGTTTTCTAAGGAAAAAAATACTTAAAAAAAAAGCTAGCTGGAAGACCTGAAAACTTACCATTAAGAGCCCAAAGTAATGGAAAGCAAATAAGAAATACTCCCCCAGAATATTTGAAAATAATAGGATTCCAAGTATGTGGAACACCTAGGACATATCTAGAACGTGGGAATAAATGAAGACCACATTAATGGGAACAGGGACATTCCACAGAGGCTACAGCATGGGGGCTAGGGGCCCAGCCATCATCACTTGTAGTTTGCAAAGACTCAGAGTCAGGCACGAGAGTAGAAAAGCTTATAGTACTGGCTGTTATACGCAAACAAGGAAAATCAGGGAACACTACATAAAAAACTAATGATGTACGGTATGGTGACTAACATAACATAATAAAATTTTTTAAAATAATAAATAAATAAAAAGCTTATAGTGAAAACAGCAGGGCTTTAGTGGCTCTCTGATTGGAAGTTGTTGGCACAGGGAAGCAAGAGGTGAGCTAACAAGAAGGGGAGCCTCTCGTGTTTGCTTGGGGGGCGTATTGGTCTTTCTGTGGTTGGTCTTGAGGGAAAACATACAGAGGTTGGCCATCATTGAATAAGGCCTGACCTTTCTGGGCTGGTTGCGGCAGACATTATCTGTCAGAGTTTTATTGTTATATAGGGTCTGGCCATTGTTTGTACATTAGGCTCTCAAGAAACCCAGAAAACAAGTGCATATATTTACAAGAAATGGGGTATGCTTTAAAAAGGTTACAGTTACAATATTTCTGAAGTTATTGGTATACAGGAAAACAGTTAACATACCCATGGGCTCTACTATTTCTGCTTTACCTAAAAAGGCATTTAAAAATTAATTTACATAAGAAATATCACCAACACAAACATTATCTGAGCTTAAGCCCCATGTATGGACTCCAACTATCGTGGGTTTTGCTCGTGGCAACTAATAAAGGTAATGAAGACAATACACACGCGACATAATTAGTTGTAAAAGTGATGTATACTGTCAAAGCCAAAATTGCACTGGACAAAGTTAAACAGATAAGGATGACTTTTTCAAGGCTGTTGCTATTAGGGAGAGAAACCAGAATGCAGTCGGAACTCAATTTCGCTGAAACAAAAGACAGGAGAGGTTTTACAGGAATGGAGTCGGGGTGGGGCTCACAGGCCATTTGTGTTTGCTATTTGGCCTTCCCCAAGGAAACAGGAGGTAGTTTTACAGTTCAGAGCAATGTGTCTGTGGAAGTTAGGCTCCTACCCTCCCACAGAAACTGGGAGAGGTGGGGCTCTGTCTTCCTTAACGGTAACATTTCAAAGGGATGACTGCTAGGTCCGTGAGAAAGACAATACTGTATGGTGACTAACATAATGTAATAAAATAAAATAGAATAAAATAAAATAAATAAAATAAAATAAAATAAAATAAAATAAAATAAAATAAAATAAAATAAAATAATAAAATAGGTAGTTTTAGCTTGTAAAACTGGAAAAAGGTTTTTAAAAATATTTCTATCCCAAAGGGCCAGAGAAAGAATTTACAATTACAAGTTTTCTAAAGTAATGCTCTAAGATCATACCTGTCAGAATGGCTGGCATCAAAAAGACAAGAAATAACAAGTGCTGGTGAGCTTGTAGAGAAAAGGGAACCCTTGTGCCCTCTCTCAGGTGGGAATGTAAATTGGTGCAGCCACTATGCGAAAAACAGTATGGAGGGTCCTCGTAGAACTACCATAGGATCCAGTAATTTCACTTCTGGGTATTTACCCAAAGAAAATGAACACACTAATTTGAAAAGATACATGTATCTCTATGTTGATTGCACCCTTATTTACAATAGCCAATATACGGAAACAACCTGTGTCCGTGGATAGGTGAATGGACAAAGAAGATGTGGCATACACACACACACACACACACACACACACACACACACACACACACACACACACACACACACACACACACCATGGAATATTACTCGGCCAGAAAAAAGAATGAAATATTGCCATTTGTGACAACATGGATGGACCTAGAGGGTATTATGCTAGTGAAATAAGTCAGACAGAGAAAGACAAATACCATATGATTTGTATGTGGAATCTGAAATACAAAATAAATGAACAAAAAAACCAAATCAGAAGCAGACTCCTAAGTACAGAGAACAAACTGGTGGTTGCCAGAGCAGGGGTGAGGGGAGTAGGTGAAATAAGTGAAGAGGTTTAAGAGGCACAAAATTCCAATTAAAAAATAAATAAGTTGCAGAGATGCAAAGTGCAGTATAAGGAATATAGTCAATAATATTGCAATAATTTTGTATAGTAACAGATTGTAATGACATTTATGGTGGTGAGCATTTCGTAATGTACATAAATGTTGAATCACTATGTGGTACACCTAAGACTAATATAATGTTGTATGTCAACTGTATTTCAAATTTAAAAAAATAAGGCAAATACTCTAAGAAAAGGGAGGCCAGAACCTAGAGTAAGGAGAAGTCTGTCTAAAGTCTAGTCAAGCTGAGTAGAAAGTTAAGGCCGCCTTGGTCAATACCCAATCTTTTTTTTTTTTTAAGATTTTATTCATTTATTTGACAGAGAGAGACACAGCGAGAGAGGGAACACAAGCAGGGGGATTGGGAGAGGGAGAAGCAGGCTTCCCTGCTGAGAAAGGAGCCTGATGTGGGGCTCGATCCCAGGACCCTGAGATCATGACCTGAGCCGAAGGCAGACGCTTAACAACTGAGCCACCCAGGCGCCCCAATACCTAATCTTCTATCTTTATTGAAAACAACAGGGACCTTACATTTAAGGTTAGTAAAATCCACACTAGAAAAACAATCCCAATTTTAGTCAGGGTCTCTCTTTTAAGTCAGAGTAACTTGGCATCCTTTGTGCAGACTGTTGATTGGCAAGAAAATAAATACTGTCTTCTCTAATTTACCTGCAGTTCTTTCGGAGGACCATGCAGTGGTGAACAGGATGGGGGAAGGAAGCCTTGGATAGGGAGGATTTTGAACTGCCTGGGATCCCGTGTGGATGTGCTTTTGGGAAAGATGTTTCTCATGTGACCAGGACTTACCAGGAGTGGAAGAGGAGGACACTCTCCAAAGATCATTGGTCCAGGGCTGGAGCCCGCTCATCAGATACAATTTTATGGCACAATTTGATACATAAAAAGAAAAAGAAGAACTGCTCTGGGTGCCCTGCCTCTTGGTCTCTCCTCAGTCCCAGAAGTGGTCCCATGGTATTTCTGGGGAGCTATCCCTCTTGACATTTTCTTCACTCTCGGCTTCCACAGTACCATACTCACCTGATGTTCCTCAGATATCCTTGGGCATTTTTTCTCATTCTCCTCTGCTGGTTCCTCCTTCTTTCCTGCATGGCTTAGTATTAGAGTTCATCAAGCCCCTGGCCCTCTTGTTGGGTGATTGCATCTCTCCCCCGGCATCTAAATCCCATAGAACGCTGGAAATCCCAAGTGTATCTCTTTCCCAGCCATCCCTTCTGAACTCTAGACACACATATCTAATTGCATCTTTGACATCTTTACCTGAATGTCTTTTAAACACCCCCCCCTTTTTTTTTTTTTTTAGTAATTTTAGTACACCCAATGTAGGGCTTGAACCCATGAGCTCCAAGATCAAGAGTCGTATGCTCTTCCGACTGAGCCAGCCAGGCACCACTTCACTTAAATATCGTATAGGTATCTCACACAACATGTTTTTCCCATCTCATGAAATTTCTATCTCATTACCCAGATAAGCAATTCAGAAATGGAACTTCCATTTCTTCTTCTTAGCCACCCATGGATCTATTGTTTTTACCTATCCCTTGACTTCCCAAATAAAGCTTTATTCCACCCATGGCCACAACCCTACTCCAAGCCACTGCCCTCACTTACCTGAATTTGGGCAAGGGCCCCTGACAGGCTTACTCTCTTTCTCTCACATTTGCATCCCCGGGGCCACTTTTCTGCTTAAATCACCTCATTGCATTCTCTATCATTGTCTGATGGAAGATAAACTTCTCAGCAGTGCATACAAAGCCCAAGGAATCTGGCTCCTGGCTACTTTTCAGAACTTACCCCAGATTCTTTATTCCTTGCTCATTCCCTTCCTACAATAGTGAATACAAAATGTCTTTCCTGTCCTAGGACCTTTGCACTTGGTCTTCTCCTGGCTTCTCTAACTCATGGATTCTTTGCATGTATCAGAATTCAGCTAAATGTCATGTCCCATGTTCCCTGATGATCTAGAGTTTTCCTCTAACTCAGTTGTTCTCTATCCACTATCTTGTCAATGCCCTTGATAGTTTTACTGTCTAGTGTGTGTGAGTCATGAACCAGCATCATGGGTATCCGTGATGCTCTTCATGAGCCTACGTGCTTGTGAGAAATGCAGAACCCCAGTCCCCATCCCAGGCCGAAAGAATCAGAATTTGCATTTTAACAAGATCCCCTGTAGATTCACATGAACATTAAAGTTTGAGAGTGTCACTTTGAAGTACTGATCACCAATTGTATTTCTTTAGCTATGCACTTGCTTATTGTCTTTGTCCATTAATAGTTTGAACTCCATGACGGGAGGGTCTTGGTCACCTTCTTTACTGTTGTATCCCAGTGCTTGGCATATGGTTGGCAATCAATACATATTTGATAAATGAGAGATTTAATCTAACTTTCTCAATTGATCCGTGAAGAAACTAAGGCTCGGAGAAGGCTAGTGACTTCTTTGAAGTTACTGTTGTTAACATGGCCAGCGCAAAAAAAGAGAAAAGAGTTCTTGACTCCTGAGAAAGTGTATTCTGTGTGTATGTGACCTTGAAACCAATTGTTCTGGATGATGTAACAAACCTAAAACTTCCTTAGCTATTGTCCGTGTATGGGCTTCTGATATTAATAACAATGATTACTTATTTATATTATACTTTGTCATTTATAATCCATTTCCACATACACTAACATATGTGGAAATTTAACCAGAATTATTGTCATAACATTTTCTTCTATTAAGAGCAGAGAAAATGGTACACAGAGCCAACAAGTTTGTGGTATTTCTTTTTTTTTTTTTTTTTAAGTTTGTGGTATTTCTTGACAGATCAAGAGACAATTGAAAAAAGCAAATGAAGAGAAAGGAGGGGTGCCTGAGTGGCGCAGCCAGTTAAGGGTCTGACTCTTGGTTTCAGCTCAGGTCACCATCTCAGGGTCGTGAGATTGAGCCCTGTGTTGGGCTCTGCGCTCAGCAGAGTCTACTTGAGATTTTTTTTTTTGCCCTCTCCCTCTGCCCCTCCTCTCCTCCCCCCTCTAAAATAAATGAATATTAAAAAAAGAATAGAAAGGAAAATTTCTCATAATTGTCAGAGAACCAGTTTAGTGGAGTGGACAGCTCTTTGTCCAGATGAGGACTGCCTGGTCACAGTTGATGGAGTGGTTGGAGGCTGTCAGAGGTAACCTAGGGATCTAACATGGATTTTGCTGAAATGGTTCCTGATTTATTTTAATTATCATTACTGGACTTACATTTAGTTCAGTGGACAGTTCTGTTTAATTAGAAAAGCTCCTTCCGTGATTTAAATTTTGCTTGTCACTCACAGTTTAAAGTTTAGCTATTTCTAGTTCCTAATTGGCGTGCCACAAATGAACCATAACACAGAACTTGGGATTCTCTGACCCTGACATAGCCTTTTGATTTGAAATATACATTCTCTGGTGCCAGAAGTGTTCACCACATCTCCTGAATCTGGCTTTTTCTCCTACAAGAGGAAAGGCAATACAGGGGAGATGGTTCTAATGGTGAGGATGTGGTGGGTGGAGAATCCATGTTCTAAGAATATGTTCAGATCATTGTCTATAGACAAGAAAACAACCAAAAATCAGCCAGTTCAACCTGCCTCCAACACAGGAGCCCCATACAATATCCTGATATGTGGTCATCCATGTAACCATTTTTTATTGTGATAAAATATACATAACATAAAATTTACCATTAATATGTAAAATAACCATTTTAAACGTGTGGTTCAGTGACAGTAAGTACATTCACGATGGTGTCCAACCATCACCGCTATCCATCTCCAGAACTTTTTCCTCTTCCTAACAGAAACTGTGTACTCACTAAATAACTTCTCATTCCCTGCTCCCCCAAGTCCCTGGTAACCACTATTCTGTTCTCTGTTGCTGTGAATTTGCATATTGTAGGCTCTTCATATAAATGGAATCATACAATATTTGTCTTTTTGTCTGGATTATTTCATATTTCACTAAGCATTTTGTTTTCAAGTTTTATCCATGTTGTAGCTTGTATCAGAACTTCATTTCTTTTTATGGCTGAATAATATTCCATAATATGTATTACCACGTTTTGTTTATCCATTTATCTATTGATGGACACTTGGGTTATTTCTACCTTTTGGCTATTAAGAATAATACGCTATAAACGTAGATATACAAGTATTTATTTATGCCCCTGCTTTCAATTCTTCGGGGGTTATACCTAGAACTAGAATTACTGGATCATCTGGTCATTCTATGGTTAGTCTTTTGAGACACTTTTGAGAAAGTTTCTTCTGAGAAATCGTTTTCCACGGTGGCCACACAATTTTACATTTCCAGCAGAATGCACGAGGGTTCCACTTTCTCCATGTGGTTATCAACACTGGTCACTTTTCAGTTTTGTTTTATTTTTATAGTAGCCATCTTAATGGGTGCAAAGTGGTATAACAGGTATTCTTAAACATTTCTGTCCCAAGCTGAGGAGTTCAAAACAATGCCAGGAAGCTACTGCGGACCATAGTTAGTTGTTAGAAAGTTCTTACTGTTTGTTACTAAATCTTACCTTTCTCTGGCAGTGACTGTCAACCTTGGTTGCACATCAGAATAACTTGAGAGCTTTTAAAAATTCCAATGTTTAGGCTGCAAAACCCAGACCAATTAAATCAATGTCTTAGAGATTGGAGCCCATACATCAGCATTTGTGAAGGCTTCTTAGGTGATTTAAAAAAAAAAGTTTTATTTAAATTCAATTTAGTTAGCATATAGTGTATTATTAGTTTCAGAGGTAGAATTTAGTGATTCAGTGCTCGTTACATCAAGCGCCCTCCTTAATGCCCATCACCCAGTTACCCCATCTCCCCACCTGCCTCCCCTTCCAGCAACCCTCAGTTTGTTCCCTAGAGTTAAGAGTCTCTTCTGGTTTGCCTCCCTCTCCATTTTTACCTTTTTTTCTTTCTCCTTCCCTTCCCCTATGTTTTGTTTCTTAAATTCCACATGTGAGTGAAATCATAGGGTATTCGTCTTGCTATGTCACCAAAGTTGAGAACCACTGCTTCCAACCTGACCCCTGGTCCCACTTAGTTCCCCAGTCTAGAGGGCGTCAGTTGTGATGACCCCATCACGGTGCCTTCTCTGGCAACTCCCATTAAGCAGCCAGCCCTTCATCCCCCGCTGGCAGTCCTGCCCTCCTCTCCGTCCCAGATTTTTTACCATAGTGATAGCTGATACTTGACACAGTTTCTCATTTATCTATTCATTGACTGTTCTCTGTTTCACTTATCTCTGCTTCTATAAGACGTACAACAATGCCTAATGCAGAGTAGGTGCTCAGAAAATAGTGTTGAATGAATGAATGCATAAATCTACTCTTATTTTCAAATGACAGTGCTTCAGTTAGTTAAAAATAGCTTTTGTGTCTTATCTGTGGGTCTTCTCGTCTCTAGGCAAAATATTCTTTGTACCTCCAGCCAGTCTTCAAAGACATTGAAGAATAAACCTCACCATTATGAATACATTGTCTTTCTTTCTTTGTAAATTGGAAAATAATTGAGTACTTCCCATGTACTACACATACCAGTACACACATATAGCAGATGAGACACTGTGCTAGGATCTGGGAATTGCAGTGAAAAAGAGAACCAAAGTCATTCTGTGGGAGTGGGACACAGGCAGTAATCAACAACAGAAGTCATTTCAGAGAACAAATGCTATAAAGAAAATGCACAATGTTTGTTGGCTGTGGCACATTAAATGGGGATTGACCTTAAGCTGAGACCTGAATGGCAAGAAGAAGCCAGCCACTAAAGAAGCATCCCAGGAGGAAGGCACAGCAAATACAGCGGCTTTGGGGGGAGGTACATGTTTCAGCAGTGCTCTCTCAGTCAGAGCCTCTGAGAAGGACAAGGAGAAAAACCACTGTCACCTCCTTTGTTAGACACTTTACCTGCATCCACATGGCCTAAGATCAAATTAGTTCGGGGTAGCCGTAGCACCCTATTGAAGCCTTTTCCTCCTGAGTTAAATCTTCCCCTGTCCAGTATTTGTAACATGTTGGTAGTTGGAATTTAGGTGTGGAAGAGTGATTTGGATGAACATAAGTTGAATTTCTTTTCATGAACCCTTAGCCATAACAACTTCATTCAGTCAAAACACTTGTCAGCAGAGTGGAGGAACTTGTTGGTTTTCCAACCGCTGCAATACTGGTTCCTTGTTCCAGTTGGCGTCTTGACTTCCATACCTGAGGGAAAGAATTTTGGAGGAGGCCAGAGCTAGAACGTGGTGGGGCCAGCAGCCATCTTGGTTTTCAGTCGAAGTAGCTCAGTAAAGACAGCTCTTTCTTGCTGCCTGGGACCCTGTGTTTCCAGTGGAGGGCTCATAGGACAAGGAGCTGTTCCCAGACCAGACTCTACTATATTTTGCCAATTCAGTTCTCCCCTCTGGGCCTCAGTTTCTCCATATTGTAATGCAGGGTTTGGGTCTGAGAGTTTTGAGATCCTTTGAAACTTCACTAAGAAGGAGAATTTTATTACTACTCTATTAAAAATAAAACTTTTTCCTATAGCTTCTTCATAACCTTCAGATTTTATGCTTTCATTGATGTGGACGCTTGCTTCCAAATTACTAAAAACAAAATGATGAGTTTGCAGTAGGAGGGCAGGGTTTATAGGACCAAATCGGATGCCGAAATGGACAAGGACACAGATTTGAGCTGGGATGTTGGGCACCAAAAGAAATAAGGTCCAGGGCAGTGACAGGAGCCCCTGAGCATATCGATTGGCTGCTGTCTTTGCGATGGACTTCACAGAATGTGAGATCTGTTTATTCAGGTCAACTTTGTTAGAACAATCTTCAAGCCATGACCTCTCCCTTGGACAGCCCATCTGTACACAGCAGCTTCCACATGGGCAGGGATAGGGGTCTGGAGAGAGGGTGGCCCTTCTATTCACGCAGACCCTGGTTCAAGTTACTGTCGTCATTCATTCGTCCAACACCATCTTTCCTTCATCCGACAAATGTGAGTGATGCATTGAAATTGAACTGATCAGTGAGTGGATAAAACAGACAAGGTCTCTGCCTCCTGGAGCTTACATCCTAGCTGGGGAAGTGCACAAAACAGGAATCAACCAAATACATTTCTGAGCACAAGCTGAGGTAAGTGCTCTGAAGGAAAGTCACAGGCTCTCTGAGGGAGAATAACTGTGCAGTTTCAGAGTAGTTAATTCCCCTCTCTGAGCCTCCTCCTCCTTATGTAGGAGTTAACTAGGATAACGTGTAAAGTAACAGGTACGGACATTGGCATACACTGGGTGCACAATAAATGTGTATTACAGCTGCTGTTGCTAAAGTGACCTTCCTGAAGATAAATGAGGGGAAAAATTGATTTTCTTTCCCGTGTCTCAGCGTTTCCTTTAATTCTGTATATGTGTATGTGTATGTGTATCTGCGTGTGCCTGTGTGCATGTGTGTCTTCCAGTTCCAAGGAGGGTTTTGGGTCAGTGGAGAAGGTCGTGCTGCTCACATTTCTCTCGGCGGTTATCCTGATGGCCATCTTGGGGAACCTGCTGGTGATGGTGGCTGTGTGCAGGGACAGGCAGCTCAGGTGAGTAGCAGGAGGAGACCTCAGGAGGAAACCGGTGTAGAGTTCTAGGATCTCCCTGGACAGCTGGGGCCTGAACTATGAGTTCCTTTATAATTGTAATTATTGAAAGGGAAATGATGTTGTGAAATAGA
This sequence comes from Eumetopias jubatus, assembly GCF_037043125.1. NCBI lineage: Eukaryota > Metazoa > Chordata > Mammalia > Carnivora > Otariidae > Eumetopias > Eumetopias jubatus. Next base: position 113,680,188 of record NW_028274811.1, read on the forward strand.
GCAGGGAAAAATCACACATAATTTCCCATGACTAACATAACCAGTGTAAGCACTTACATGCATCTCTGTCCCATCTTTTTCCTGTGTTCAACTTCGGGTTTTGGGGTGGGGGAGGGTTGGTGATAGGTGTGATCACTATATATACACATACAATTGTTGAGGACATATCTAATCTAACCCCCCCACTTCATCAGTGGTTCAGAAAAGGGGTGGCTGCCCAGTGACTGATCTAGTATTTAAACCTGTGTTTTCTGCTCTTTCCACGTCATGAGTCTCAACTCAGCTGCAATTAAAATCATCTGAAGATCTTTTGAAATTGCTGATGTGTAGTATAAATATGCCCCATATAGTATTTGGAGCATACTACTGAATAGTTATTCGTTGTTTATTTGAAATTGAGATTTAACTAGGAGTGCTCTATTTTATCTGAAACCCTGGGGGGGGGCGGGGTGCATGGATAGGTTAGTCACCCAAAGTCTCTGAACTAATTGATCTGGGGAGAGACATGGGCATTCATATATATATAAAAATTCACCAGGCGATTCTAAGGCTCAGCCTGGATCGAGAGCCACCAGGCCATGAGGGGGCATAAAAGATGCATTCCTGCCTGATCTGTGGCCTTCCTCTAAGCAAGGCATGCACGAATCCAGGGATGATGCAAAGAAAGTATAAAAGCACAATTCTGACCGGGGTCACAAATGTGAGGCACACAGTAATCAATCTCAGAGAGGAAAACAGTGGAATTTGACACCATTTGTGAGGAGGGCCCTTTAGGAGGGTCCCCTGAGAATAACCAAACCATGGCCTGAAGGGGAGGATGGATGGGGAGAGAGAACAGCCTATGTAGAGGCCCTAGGGAGGGGTTCCATGCATGGGGGCTCAAATCAGGCCCGTGTGGCCTCAGGGAAGAAGATGGGAGGGATTTGGGTGCAAGGGGGTCTAGAGAAGTCGGGGGTGGCTGGACCGTGCACGCCGTGTGGCGGAAGGGAAAGGGGGTCTTGCAGAACGCACTGGAGAGTTGACTTTCTTTTCCTTTGTCTCTCTCCCTTCTTTCTTTGTTTTCCTCTCCTCCTTTTTTCTCTCCTACTCCTTTCGCTCCCCTTTTCCTTTGTTCCTCCCCCCTGCCTCCTCCCTTACACGTTTCACTCACAGGAAGATAAAAACCAATTACTTCATTGTATCTCTCGCCTTTGTGGATCTTCTGGTCTCGGTGCTGGTGATGCCCTTTGGTGCCATCGAGCTGGTTCAAGACATCTGGATTTATGGGGAGATGTTTTGCCTCGTCCGGACATCTCTAGACGTCCTGCTCACGACGGCATCGATTTTTCACCTGTGCTGCATTTCTCTGGATAGGTAAGGGCAGAGCAATGTGCACAGCGGAGCTCCATGCTGGGCACAAGGACCTGAGGGCTATTGGACCTTTCTTTCTTCCCTAGTTCATTAGAAGCGATGAATCTCAGAGTGATGATCTGGCTACTCACTGGTTCCCCCACGCTCTAGTCTCTGCAGAGGGCTCCTTTTTAGTCAGGCCCTCTCTGAGGTCCTGCAGACGCCGAGGTTTGTAAGGCTTAGAACCTGCTTGCGGGGAGCTCACAATCTAGACAGTGACAGGTAGCGGCAATCAGATTCACTGTAGAGCTCTACATTTTTATACGGATGGCGTGAACCAAACTCTGAGGGAGTAAGAATTAATACACCTGCCCCGTAGGCAGCAGAGCTGGTTTAGAATGATAGTCTGATGTTTGAACATGACCTCCTCCCCAAAAATGTGTCTGTATCATGATTTTATGTGCATGCAACCTGGAGAATCTTTTCCAGAAAGTTAATTGTAAAATCCCCAATAATTGATTGTTTGGGGGATGCGGGGCTAACATTTAATTCTTTTGAAAAATTTTGTTCTTTTTCTTCACATTTGACTTCAGGAGGCCTAATGATTTCCATCTTTGCCTTCTTTGTTTGAGATGTATATTTATTAGTTGTAGTAGGACTTTTTATTTTCCAATTCCTGCGTGTTTATATTCAGTAATAAAAGCAGAATGCAATTTAAAGTTCAGATAATTACAGGATCATAGACCGACATCACGGTATTCGTATCTCAGGGATAGTTCCCAAAAGAAAGTATGCAAGTCACATGTTATCGGAATGAGCAGGGACAAGCTTTTCTTATCTCTGGAAAAGTGCAACAGACCCAGTTTCTCCTCTGGTCTAGGGATAGTCACTGTTTCTTTAATCGTGGGACAGGGAAAGCAGTTGACTAAAATTAGAGATTGTGACGTATCTAAAATATGTGTCTTTAAACACGAAAATCAGAGTCTGTCCAGAGAATTACTCACAATCGGGAAGGTCTTGAGGGCCTGGAACCAGCTGCAGGAACAGCGGATTCATCTCCTATCTCATGGGACAGGTGCTTATTGATGGGAATGGCAAGCATAATGGCCAGCTCTGCTTAAATTGTGTGAGCTCTTTCTCTCTCTTTCTCTACCAAGAACACATAGTTGAATGTGCTGAAGTTAAATGCACATATAATGAGACTCTCTAGCTATAGATAGTGACATTGGTAAAACTGAGCTGTTGGTTGGCAGCCAGACCCGTAGCATGTCATAGTGTGAAATTTGTGTTTATTAGCTTATTTACAACAGTCTGACTTCAGTACATGAAAGACTTACAGGCAGTCACTATATACTGTATGGAAGTTCGCAGGAGAGGAAATGAAATGTCAGGGAGTAGAAAATGCATGGAAATCTTGCGGGGTAGCCTGCCTATGATCACTGCCAAAATGAGTGCCAAGACTAAAAATATTATAGGAGCTTGGAGAAGGCAAAGCTGAGGGGATCATGGCAACTGGAGTTAACCTTCAGTGTGGGGGAAAAGCAAAGGGAAGAAAAAGAGCCGAGTAGCGAGTGAAGAATGGGGGAGACACGTAGAATTATCTTCCTGATTTGGAAAATTTACTCTGAGCAGTCCTGAGGAAAGGACTGCAGGTTCCCTACGGAGATTTGGCTTCAGAGTTCCAGATTAACTCTCAGGTGTTTTTGAAATCATGAAATTTTCCCCACGTAGGCAGGAGCTGTCGTGAAGCAGGATGGGCTGGTCATTAAGATCCATCTGCTTTAGAACGGAAGAGATTTGGGTTCAAATCCCAGCTCTGCCAATGTTTAGCTCTGAGAATGGTGGTAAGTTATTAAGCTTTTCTGAGTCTTCTGTTTTCTCATCTCTAAAAATGGGGGCAATAGCATCTATTTTATAGGATTGCAGTTAGGATTAAGTTAGATAGTTCATCGAAGGCATGGCACTGGCCCCGCTAGGCACCATACAAAATGCTAGTGGATGTTCATTTCAGTTCCTGCAACTATCCATGCACTTCATGATACTTCTGAACTTGGACCTCCTCAGTGAATAGCTGCTCCAGCAGATGCATCATCCAGAAATCAGGTAGTTATTCTTATTCTTTCCTTATCCCCTGCATTTAAACAATAAGTCCTACTGATTTTCCTTCCTAAACAGATCCAACTCTGTTTCTCTCCATCTTTATTATCCTGGTCCAAACTAATGTCATCTCTTGCATAAGCCACTTCAGCAACCTCCTAATTGTTCTCCCCACATCTACTTTATTCTCCTCCAATCTGCTTGCCCCTTACAAGATCTCATTGCCAGAGCCAACGAAGCAACTTTGATCTTGTTGCTCTTTGCCTGAAACCCTTCAATGGGTGTCATCGTACTAAGGATCAAGACCAGACTCCTTGACCTGTAAGGTTTTGTGCCATCTGTCTCCTGTGTCCCCAGCCTCACATGATGCCCTTCACCAGACTCACTCCCTGGGCTGCAAGCTGTCTTGGCCTTCTTTCTCTCTCCAGTGCTCTGTGCTCAGCACTCCCAGGACCTTCGCTCCACTCTCTGCCTGGAAAGCTCCTTTGCCCCCTCCTCTCCTGCTTGTCTTTCAGATTTTAGCTCAATCCTTTCCTCCTTCCAGAAGCTGTCTCTGACCCCATCAAACCAATTCTGCTTTGTAAAATTTAGTGCAATTGTGACTTAAATCAATTCTTTGACTTTTTTTTTGCATTTATACTCTCTTTATTGAAGTATAATTAACATACTGTGTTATATTACTTTCAGGTGTACACACAGTGCTTCAACAATTCTATATATTACCGAATGCTCACCGCGATAAGTGTAGTGACCATCTGTCACCCTACAACGTTATTACACTTTTATTGACTATATTCCCTATGCTGTACTTTTCATCTCTGTGATTTATTCATTTTGTAACTGGAAGTTTGTACCTCTTATTCTTCTTTATCTATTTCACCCGTTTCCCCCCCCCAAACACACACTTACTCTCTGCCAACTCCCTGTTTGTTCTCTGTGTTTAAGAGTCTGGGGGTTTTTTGCCTCCTTTTTTGTTGGTTTGTTTGTTCATTTGTTTTGTTTCTTATATTCCACTCATATGTGGACTGTCTCCCCTGGTGGGAGAAAGTGCAAGGGTATGAATAAGGACAGGGTCCCGCCCTCATGGAACTTACCTTTTTAATGGAGAAATTAACAATTAGCCAGTAATTACCTAAATACTGATTTAGGTGTTTGGGAAACACTGTTCAACAAATGGAATGTTCAGTACACCCTCTTTTTGAGGGAATTCTCTCAAAAATTCTCTTTTTGTGCCACCATTAGCTCCATTTCCTTCTCTGATAGTGGACATCAAAACCTCTGATACCATAAATAAGATGGAGCCAGATGGTTTCGTTTGGTTTGTTTTCCTCAGGGAGCCTGGGAAATTTGCCAGTTGTCTCTAGCATCTCCTGTCCCTAAGGGTGATATGCTCATTGGGATGGAAGGTCCACCCTGAACTTGATAACACAACATCTTAGCCTGGAAGAGTATGCTTTTATTTATCATCTAGCTTCTGTTTTTCTCTGTCCCTCCCAGCTTGACAGTTGGGCTGGGTTGGACTGGGCTGGGCCAGAGCACAGAGTGAGCATGTCAGTGAGATTTGATTCCTGGCAAGATGTTTTGTCTTCCTCTTTGGAGCTACCATGAGTCTGTGGGGACAACTGATCTAGAGTAGTGCTTCCCAGACAAGAACGCTGACTGTGATTCTTAATCCCACCCGGATGGCAGACCTTTGGATCAAAGTGAGATGTAGGACTCTATTAATATTATAAAATGCTTTTTCCCAACTGCAGTGCTCCACCCACTGTGCTTCCTGGTGCTTGGAGAATTGAATCCTATTAATGAAAGTTTATTGCCTTGTTAAAAATCATTTCCAAAGCATAATTAAACTACTTGCATCATATAGTATGGTCATGGGAGACCAGAAAACTGCATTAAAAGCATTATAGTACAGTTGATTATTTTGAAGCTAAGGTTCTGTGGTGAATGAAAACCAACCAAGTATTTGTCATAGAGTACTGGTTTTAATCCAGCCACTAAAAACCATGGGAAATAGTTATGTGTGTTGTCCTAGAAAGATATCACTGGTGTGTTATTTGGGGGAAAAAAGTGTCAGATTTTAATGTTCAGAATAATTCCACTTTTGTAAAATAAATATAGAGATGTTCGTATCTAGGTGTACCTGAGTGAGTGTGAGACAGGCAGAGACAGAGAGAGAGAGAGAGAGCGAGATTATGAATAAAATTGCACCAAACCATTAACAACAGTTATGGGGGGGGGGCAGTTGGGAGTGGTCCTGGCGAGACTGGATAATCAGTTGGATTGGGGTCAGGAGAGACATCACTCTTACTAACTTCTAAAATATGTTTTAAACTTCAGTTTTCCCTTTGCTAGATGTTGACACTTCTTGAACGTAGGAGTATCCATGATAGCCTGTGGCTGACATGATAGCCTTAGACCAGCACATTCTCAAGTCACTGAGAACATTCTGACATTAGTCTAGGAGTTCCCTCTGAGGGCTGAGCAAGGCGGAGAGCACAGACATCTTTCTGGCCAGTGTGTCCCCTCTGCTTTCTCACAGGATGCCCTGGATTCACCCTGGGTGGGAGCCCTCACCTTCTCCCAGGGTCAACATACTCTTCCTCCCCCTGACCCTCCCATCCATCTTCCTTGGTCCCGCCCCAGGTCATGACCTTCCGCCTGACCCACCGCAGCAGCCTCTTTTCTAATCATCACAGCTTTAAACAAGCATGACAGTAATACCTGAGCATTGTAAAAAAAAAAAAAAAAACATGCCGTCAGTTTACAAGTAGAACATAAAAAGGTCTCCATTCTCCCTCTGCACCTCCACAGCTGTAAGTAAACCCTAGAGGTGACCACCGTAAATGGCAGCTTCCTGCCAGTTCCAGTCATGTTTTATACACGAAGCAGACTTCAGTGAATATCTTTTTTGTTTACTCAAACGGATTTATGTTTTAAATAAGCCTTTGAAAAGGGCTTTCCCTGTATATATCCCATTGAATTTCCTGGATGTAGTGTTTTGACCAACTTGCTTCTCAGATGATATATTAGTAAGATCTTTTTCAGCAGCGTGCGACAGAAAATACATTGATTGGTTCAGGTAGCTAAAAAGTCTGGCTTCAGACGTGGCTTTCGGCAGGGTTTGAACAATGCCATCTAGGCTCGCTCTCTCCCTCTGTCTCTGTCTCCCTCTCCTTGTCTCTGCCTTTCTTCTTTCTTCTGTCTCTTCCTTCTCTGTCTCTCTCCCTTTCTGTCTCTGTACATTTCTCTGTGTTCTCTTTATATCCGCCCTCTCCGTCCCTAGGCTGTGTTCCTCGTGGATTCAGTCTCGGGCAGGGCTTAGAGAAATGAGTCTAAAACCATCCTTAACTCATGAGTCCACAGGATAAGACACCTAAATACTCTTTCTCGTGGAAGAACTTTGGCTGCCTTTGCTTGAGGCACTCTCATCTTGACCAGTCACCACGGTGGGATGACCAATCAGGGTTGCTGGGCAGAGGTGAGGCACCATGACTGTCAGCTTTACTAGAAGCATATGGCAGTTCCCTCTGGAAGAAGGACGTTGGGCAGACAAGAACAACAGACATCGGCTTCTTTTAGGCTGGCCGAGGGACGTGCGGATATCTTTATGGAGCCTCCACAACAAGACAAAGGTTTGCTTTTCCCACCTCTTCTTGTTTTAGGCCAAACAATCCCTAGATCCTTCCACGGGCTCCATAGGTCAAACTTGTTAGACTTTTAAACATTTTGATCCCCTTTCCCTCATAAGTGCTGTACTTTGTCATATTTGGCATCAAATTCAATCCCCTTTAAAGTCTTTCACTTCCCTCAGTATACCATTCTCTACGGCATTGCAAGGTTTCCTCGTTGATACCAAATTGCCACCCTTTCCCTTGGCAACCCAAGAACTTGACGTGTTTTATCTGCAAAAACTCTTCCAACCATTTCTCAGTCACAGATTTTCTTTTAAAACAAGTTTACTTGTTAAACATATGATTTTGACTCAAAGGTTGCATATTTCATCCTGTGCTAGAGATAAACGTGTCTGCACTTCTTAATGATCTCCCTGCGGCACCACTCAATTTTGTAACATATACCTGAAAAGTGTCTGTCACTGTGAACTTGTGTCACACAGCTATATTTGTATTCCCAATGGGATTGAAATACGCTTCTGTAAGGAAAGCATATTATGTTTCTCCTTCTCACATACTCTTGGAGGCCTGGTTCATGCTTTGTACATAAGAGTAGTATTTGTTGAGTGAATCTCATGCTAGAGGATATGAACGCTTATTTTTTTTTTTAAGATTTTATTTATTTATTTGACAGAGAGAGACACAGCAAGAGAGGGAACACAAGCAGGGGGAGGGGCAGAGGGAGATGGAGAAGCAGGCTTCCCACAGAGCAGGAAGCCCGATGCGGGGCTCGATCCCAGGACCCTGGGATCACGACCTGAGCTGAAGGCAGACGCTTAACAACTGAGCCACCCAGGTGCCCCATTTATTTTTATATTCATTTCATCAAATATGTATTGAGCACTTACTAATTGCTAGGAGCTGAGCAGAGCAGTGGAAGTGCAGCGGTGAACAACCAGAAAAAGCTCTGAATCACAGATTTTTTTAGTCTAGTGGGGAATACAAGTAATAAATAAGGAATTATGGTAAAATGGTGGTCATTGAAATCAAGGAGAACTTGGCCTCCAAAGCAGGGGAAGCTCTGGGAGGAAGTAACGGTGAGGCTGGGATCTGTGGAATATGCAGATGTCAGTAGGTAAAGGGGAAGAAGAGGAGGCATGGGGAAAGAAGGTTCCAGAAAACAGCATGTGCAAAGTCCCAGAGGTTTCTCAGCGACACTTTATCAACTACTGGTTGATAAATTCTTACCTTGTGTTTCAGTGCTTTTCCCAACTCGTCCTCAGTCTGTTTTTCCTACCTCAGCTCCCACCCACGAGTGATCCGTTATCATATTCTGAGTATGATACATTTCCTCATAGCCCCATGTTGCTGCCTGTATTGTGCGTTCCTTTTCTTTTCCTGATGAACACTCACCTTTCAATATCCGGACAAGATGTGTCACTTTCTCTACCAACTGGTCAGGCTTCAGTCCCAAAGATTTGTTGTTTCCTCCTCTGAGGGCCCATAGTATATTAAGTATCCATTATCATTTACCTTAATCATTGGTTTATGTCCTTCTCACCCTAGACTAGAAGCTCCTTGAGAGTCAGCCTTCAACTCGCCTGTCCTGTGCTCTTCTGATCAGTCCCCAGTAGCTGCTCCTGGCACATTTAGCTGATGCTCTGAGATGTGACTTGTGGTTGCCTGGGCAGACTTTGGTGTTCATTTTTCTACCCGTCTAGAACGTGCAATGTAGCAAATAGTTAAGAACGAGGTCTGGGATGCTAGACTACCTGGATTCAATCCCGGCTGGAGCAGTTATCAATTGTATAATCTTGAGAAGTTACCTAAATTTTCTGGGTTTTATCTACTCAGCTGTAACATTGTATGAATAATAGTACCTTCTCTTTGGAGTTTATGAAGAATAAATAGCTGAGTGCATGCAGATAACATAAATCAGTTCATGGTACCTGATAAGGATTCAATAAATGTTAGCCACAGTATCGTTCCATTATTGTTTTCCTTTTCAAATGCAAATTTCTACTGGTTGTTGTGGGTGCCTTCCCAGACACTGGTAGCTGCCTTTTCCTTTGCGTTGAATGACTGAGTGTCCTTCAAGTATAGCCCCTCAGCCTGCCAGCACTGGGCATCTCCCCCATTCCCTTTGGAGAGCTCACCCATTCAGTGGCTTCAGCAGCAGCTCTGCTCCCTTGTCTCCTGCAGTCTTGTCCCATGCTGGGCTCTGGGGTCCTGTCTCTACCTGCCTCTTCAGCATCTTGCCTTAAGCTTCTGTCTCTCTTCTTAATTTCCAGTGTGCCCAAAGTGGAAATTTCCATCATAAACTAAGATCCTCTTCTACTTTGTACATCAAAGGTGCATCTGTTAGTCATCTTTTAGTCATTTAAATGCAATTTTTGAGGTCATCTTTGACTTACCTATCATGACCGGCTGGATGCCAAATCATAGACGTATTTTCATAAATATCTTTATGATCCATCTTCCTCCTCTTCACTCATTCCCCCCCCCTCCCATTTCTTGATTGTTGCAGTAGGTTTTTGGTTATTATTCCTGTATATTATCTTATTTTTCAGGTGTATCTTTAAATTATTTAAATATATTTAAATTTTTTCCATGTGTCCCTAGCTCAAAAACTTACAGGGCACAGCATATATATTCTCCTTCTTCTTCCTAAATAGGGTTGCTGTGGTCTAAACTTGCCCGTTTATTTATCAGCATTACCAGAGCACGGACTTTGGCAGATATGGGTTTAAGTCCCAGTTTTACTGTATCCTGGCCCTATGATATTGGGCAAGTGGATTGAACTCTCTGGGGCTCAGTTGCCTCATATTTAAAATGTGGATAATGAGGGGTGCCTGGGTGGCCCTTGATTTTGGCTCAGGTCATGATCTCAGGGTCGTGATCTCGAGCCTCACACCGGGCTCTGCGCTCTTCTCCTTCTGCGCCCCCCCCCAAAAAAAAAGAAAAGAAGAGGGGGAAAAGTGTGGCTAATGAGAGCTCCCTTGTAGAGTTGCTATAGGAATTAGATACAATGTAGAATACACCTCCTGCCGCATAGTGTGCCCTCAGTGAGTGGGTGTCACGTCCAGTAGGAATAGTGGTAGTTGTAGGAGGGAGAAGAAACAGACAATTATGGTACAACTGGAGAGGTGCTGTGTCACAGGCATAGACGAAGTACTGTGAAAAACCAGGCCGGAGATGGGGAACCGATTCCAGATCTCTTAACAGAAAGAATTCTCTCCTAGTGTTTTTTTGGGTGAGTACAAAGAACTTTCAAGGTGATAGGACCCTTGAGCTGAGTCTGGAAGGGTGGGTGGGGCAGTCATCCAGTGTCTGCTGGAAGATTGATCAATCCATACGTGTCCTAAAGTATACCTTACAAACCTTTGTGTGTGTCCAGTAAACCCTGCCAGGATGTTTTCAGATGACAGTTTTGGCAGATTATCCCTTTTTCTTTAGTCTATGAAACTCAAGGAGACCCCTTCCTAGACAGCTGATATTCCCCTTCTTGCAAGGTTTCTGATCTCGAAGGTACAGAAGAATGTTTAACAGAGAGGAGCACAGTAAGCATTAATCTGCAGATTGTACAAGGTGTTATGGCTCCTGCAGAAGCCCAGTCTGATGCCCTTCAGATCTCTGATGGAAAAGCGTCTCTCCCTGTCTCCCCACCCCCACAATTTTTTCTTCCTGGAACCCAAATTCTCCCTCTGCTCTTGGCTACATTCTCAGTCTCCCTTCCTGTCCCTGGTTCCTTCTTCACTGATCCTCCAGGTGACTGGTCACTTGCCAAGCCTCTTGGGGAGCATAAGGAAAGCCCTTTAGCTCTTCTTGAAGCTGCTGCTGCTTCTCCATCTCTTCAAAGGGGAACCAGAGCAACTGGCATATTACTAAACCAGTTACTGCAAGGAGAAAGACAAATCTCTTTATCCAGAGCTCTGCCACAAAATGTTTGGCTAACTCCCCCTACTGGAGGGAGGACTGATATCCAGCCAATGAACCCCACAGTTAAACCAGACTAGATATTACTTGTTTACTTGTTGTGGTTTATCTATATAACATCTGCCCCAAAACTTAATGGCTTGAACAACAAGGTATCATTATTAGATCTCCCAATTCGGTGCCTCAGGAATTTGGGCTTGGCTAAAGTCTCTTGATGGTGTTTAGCTGGAGACTGGACTAGCCTGGAGGGTCCAGGGCAATTTATCACATGCATGGCACCTTGGTGGGGTCATCTGGAAAGCTGGGCTCAGCTGGGCCCTTCTCCCTGCCCACCTGGTTCCAGGTCTTTATATATGATCTCATATTAATACATCTTAGATTTCTTACATGACAGCTCATGGCTCTGAGCAACCAAGAGTCCTCTTAAAAATTAGTCTTGGGACTGGCATATAATACTTCCTTATGGACTCTTGGTCACAGCAGTCAAAAGGCAGCCCAGATCCACGGGAAGGGGCAGACTCTCCACCTATCGATGGGAAGTGTCAAAGAACTCATGGCCATCTTTAATCCAACACAATTACAACCTCTTACAAAAACTGAGGTGTTTTACACATAAGAAAACAGACCCAAAGACACCAAATGATTTATCAAATGTTGGAAGGAATATCCATGAAAGAGTTGAAACTAGAACTGATTTTCTTGCCAAAGGCAAGAATGCCCCTTGTAACTAATAAATTTACTGATTCAGTGGAGCTCTTTATCCCCTAAGTCCGAAGTCCTGAAGACCATTAGCTTGTGCTTTTATGAATTAGGAATTGTGGCGGCAGGTGGGGGGGGATCTGTGGTGAAAGGTTTGTTTTCCTGATTCCATTGCAGTACTTGGGTCTCAGCAGGCAGGTGCTACTTCATCTCTTCTCACTTGTGGTTTAACGTTTCTTTCTTTAGTTGATCTTGATTAGACATTTGGTCTCAGTGACCATCTAGGATATTGTCTTTGATCATTTCAGGTAGGAGGACTGGGCCTGGATTAAGTCCATAAGAGAATACTACACATAATCAATTTCATTGCTTGCAATGGCCTCAATGTTTCCATTCACCTTTGGGGACCAACTCATTCACCATTTTGTTTCTTATAATTGACTACTAGGAGAGATAGTGAACCAGGTGACTTCCATTTTATTAAATAATTCAAAGCCCCTGATTCCAAAATGAATTTGAATCTATTTGAATTCATATATCCATATATATCCATCCATATATATATATATATCCATATATATACCCTCTGATCGTTTACATATATATGTATACTTATGTATACTTACATGCTTAGATATTAGGTATATACATGAAAGGTCAGAAGGAATAGAGGTAAAAATCATAACTATTATTTATTAATCTTTATGGGCCAGGAAAACATTTAAAACATTTCATCAGTTCTCACCATCAGTCAGGGAGGTGGACACAATGTTTCCCATATTACACATGAGGAAACTGGATCATTGAGACATCACATAACTGATCCTGAGACCACAGAGCTAATAAATGGTTAAGGCAGGGAGACTTGATACCCAGATCAAGACATAAAGTTGACTGCTAAAATCTCTAATTCTGAGAATCTAAGGTTCCAAGTTATTCTCCTTGCTCCTTCTGCTTTCCCTGTGGCTGTATGGCAGGAAGTGAGGAGGAAGAATTTTCCTTAATTGCAGGACGAGTGGGGAAGAGATTAGCATGGAGCTTAAAATACATGACTGTCTTCTAAGAGTTGTCAAAGTAAATTGTGTCCCCAGAGACATTTAAAAGCAATTTGATCACACATTTACACATGGCTGCAGTTGGGGAAGCTGGTGGCTGGTCTATCAAAGGGGATTTTAATGGAGTTTTATAAGCAATAGTTTGAAATGTTTTTGCATGAGACATTTCTTTGCAAAAAGCCATGCCACATCTTAGTTAATCCGGGCCATCTGGAACCTCACTTGTCACTTGAACATTCATTTAACCACTTTGTAAAAGTTTTCTAATTAAAGAGGAATGGGACTTGTCCAAAGGAAGTCTAGAGAACAGATCTTGCAGATAAATCTATTCCTGAGGTGAGACAAAACTGCCTTCCCTGAGGAACACTGTCCACCCAGCTTATGAGCCAACAATCCTTTCTCTTGAATTTGTTGTAATTCAGCTTCTTTGGCGGAGCATGTAACAATGTTGATTGCAATGGACATTTTCCAGTTCAAAAAACTTTTGGTGACTCATCCTGGCATAGCATGCAAAAACCTCTGAGACCATCGTTCTCAGAGTCCCCAGACCACCACCAGCAGCGTCACCCCGGACCATAAGGGAAATGCGAATTCTTGGACCCCGTTCCAGATCTTCCAGCAACCTGTTTCAGCAAACCCTCCAGGTGGTTCTGTGACATGCTACAGTTTGAGAACCACTGCCTCTTCAGCAGGCCTTTTTAGACGTATTTTTTTCTACTTCCTTACCAACACTCTGCGGTCCAGCTAACTTGTACCCTTCTTATGTTTATAAGGCTATGTACATACATGGATATAGATTTATGGATTTATTATATATATATTATATATATATATAATAAATTATATATTATAATTTCTGTCTCCTGGCTTTTGTCCATACTGTTTCTAGTACATGGATTACACTTTCTCCTCTACCATCCTCACCCAGGCTCTGGTGTCCACCTTAAAAGACACTTGTTGGAGAAAACCTTTCCGTCCCTCTACTAAACAGGACACTTACATCCCAAAAACTTGGTCTCACATTGTAATGGAATTTATTTTAAATGGTAATGACTAGGGCTTTGTTACTTATTCAGCCCGTTCTGTGAGCATCCACTCTATCTAGCACTGTATGAGGCATTGGGGATATAACGGTAAACGGGGGAAACATTTCTGGAACTTATGAATCAGGTAAGGTGGACTCTTCTCACCTCCTGTCATAGATCTTAGCTCTTTGAGGGAGTGCAGGTGTCTTGTACTGCTGGGTATCCCCCAGGCTGTATTAAGTTACGGTGAGCAGGGTGGAAAGCAATGTCCTGGTCTTCTCTGGTCTGTAGAGAATGCACTGGAGTCTTGTGCCGTCATCCACACTTGTGACATCTACACTTAGGAGGTAATGGCACACTGTAGCATATGCCGAGGACGCGGAGCCCCCGCTATTGGTGCACTCACCTCCTCTAAAGCAAGCTCTCTCAACCTTACCGCTGTGGACGTTGTAAATTGGATGGTTCTTTGTTGGGGAGTGCAGGGCTGTCTTGTCCACGGTGAGACTTGTAGCATCTCTGACCTCTACCCACTGGTTGCCAATAGCGCCATCCTTCCCAGGTGTGACAACAACTAATGTCTCCAGACATTGCCAAGTACCCCTTGGTGAGCAAAATCAAAGTGGGTTGAATCCAACTGGGTATATATTTCCTACAGAAAGTAGGACTTCAGAAAAATGTAAAAGCTCTCCTTAGATGTCTGTAGGACAACTATGCAGAAAAAGAATTCAAGAAAGAAATGTTTAATTGAGCCAGAGAGTAAAGCTGGACGTGGCAGAGACTCAATTGTGGAAAGAGCTTTCTTAACTTTAGGGTAGTCTTAAGTTTAGACAGTAGGGCAGTGGGCTGTGGTGACTTCCCGGTCCCTCGTACATTCACACAGGCCTGGATACACTTCATTTTTTAGAGGATTTGGGGATTTCAGGATTCTGAGGACCCTACGAGTTCTCAGATTCAGCGTTTTGATTGTTTCTGAAGTGGCTTTTAAAGAATTAGAATAATCCCTTGGGGACTTAGGGAAGGAGGCAGAGTGAAGTGATAGTGATGAAATTCACGTTCTGGTCCTTGAGTCCAACTGCCTGGACTAGATCCCAGCTCAGCTCTTACCTTGGGCACATTCTGAGATTTCTGTGTGTTTGTTTCCTCATCTACATAATGGGTGCTTTTATAGTTCCTGTCTCAAGAGTAGTTGTGAGGACTAAATGAGATAATACAGGGAGAGCCCTTGGTAAGTAAATGTATAGTAACTATTAAGTCAGCTACTTCTGCCTAGTGGTGTTGTTCTGTGTGTTTTGGGGGCAGTTCATGAAAGGATAAATATTTTTGTTATTTGCAGGGGTAATATAATTCAAGTACAGGAATTAAAAAGCAACCATGACAGATAACAGTCAAGTTATTAGATTTCTGTCTGGTCCCTGATCCGTAGACAAATGTTAGAATTTTTAAGGAAACTCCATTAGTCAATTAACACTTGGACTCAATTTTTCTTAATCATTTTATTCAGTGATGTTTATCTTCACCTACTTAATTTAGATTCTTGAATGCAGACTTCAAAAGGATGTTTATTCTTCTCGATTCATGGCTAGAAGGCAAAGATTCAAAAGCTATCAGGAAGGATAGAAGCATATACTGTGGCTTATTCAGGGCACCTGCCTCAAGAGTGCCAAAGCCTGGGTAAGAATCGTGAACCCAGCAGTCAAGTGGCTGCTATGATCTGAGCTCCAAATAAAAGCCTCATATTTTCTACTCCATCCCCACTTAAAAATCAAATTATGTCTATCATAAGACAGCCTCAGGCTGAATATGATGTTGAGGGGAAGATTCAGGTCAAACAGATATCTAGACAAAATTTGGTATTTTTCTTATTCATCCTTACATATCCCTTGCAACTTAGCCAATCCAATTTAAGTAAAAATAAAATTCTTCTTTTCCTTGTACTGATTGCTGATTTTTCAAGTAGGAGATAAAGGACTTTTCTCAGGCTTACCCAACCACCCCACATCATGCAAGAGTAACTTTCGACAACTATCTGTGCAGGAGACCACGGATGCATCCCACCTGAGCCCCTATGGAATGAGCTATCCAAGCAACTTTCTTTCAGGCAACCATTGTCCAGCATACTGACTGCATAGATCAAATGGGGAAAAGATCGGTAAAATGTGTATCACATCCACAGTATTCCCCTTGAAGTTGAACTTCAAAAGGAAATCTGCCACTACTATTTACTTCTCTGTGGCAGGAGCTCCTAGTAACCAAGGGTAATGCAAATAAAGTGAGAACATTGGACCAGCAGACCATGGAGAGAGCATTTAAAAAAAAAAATCTAATTAACTATTTTTTATTGAAGCATAGTTGACATACAATATTATATTACTTTCAGATGTATAACATAGTGATTTGACACTTACATACATTATGAAATGATCACCACAATAATTCTGGTTATTCCAACCATATATTCCAATATATAGTTATTCCAATATTATTGACCGTATTCTCTATACTGTACTTTATAGTCCCATGACTTATTTTTTTTATAATTGGAAGTTTATATCCCTTAATCTTCTTCACCTATTTTGCCCATCCTTCCACCCACTTTGAACATGAGGAGATTTTATTGTGCACAGGATATTCATCATGCAATTCATCAGGCAATCACCCTGGCCAAGCAAGACTTAGAAGGACTTTCACAAAAATGTTCTGAGCACCAATATAACTATATATTCTAAAGTCTCCTTCTGTAAATTCTGTTGTCTTCCCAACATGACCTTCTAAATATCTGTGTCCACATATGAAAGTTTAAAGACCCTTTGCAGCTAAGATATCCTGCTTCCTCAAACTTACCTTTTGTCCCACAAGTTACTTAGTTTTGCCTTGTCTTTTGAACCTTTGGATTTCTGTAACATTGGAGATCCAACCAAAATTCCTGAAATCTTGTCTTCACTTAACATCTGTTCCAACCTCAAAAATCATAAATTATACAGCAAAGATAGGGAAACATCCGTTCTTCACTTAGCCCTCAATCGCCTTCTTTGGGATGGTAGATGAAGGGATGTTATAACTTTGAGCTATGATTTGAAAGTATATTGAATCAAACAAAGATATTCTCGCTTAGAACAAAGTATCTATGAAGGACATGTCTGACATTCAAAACCATTTTTACTGAGGTAGGAAATTTTGCTGGCAAGAGACTGACTTTAGCCAACTTTGTTAGTTTGCTGGAGCTGTCATAACGAGTAGCACAAACTGGGTGCTTGGAGCAGGATATGTGTTGTCTCACAGTTCTGGAAGCTAGAAGTCTGAAGTCACGGTGTCAGCAGAGCCATGCTTCCTCTGAAACCTGTAGGGGAAGGATTTTTCTTTCGTTCTTCTTAGCTTTTGGTGGTTTGCTGGCAGTCTTTGGTGTTCCTTGGCCTGCAGAGTCATCATTCCAGTCCTCCATCTCTGAGCATATCTGAATCTGTGTCCAAATTTCCCTTTTCCTAAGGACATCAGCCATATTGGATCAAGGCCCACACTAATGGCCTTATTTTTGTTTTATCACTTCTGTGAAGACTCTGTATCCAAGTAAGGTCATACTCCAAGGGCCTGAGGGTTAGAACTTCAACATATCTGTTAGGAAAGGGAAAGGCGACACAACTCAATCTGTGACACCAGCTTAAACAAAAAAGGAATTTATTGGAAAGATATGTGGTGACTTAATTAAAGGAACAGCTAAAGCAAGAAGACCTAAAAAGGCAAGAGCATCGTTGCCCAACGATCCAAGGAGCAGGCAGGACCTACCCCCAGCCCCACTAGGAGGCTGCTGTATCAAGGGACCTCCACTGACTTCCCCATCTTTGCATCACTCCACATGGCATTCAGAGTCCCAGGAGAAAGTCTGATTGGGTCACTATGTGGCCGGAAAAGTTGGGAGCACCATTATTTCCTCTCCCAACAACACGAAAGCAACAGAGAAGAGATAATTCCCAAAGGCTTTGGGATGCTATTACCAAAAGAAAGGAGGAAGGATGCTAAATGGATAAAACGAAATGTCTAATTTAGACCCTCTAGCAGGAAATGAGGAAGGAAGCACAATTTGGGGAAAAAAAATTATTTTCATATACTCCAAATTCATGATTAATTCTATGTACATAATAAATCCCTGATGATTATTAATACAGCCACTCAGAAAAATTTGTCATTCTGATATGATTTGCCTTTCTTATAAGTCAAGATCATGGAGGGAATTCCAGCTAATCATGATTCCTTTACTGCACTATCTTTAGTTATGTTTTGCTACCATGTCAGTTTTATAGATAGAGAAAATGAGTTCCCCCAAGTGAGCCTTTCTCCCATTCTTTGGTCTCTTGTTCCTTGTACTCTGATCCAGATCAGGACACCCACTTGTGTTGCTGGCCACAGAAAGCCTCCTGGCACGTTATGGTCAGCTGCTTCCTGATGCCTTGGAGGGAAATGTATAATTCTCCCCTCTCAGCTCCTGAGGCACCCACTTCTCATGTTCCAACGCTGAGGGGGCTCTCCTTATTCCACCCTCTTTCCCAACTCATCCTACCACCACCTCTTCAAAGAATATAGCCATTGTTATGTTAGTTATGCTTTGAATTAAGAAAAGAAAAGAAGAGGTGGGAAAAATTAAAGCAGATTGCATAAAATGAGGGATATATGGGGGTGTCTCATCATTAAATGGTATAAAATCTTAAAGAATAGACTTATCACCCAGGCTTTCTGTTTGCACTTATTCTTTGACACTTCCAAAGACAAATACCCGATAGGTCTACTGGAGTATTTTGCCTGTTGTCAAATTCCCTGAAGTGCTGGGCATGGGAGTGGTGATCTCCAAGACTGGAAAAACATGCAAGAAGCAGTCTGGGAGTTAGAGACCAGATCACTGAGTGGAGCAGATTGCATCTCTATATGGAGGAAGGAAGAAAGCTAGTACATTGGCAGAACATGGACTCAAAAACTGGTAAGCAGTGAGTCCCAGGAGGGAGAGCAGAGCCTGATAAATGAGGGCGGGTGGTCTCTACCAGTAGGTAGGACATGATGGAGCAGGGAATATTTGAAATTTTACATTCTTGGCATCAAAGAAACAATTAAATGGCCTAGTCCAAAAGTAATGCATGTCAACCCTGTTTACAACTCCTTGGCCAGACCAATCACTTGGCTCCATCCAACCACAATGAGGCCAGGAAGCCCATGTGCCCAGAAGGGGGAGCTGGACATACTTAGCAAGCAGCCGCAATGACTTCCACTTGTGCAAATGCAAACTCCTTCCCCAACAGACTCTGATTCAGGAGATCCTTGGAATCTGCATTTTACATAGGCCTCCTCAGGTGAGTCTGATGCAGGGGAGAAGAGTGGAGTCTCTGGAACACTGACTTAGAACTCCACCTCAGGATAACCAGATGACCAAGAGGGTGGGGGCAAATCTGAGATCCAGTCCTTAGAGCTCAGATGTAGGGCCAAACCTGGGAGACTTCACCTTGTTGTCAAAGGGGGCCACGGATGCCTGGACGCTGTGGTCCAGAGGGCTGGACAGAAGATTCCGAAGTGCCCAGGCAGGAAGGTAAGTGCTGGAACCAAACCTGAGACAGAGCAGACCCTCAGGTGTGTATCAAGATTCTCAGCGACAGGGAGAGGAAGAGGGATATGGGGCCAACTCCAGCAGTGACTCTCAGATGTGATCTAAGGCAGACATTTTTGTCCGCAGAACTCATGGGCCAATATCACATCTCCTTATGTAATTCCTTGTTTCTTTCCTCTGTCCTTTCCTGGTGTCATCTTCCCTTCCTCCATTACCCACTCTCTCTGCTTTCCCCCCATTATTTTCTCTTTGATTCCTTCTTTATTTTTCTTCTTTACTCCCCCCTCTGATTTCCTCTTTCCCAATATTTCCTCTTCTTACACTCCTTCTCCTCTCTGCTCCTTCTCCACTCTTCTTTCTCCTCAATCATTCTTCCCTCCTTCTCCCTCTCATTCCTCCTTTCCCATGGCACCCACACATTCTATTCTCTCTCCAGGTATTATGCCATCTGCTGTCAGCCTCTGGTCTATAGGAACAAGATGACCCCTCTGCGCATCGCATTAATGCTGGGAGGCTGCTGGGTCATCCCTATGTTTATCTCTTTTCTCCCTATAATGCAAGGCTGGAATAATATTGGCATAATTGATTTGGTGAGTACCTGTGCAGACCCTGCTGGTTTACTCTCTGGTGGAGTTTATTTGCTTGGGATTCTAAATAAACAAATAATATCAGGTTGGGTGGCTATTTTAAGAAAGATTCTGATAGTGGTTGGAGTGACAGCAGTAACAACAACAAAAAAATGCGAGCTAACATTTTGGAATGTTTGTTGTATGCCAGAAAGGATGCTCAGACTTTACATAGAATCCTGAAAACATCCTTCTCTCATCTCATCCAGATGGGAGAAGTAAGGCTCCAAAAGGTGAAATAACATGCCCAGTAAATAGCAGAACGGGTACTCAAAAGCTTAGCGTTCAGACTACAGAGCCTGAGGTGTGTGAGGTGCCCCAAGAGGCCTTCATCTTATCTCATGGCTTCCAGTGACCAGCGGAAAACATGTCACATGGGTGGAGGCTTCCAGAAAATGAAGAGAACTCTGGGCCAGGAGTTGAGAGAACTGGACCGTGAGCCCAGCTCTGTCCCTGACCCTGAAGGACTGCAATGAGAAGGTGCATTGGTCTTCAGTGGAGGAGTGTGTCTTGCAGGGGTGTCGGAGAGCAGCACGCGAGCCAGGTGTTTGCCAGCCCCTGTTCAGGTGATCTTCAAGAGCCTTCCGGCTCTGACACACTATGTTGATAGTACCAAAGTTGCAATGAAGATCAAAGGTTACGGTGGGGGTTCACTGGCAGCGATATCTACTCCCTAAGGCGGTTGTCAGGCAGTCACTTTGCAGTGGGGACTATGCTGAGGTAGGAAGGGGACTGGAGATGAGAGATTGAGAGCAGGCTCCAGCCCAACGAGACCAGTTAGAGTAGGAGCTGCCTGTTCTTCTCTCCACCACATTCCCAGCCCCTAATCTTGCCTTGTTCTTTGTCCAGGAAAGGATATCCAAGCCAAGGCTGGGCCAGGATTTGCATGTGGTATGTCAGAACAAGAGTTCCTTGGGCTTCTGAAAGAAATGCTGGGGACAAAGGAGTGGAGAAGTAAAAGGGGATTCATACCAGGGAGACTGTATGGATATTTTCTTGAATTCTATCCTTCTTCTTTCAAACTTCCAATTTCACCATTCTCAAGGGAAATGAAATTCAAGTTCCCGACGACCAGCAGAGTAATAATTATGACCAACCAATGTTGAACACTTACTGTTTGCCGAGTCCAGGTTCACTTAATCATCACTTCTGTGAAACCTCCCTCAGGCCTCACAACAATGCCATGAGGTTGATCCCGTCATTGCCGTCAGGAAACGGAGCATCAGAGAGCTTAAGTTATTAGCTAGCGTCAGATTGGCAGGGAGTGGTGGTGACTCTGGCTAAGCCCAGGCTTGCTGCACTCCGGAGTCTACGCTCTTAATCTCTGTGCTAAATGTACTCCCTAATGGAGAAGACATTTGGAAGCATAAGGTTTCATGCATGGGAACTTTTCAAAAGAGTGCAGCAGTCTTACCTTTGGATATAGAGTTTCTAAGCGAAATAAATTAGAGAATGGAATTGCTGTCCATTTGGGGAGGGAGATAGAGGCATCCCCTATTTGCTTCATGCACCTGGGGAGTGGGGCATCTGCTTGCTGTGAACATGCCTACTATTTGCTCCATGATGCTGTGATAGCATCGCATCTTTCCACTCACCTGCACATTGAATTGGCCTAGAGAGAAGCTAGCACAACCCATGTGTTCACAATACAGATGCAGTTGGTTCTCACCATTCGTGGTAAGTAGGTTCTATAAAGTTGCCACAAGCACCGAATTAGCAAATACTAAATCTTTGCTCCTAGGAGAAATACAGCGTTAGGTTCCTGCAGGTTCTGGTCACGATATTTTCATCACCTAGTCAATACACAATATATGCTGCTTGTGAGAGAGGCCCATGAAATGTAAGGTGACAGTAAGGTTGATATAAAATAATATATATGTTATCATACACATAATAATATATAATACGCAAACACTAATCAGAAGAAAGCTGGTGTAGCTGTACTAGGTATCAGTGATAAAATACATTTAAGGCAAGTCATACTGCTTGAGATAAAGAGGAATATTTCAGTATGAGAAGAAGGTCAATTCAATAGGAAGATATACTATAATCTTATAATATGCTATGAGACAAGACACTAAAAAATGCACAAATAAAATACCATACGTGTGTATCATATGTTATTCATACATTTGTTCATGTGTATGTTCACACTGGATGTGGGCGGACGCTATTCCTAGGCAGGGCTGATAACTCAGAGCTGTCAGCAGACAGAGTTTATGGCAGGGAGAAAAGTCTTTCAATCTTTAAAAGAGATTCAGTGTATCACAGTATCTAATACTAGGGAGGCTTATTCCAGGAATGCAACACAATCACTGTAATTCACCGTATTAATAAAAGAGAGAGGGAAAACCCACATGATCATCTCTTTACTGCCAAAAATTCATTAACAAAATTCAGTATCCATGATTTCAAAAAATTCTCATCAAACTAAAAATAGAAGAGAGCATCCATAAAAAACGTCCAGCAAGTATCATACTTAATAGTAAAATATTGAAACTCCCCTCCTAAAACTGAGAATGTAAAATGGTGTCCACTATTACCCCTTCTATTTAGGATTACACTTGAGGTCTTATCAAGTTCAATAATGCAAGAAAAATGGAATTAAGATTGGAAAGGATGAAGTGAAATTTTTATTATTTGGAGATCAGATGGGTACTTATGAAGAAAATTAATAAGAATCTAGAGACGAAATATTAATAACAAATTTAACAGCGTTGCTGGATACGTTGCCATACAAAAAATTTTCACCGAATTCTACATACCAACAACAAACAATTAGGATTAAGGACTTTAAGGCTGTACCATTTGCAATAGGATAGCGAGTCAAATACTTAGGAATAAATCTGACAAAAGATGTGCAAAACATTTACAGAAAAAAATTGTAAAATATTACTGAAATACATTTTAAAGGATTTAAGTAAAGGAAAGAATTACCATGTTTGTGAAATGGAAGGCTTACCATGGGAAAGAAGTCCGTTTTCCTCAATCATTCTACTCTATCTCCAATCAAAATCCCCAAAGATCTGTAGGGAAATTGATAAGCTAATTCTAAATTTTATATAGGAAATGCTGAGATATAAGAACAGTCTTGAAGGAGACGGGCCACAGTTCAAAGACTTTTACTACCAGATATATTGTGTGCAGGCAGAGGGGGAAGGGAGGAGACGCTAACTCCGCTCTCGGTTGGGTACGGAGATTGAAGGATGATTTTGTCCCTATGTTATCTCCCCTCTCCCCTGGGGCCTGCAACCCCTTGTGCAGAGACAGTCCCTCTGCCCCCCGGGATGCCATCGTATTCCTTTCTACTTTCGTGGTTTTATGCGCTATGGGCTTATTAGGAAAAGAGAACTTGGCTGATAACCCTTCTTCTCTCTTTCCTCCTCTTTTTCCTCTTGTGTTTTCCCCTCCCTTCCTGCCCTTCCTTGTTCCCCTCCTTTTCTCTCTGCTTTCCAATCCCTCCTTTGCTTTTTCATCCTTTTTCTTTTCTCACAATTTTCCTCCTTCCCCTCCTGCTTCTTTCTCTTCACTTTTTCCTTCCCGTTCTCCCTTCTTTCCTCATTTATTCTCTCCCTCCAACTCTCAGATAGAAAAAAGGAAGTTCAACCAGAACTCTAACTCTACGTACTGTATCTTCATGGTCAACAAGCCCTACGCCATCACCTGCTCTGTGGTGGCCTTCTACATCCCGTTTCTCCTCATGGTGCTGGCCTATTACCGCATCTACGTCACAGCGAAGGAGCATGCCCACCAGATCCAGATGTTACAACGGGCAGGAGCCTCCTCCGAAGGCAGGCCCCAGCCAGCCGACCAGCACAGCACTCATCGCATGAGGACAGAGACCAAAGCAGCTAAGACCCTGTGCATCATCATGGGTTGCTTCTGCCTCTGCTGGGCTCCATTCTTTGTCACCAATATCGTGGATCCATTCATAGACTACACTGTTCCTGGACAGGTGTGGACCGCTTTCCTCTGGCTTGGTTACATCAACTCTGGGTTGAACCCCTTTCTCTACGCCTTCTTGAATAAGTCTTTTAGACGTGCCTTCCTCATCATCCTCTGCTGTGATGATGAGCGCTACCGAAGACCCTCCATTCTGGGCCAGACTGTCCCCTGTTCAACCACAACCATTAATGGATCCACACATGTGCTAAGGTGAGTGCTTAGGGGCTTGATAGATTTTGTTCATTTGCAAGACTCCGAACGGGCACCTCTCCAGTGTTTTGTTTCCAGGGCGCTGTTCTTGAAAACCTGTGCAGTGTTTACAAAGAATAAAGAAAAATCTACTCTCTGGTCCTGAAGTAGAATAGTGGATAAGGCCTCAGGCTCTGGGGGAGGCTGGCCTTTATTCAAATCTAGCCTCCACTGTTCTTTGACCCTGGGCAAGTCGTTTAACCACACTGAGCTTCAATTTCATCTTTTAAAAAATTGAGATCCCAATCACAGTATCTTCGTCACAGGGTTTTTGTGAGGATCAAATTAGCTAATGTGTGTAGAGCACATAGTACAGATCCCAACACCTAGTAAGCACTTAGCAAATATTATCTATTATTATTTATAGGTAGTGTTTTGCAGTAGTGGTTAAAAGCGTGGGCTTTAAGGTAAAATAGACTCTATTTTGACTCTCAGTGCCACTGCTAACCATTTGTATAATCTCTCTTGGTTTTATTTTACTCAACTGTAAAAAAAAAAAAGGTAGTAGCATCCATCTCATAGGGCTTTTGTGGCAGCTAGAGATAATGTATTTTTTTAGGGCCTGACACATAGTAAGTACTCACAATTCTCCTAACAATGTTATTAATATGATTAGTAGGAGGAGGAGTAATAACTTATGGCCTGATACCCAAGATGGCCACAAAATAACGTGATAAATGAAATAAATAGGATAAATGTGCAACAGTAATACCACGTGATAAATGATATAATGAAGTTATGGATAATCAAGAAAGGGAATCTGAGGAGGAAAAAAGCTGATTTGGCCTAAGAAAATCAGGAAAGGCTTCAGAGGACAGCATTTTTTAAGAATTTGAGACTTGGAGGAGAGATCAAGGAAGCCATTCTAGCAAATTGAGCAGCATGAGGAAAGAAATGGAATGTGAAAGCGCATGGGAAGGTCAAGTGGTTTATCCAAGGTCACCTGGGTTGATGGAGGTGGGAGTAACTTTGGAGCAGTCATGATGCCTCTCTCTGAACCCTGAGAATTTTCTGGCTCCCTTGGGCTAGAGTCGTTCTCAGCCATGAGAAACCATGTGTTAAATAAGTATATTCATCCTGGAGCAAAGATAAATTGTCAACAGCATTTTTTTCTTTGCCTCGAGATGCACAGGAATTTCTAAAAAGCAGTTCCTTCTTTTGACACAAGCATTTAGTTTTTCTGATGACAGTATTCAGCTGTCCTGGCAGCTGAAAATTGGGGAATTTTCATTTGCATGTGTAAAAAAAGAAAAGAGAAAATAGGGTTTGCAGTGAAATATAAACACTTTGCCTCAGAGACTGCTCAGAAGCCTGAATTCAATTTACTGCTGCTAGTGTGGGCAGACTTGTAGTTAAAGCCTAGTCTGGTGTTGAGATTCCAGCTGGTGGGGGGGCCTCCAAGACTACTCCTATAGGCTGGCGTTCTCTCCTGATTATTGTGCCTTAAGCGAGGGTCATAGGAAGAATCCAGCCATAAAGTGTGTGCGCAGGAACTTCTGTGTGGGGACCTAAAAGCTGTCTGAGTTAGCAGTTGCCTGAGTTCAGGCAGTCAACAGCTCACAGAGTATGCTCTAGTGGTGCCTTTGCCAAGTCAGTTGTTCAGAACCAGAGGGACATTTTTCCCCATAGAAACAGTCACAGAAAGTGTTTGGGGGTTTCAAGGGCAACCCAAGAGACCTATTTTACTGACATGGTATTTTACCCCTGCTGCATTTGGGAACCTGCGGTGGGTTATGAAGCGGAGATGGTGGTTTCGAGCCGGCCTGTGGATGTACTCTCCATACTTTAGTTTTTGTATTTCTGCATGAGGTAATGAAAAGTGCAGGAAGTTGATCGGAGATACTTTTCTGGGGGAGGTAGGGAATCTTTTACGCATAGGGGAGCCGACACAGAGAAGACTGAAGCCTGAATCCACTACAGTGTAAGCTTTGCAAGGACAGGAATCCTGCCTGTTTCATTCACTGCTTCATACCAGATGCCCAATACGTTGCTTGATGTACAATAGGAACTTACACTCTTGATGAATAAATTAATAAAGCATACAGTTAATTCTCTAGATCTATTGTATGAGCACCACTTAAGAACAATGCATGTTTTTCTTAAAAATCCTTTAAGCAGGACATCAACAAAATCAGATGGATTCAAGAAATATAAAACCTAAACAATCAAAAGTAAAATCAGCTTTAATCCTGTTGATCCTACCCTTCACCTCAGAGACAATTAAAACTAGTCTGGTGATTTTTTAAATGCATTTACAAACATTCATAAAAACATACACACTCATAGATTCCTCTCCCTTTGTTCATTTTATTTTATTATTATTATTATTTTCATCATCATCATACGTACGTTCCTTAGTCCCCATCCCCTGTTTCACCCATTCCCTCCCCACCTCCCCTTTGGTAACCATCAGTTTGTTCTTTATAGTCAACAGTCTTATTTCTTGGTTTGTCTCTTTCTTTTTTCCCTTTGCTCATTTGTTTTGTTTCTTGAAATCCGTATATGAGTGAAATCATATGGTATTTGTCTTTCTCTGACTGACATGTTTTGCTTAGTGTTATACTCTCTAGCTCCATCCATGTTTTGCAAATGGGAGGATTTCATTCTTTTTATGGCTGAATGATATACCACTTCTTCTTTATCCATTCATCTATCAGTGGACACTTGGACGGCTTCCATAGTTTGGCTATTGTAAATAATGCTGCAATAAACATAGGGGTGCATAGGTCCCTGTGATTTAGTGTTTTTGTATTTTTTGGGTAAATACCCAGTGGTGCAATGACTGGATCGTAGGGTAGCTCTGTTTTTAACTTTTTGAGTGGCCTCTATACTGTTTTCCAGAATGGCCGTACCAGTTTGCATTCCCACCAACAGTGCATGAGGGTTCCTTTTTTCTCCACGTCCTTGCCAACACCTGTTGCTTCTTGTGTTTTTGATATTAGCCTTTCTGACAGGTGTGAAGTGACAGCTCGTTTTATTTATTTATTTATTTATTTATTTATTTATTTATTTATTTAGATTTTATTTATTTAATTGACAGAGAGAGAGAGAGACAGCGAAAGAGGGAACACAAGCAGGGGGAGTGGGAGAGGGAGAAGCAGGCTTCCCGCCGAGTAGGGAGCCCGATGCGGAGCTCGATCCCAGGACCCTGGGATCATGACCTGAGCCGAAGACAGATGCTTAATGATTGAGCCACCCAGGTGCCCGAGTGACAGCTCATTTTAGTTTTGATTTGCATTTCCCTGATGATTAGTGATGTTTGAGCACCTTTTCATGTGTCTGTTAGTCATCTGGATGTCTTCTTTGGAGAAATGTCTGTTCATGTCTTCTGCCCATTTTTTTAATTGGAGTGTTTGTTTTTTGGTTGTTGATTTATACAAGTTCTTTATATATCTTGGATACTAACCCTTTATTGGATATGTCATTTGCAAAAATCTTCTCCCATTCAGTAGATTGCCTTTTAGTTTTGTTGATTGTTTCCTTCGTTGTGCAGAAACTTTTTATTTTGATATCGTTCCAATAGTTTATTTTTGTTATTTTTAAAAAAGATTTCATGTATTTATTTGTTAGAGAGAGAGAGACAGCACAAGCAGAGGGAGCGGCAGGCAGAGGGAAAAGCAGGCTCCTCACTGAGCAAGCAGTCCGACGTGGGACTTGATCTCAGGGCCCTGGGTTCATGACCTGAGCTGAAGGCAGATGCTTAACTGACTGAGCCACCCAGGCGCCCCTATTGTTGCTTTTTTTCCCCTTGCCTCCAGAGACATATCTAGGAAAAGGTTGCTATGGCCAATGTCAGAGAAATTACTGCCTGTGCTCCCAAGGATTTTTGTGGTTTCAGGTCTCACATATAGGTCTTTCCTCCATTTTGAGTTTAGTTATCTTTGACAAAGGAGGAATGACTATACAATGGGAAGAAGACAGTCTCTTCAGCAAATGGTGTTGGGAAAATTGGACAGCCAGCCACATGCAAAAGTATGAAACGGGACCACTTTCTTATTCCCTTTATTTTATATAAATGGGGTCATTTTATTTGTACTTTTTTGCACCTTGCTTTTTATCCCTTAAGAATGTATTTTAAAGATCATTGCACCTCAGAACATTTAGGTCTAACTCATTCTCTTTAACTGTTCCATAAGTGTGTTAAAATTTATTAATTTCCCATCAGTGAATATGTAAGTGTTACCAACCTTTTGCTATACCTAACTGCATTGTTTTTAATGCCCTTGAACACATTTCTTTGTGTATATGTATTTATTTTAGATAGCTATCCAAAGTGAAATTGCTCTATGGATATATATGTGCACTTAAAAATATTAGGTTTCTCGTAAGATCGACCCCCCAGAATACTGTAGTGATTTGCATTCTCATCAGCAGGCTGTGAGAGTAGCCTCTACTCCTTCCTTTCATCAACACTATACATTATTTTTCTTTTACTATTTTGCTAATTACAGAAATGTTCTGTCACTTAATTTGCATTTTCCAGAAGATTTGGTAAGTTGAACCTATTTTAAGTTAGTTATTGACTAATTTAAAAGTGTTGACATATATTTATCCTTGTAGAAACTGCACCTTCACATATTTGGTGCTTGGTGTGACAACCTTGTTGTATTTTTCTTTTTTAATTTCTGATTATTTATTATATTCTAAGTAGTAATCCTTTGTTATATAATTTGCAAATACATTTCCCTCTCTTCTGCTTACTTTTGGACTTTGGTTAACTTTTTATTTTACTTTATTTTATTATGTTATGTTAGTCACCATACAATACATCACCAGTTTTCGATGCAGTGATCCACGATTCATTGTTTTCATACAGCCCCGAGTGCTCCATGCAGTTATGTGCGCTCCTTAATACCCATCACCAGGCTAACTTTGAATTTTGAAAGCACTATTGATTTGACTTCTTACAGTTAACCCATCTTCCTTCTTGAAATACTTTTCACATTAATTTTCGTAAAAAGTATCCTTCCCTGGTTTGCCCTCTGACTCACCAGCAACTCGTTCTTAGTATCTTTTATGGGTTCTTCCTTCTCTCTCTGGCCTCTAGGTGTTAGAGTTCTTCAGGGCTCGGTTCTTTGTACTCTTCTCAAATGACATTCTCAGTTAATGTGATTTGACCATCCATAGCTTTTGTGCCATCAATCTCTCTTTAATAGCTCTAGATCATAGCCGTCCTGTAAGCTCCAGACCACAGAATCCAATTTGCTTCCTTGACAGCCTCACATAGGTGCCTCTTAGGAATCCCACATTTAATGTACCTTGAACAGAATTCCCTTGTATATCCCACCCACCCACCTACTCCAAGCCTCCAGAGTCTCCTCTGTCTCCATAAGTGGAACTGTCATCTACCATGTTACTAAATCTGGACACTTTCTGTCACTCTCAGGGAGAACTGTCATATTAAACTGCAGACTTAAAGCTTTGAAAAAGAAGAACCAATCAGCTGATACTGAAAATATGGAGTTCAATCTAAATAAATGCGAAATCCAACTACAGGGACAGAATTTAAATCACCGAAGTGTAGGATGATGCCTGAACATCCTGCTGCATGTTTAAAATTTGGAATTTGAGGGGCACCTGGCTGGCTCAGTCGGTAGAGTATGTGATTCTTGATCTTGAGATCATGAGTTTGAGCCTCACGTTGAGGGTAGAGATTACTTTAAAATAAAATAAAATAAAAATAAAGTAAAATAGAATAGAGTAGAATAGAATAGAATTTGGAATTTGATAAGTGCAACTTCATTTTCCTCATGCAAAGCATTCATTGACAACTTTATGTCATTCTGTGCTATTAATAATAATGATTATGATGCCTAGCATAATTCCAGAAAAATGTGCCAGTTACTGTATTTAAGAACTTTGAATGCATTGTTGCATTTAATTTTTACAGCAGCCAAATAGGTTGCCATTATAATTACCGTTATTTTAACAATGAGAAAACCGAGGTTTAAAGAGGGTATAGAATTGACCCAAGGTCCCCCAAAGTCTTCATGATTGTCTTCAGGTTAATGAAAGATTAAAACACTCAAAATTGAAAATTATCCTGCCCTTAAAAAAAAAAAATCTTCCCTGAGAATCTATAATATATAGAGGACTTAGTCTGCAACTCAAGAATCACACTGGGGAGAGCCAGGTCATGACAACACTCCAAAACTGTGGGGCTTTTTTCTTTTTTTTTTTTATTATTATGTTATGTTCATCAGCATACAGTACATCATTAGTTTTGGATGCAGTGTTCCACGATTCATTGTTTGCGCATAACACCCAGTGCTCCACGCAGACTGTGCCCTCTTTAATACCCATCACCAGGCTAACCCATCCCCTCACCCCACTCCCCTCTAGAACCCTCAGTTTGTTCTTCAGAGTCCATCGTCTCTCATGGTTCGTCTCCCCCTCCGATTTCCCCCCCTTCATTCTTCCCCTCCTGCTATCTTCTTCTTCTTTTTTTTTTAACATAAAACGTACTATCTGTTTTAGAGGCACAGGTCTGTGATTCAACAGTCTTGCACAATTCACAGCGCTCACCGTAGCCCATACCCTCCCCAGTGTCCTTCACCCAGCTGATATGAGGAATTCTTAATCTCAGGAAACAAACTGAGGGTTGCTGGAGTGGTGGGGCGGAGAGGGATGGAGGGGTCTTTTTCTTTTAAAGTCTTTTTGAGAGAACAGAATTCTACTTTTCCAGGTTGAACTAAAAATAGGACAATTTGCCTAAGTGGTTTGGAATAGTAGGCCTTGGCCCTATTCTTGTAATCCCTTGACTTACGCAACATTTTATTTATTTATTTATTTATTTATTTATTTATTTATTTATTTATTTCTTAGAGAGAGAGAGAGAGCGCACATGTGTAGGGGGAGGGGCAGAGGCAGAGGGAGAAAGAGAATCCACAGGCAGACTCCCCCCTGAGCTCTGTGCCCCACTAGGGGCTCGATCCCAGGACCCTGAGATCATGACCTGAACCAAAACCAAGAGTTGGCTGCTGAATTGATGGAGCCACCTGGGTGCCTCTGCCCTTTTTTTTTTTTTTTAAGATTTATTTGCAACATCTTATTATTGAACAAACATATGGGCAGCCAATGAAACAAAATATGTTTTTGCCAGACAGTCTTAGTGGACTTTGACCACTCAAATTGAACGAATTAGAGATGTCTGCAGTCATGTTTGGTTTTCTGTGAGATAAGCATCTTTGGAATATCCAGCTCATGATCAAAATAGAAGTGAACATAACAATTGATTGGCTGATGAAGTAGTTTGTCTAGATATGTAGGTTACACAGCCTCTTAAAAATAGTCTCCAGGGGCGCCTGGGTGGCTCAGTCGTTAAGCGTCTGCCTTCGGCTGAGGTCATGATCCCGGGGTCCCGGGATCGAGCCCCACATCGGGCTCCCTGCTTGGCAGGAAGCCTGCTTCTCCCTCTTCCACTCCCCCTGCTTGTGTTCCTGCTCTCGCTGTCTCCGTCAAATAAATAAATAAAATCTTTAAAAAAATAGTCTCCAAACATGAATTATTGTCATATATATGTTTCTTGGGCAGTTTTAATTTGTATATCCACATATATTAGTAAGAGGTATAATGCCATCATGTGGGCAATGGATTCTAAGAGGTTCATCATGGGTGTGAACTGATTCTTAGCAAATTTTGGAGCCAGCTTCTCTCTCCTTGTCACATCTTCAACCTGGCTCTATAGTTTTTTCCCCATCCACCAACCTCTCTCTTAGTCTTAATAGAAATCACCTTTCCCACTCTAAGAAACTCCCATCAGACATAATGGCAGAGAAAGGAAGAAATAATCTAGTGAGGAGACATTGGCTGCATTCCCACTCAAGTCCGGGACAAGACAAGGTTGCCTTGTCACCTCTGCCGTTCAGCATTGCACACAAAATCCAAATGACAGAAAGGAGAAATATGAAATATAAAAATCAGAGAAAAAAAGAGCAAAACTGCGACTATGAACAATATGACTTTTTTGCCAGGAAAATCCACTATAAACCATGAAAACTAAGACATTTCACAAGGATGTCCAGATACTGAATAACTAACCCAACATTCAGTGACTCCTACGTCCTAGAAGTCACCAATTAGAATGTGGATTAGGAAAAATACCATCATCCACAGAAGCAGTAACTGAAGTTACTAAAAAAGCACAAAATGAAAACATAAGACATGTGTTGAAGGAAATTTTATAATTTTACTGAAGGAGAAATCAGAGATCTCGCTAAGGGTTCACTGTGGAAAGCAGAAGAGAATACTAAAAAAATCCAAATTTTTCTTTGGAAGTTATGGGATGCTCATCAAAAACCAGGTTTGCAGATTCTGGAACTTGATTTATTAGGTTTTGAGGTTTGATTCACAGTAACTGTGTACTGAGCACCTAATGAGCCAGGCACTGTGTATGAGGTGGTAGATGGAAAGATAAAGGAGAGTCGGATTCTCCCTGAGCTCACAGCCTAACTGAACAAAGAGTCACATAAGTAAATAATTACAGCACAGTGGACATCACTGGGGTTGTGCACAAGGTTTAATGGGAGCTGAAGGGATTGCTACCTAACCAACGGTTTCCTCATCATCACTGATGAAGGTCATCCAATCGCTGCTTGAATTCCTGCAACGAGAGAATCATACTACTTGATGAACCTGCTCAATGGTTGGGTAACTCTAGCATTTAAAAGGTCTTCTTTGTATTGAGTTGAAATCTTCATCCCTATACCTTCTGCCTGCTGGCCCTAGTTCTGCCTTGAGCAAGAGAAAACAAGGCTACATCTTCCTGTGTGTTTTAGTTCTATGTCCCTTCTGAGGCTTTTCTTCATTCTTCCATTACTCTCCATGCAATATTCTTAAAGGTTTGGAGAACACGATCATGTCCCCTTATTTGTAACCTTTATCATTATTTCTTTTGATCATTTTTCATTCAGAGTATGGTCAGTAGACCACTCCCATTAAAATCACCTGGGAGCTTAGTAAAAACACAGATCCTGGACCCCATTCATGGAACTGGGGCAAGTTAGGGAAAATGACATTTTTGCCAAGATGATTCTTACGTGTATTAAACTTGGAGAAGCACAGACTCTGACTCCAGTGGATCGGAATGGTCCAGTGTGTGCTGGCATTGATTGTGTTTCTGGGTTATGAAACATATTATAATTCTTAGATCCTTTTAGAGTCTCTTAAAGGGTAATAATTTTATGCGATTGAACTAGTAAAATTCCTTTGGAAGTTGCCTCAGCTCAACCATTCTTCGAGCCAAGTGACTCTGGCCCCTTGGGAGGTGAAGTGTGATCACATAGGCTGTGACCACATAGTGTGGCAGGAGATAGGAACAAGCCATCCTGATGTGATTTGGAGTTTATTGGGAGTTTGATTCTGGAGTTCTTTGTCCATTACCCTTGGATACATGTCAAGGATCTTGCCGAGGCTGTTCTCTGCTGAGTCTTCAGAGCCTACTAAAGTGCCTGGCACATTGTGAGACTTAACAAGGAGTAAAGGAATGCTTCTGTCTCTTTTCCCTGGTCTCGCTTCTCTTCTGTTTAACTGTCTTTAGGAAGATTAGCCCCGGTGATCTAAGGCAGAGCAAGGATTTGTGGCGCTGGACGGTAACCTTAGAACAGAGATTTTTCTCTACATGAAATCCACTGAGGATTCCAGTTTTAGCTTCGTGGGTAAATAATCCCGGCCCTGCCTGTCTCACTGCCTCATTGTGAAAATCAAACAAGGTAATGGGGGTGAAATTGCTTTGCTAACTGCAAAGCTCCGTCCTCAGGGGAGAGATAATTATGTTATGAGAACAGACTATTTATAAGTTAGGTAAATAGCTAAGACTGCATGCTTAGCAATGCAGAGATGGCACGCAGAGTTTAGCTTTGGGGATGGAGTTCTCTGCTCTCAGGCCAGGCTTAGATAGCTCCTGTGGTTCTCCAAGTTTAGACCTAGCCCAAACCTAGGACACTCACCTTGTTCCTCAGAAGACTGAGAACTTCTGCAAGCACTTCCCAGAGAACTTGTCTATCTAACTTGGCTCTTGGCTACTATCCTCCGTTACCTACCCTCAGTCCCCCCTGATAAACAGTTTTTATGTTGACTTGGGGATCTCTAGAGCTGTGCTATCCAATAGGGTAACCATTAACCACATTCCAAGGATTCAGTAACCACATATTATAAGTAGAATATTTTCATTATTGTAAAAAGTTCTATTGGACAAAACAGCTCTAGAGCCTTCTCTCTGGAATGAGACTTGGACTTACTCTTACCAACCAAAGCTCAATAATAAATAAGCCAATTCTAATGGATGTGTTATAGAAGTCTTTGATATTCCCATGCACAAGATTAGTATGCTCAGGTTTAAATATGGAATCAAGAGAGGTGGAATATATGAGGATAGAGATTGAAAGTGAGAAAGAGGGAAGAGAATGAGGGTTCTACTAAAAACAGTAGGAGAAAAAAATTCTTCTAGGCTATTGCTTTTTGTTGTTTCTTTTATAAATAAGTTATCAGAATTTATCATTGTGTTTATTTTTTGTTGACTTGTTTATTATCTGTCTCCTTAGTCAGACTGTCCGTACATGAGGGCAGGTAACATGTCTGTTTTATTCCCAAAAGTTTCCCCAGGGTAGAGCACATGGCACAATTCGTATACTTACTGGTTGAATGGATGGACGCTCTTATCAGACTCTGTTGCTCACCTGGAATGTGTATAGTCAAATAAGTTTTCGCCACTTTAAACAAATATTTATTAATCCCATAACCAGAATCATTGTTTTTTTTTTTCACTGTGACATCACTTGCCAATTTTCAGTGTCAACACACCAGAATTTCCCTTTTAAACAGAGATTTTCACACTGTGGGTTGGAAGATTACCCATGGATGAGACAATAATTTAGGTTTGATTTTACTTTGGATGCTTAGAGGTTTCTGCTAATGTTGGAAAGTTGTTTGACATTTAAAAGCTATTTTGTGGCTATTACCTTGAACTTTGGAGGTTACAATTGGATTCAACATTTACCTCATTGTTTTGAGCCAATGCCAGACTTAATCTGGGTGAATCAAAGATGGGTGAGGATGACCTTGCCTTATCTCCTCCAGCCTCCTCCAGGGCTCGCTACGGAATTTGCAGTCCCAACACAAAATGCAAATGCAGCGCCCCTTGGTCAAAGGGCAGGTAAGATCTTTCATCGAAAGTATTAAAATGTAAAGCCTTTTTCTTTCATCTGCAGTTTTTCTCTCAGCTTGTCATGGTGTATTTTCTTTGCTCTTCACCTCTCCTCCAAAAGAGAAATAAAATATAATTGTAAATTATTAGCAAAAATTTACCATTCATCTGTATAGTATGCAGTGCCAGTTTTCAGTGCAAATACGAGAACATTTTGTTTATGTGGAATCACCAAAGTGACACAAATCACACAAATCGGATTTCGCAATTCAAGCGCGCATATGTATTTTGATTTTACCAGACAGTGCACAAAACTAATGCAACTATTTTTACTTCACCTCTTGATAACACACACATTCTGCTGACATTCTGCCTCCTTCAGCTTCCTGATCAGTAAGGAAGCACTGAAAGGGAAAAAGAGCCATGGTTGGCCATATCTTATCCTTTCTTTCTGTGCTGATATTTTCAGCAGAAGTGGTTGGCTAATACAGGGGAGCAACATGAGTGAAAAAAGATGGGGTTTTTTTTGTTGGTTCCTCCTTCTTAGCACAGCACTGCCTTCCTCCTGCATTGGACAAGTTCCGGTCAAACAGAAACCGTGGCCTCTCAAGGCTGTCTGCATTCCCAGTCATTCAGTCATAGATGTGTTGATAAGAAGCATGAGCGCAGGATTCTGGTGGACCCATGATCTGTGGAAATTCAGCAAGACTCAGTGGTAAACATGTTGTAGAAGTTGCTGACAGAGAGACCATGGGAAAAAGGAAAGGGCTTTCTATATATAAGGTGTTCGCCATACTTGCTTGGAGGCTAGTTACTAACTCTTTACGATGGTTAATCTACCAGAATTGTGTGCTCATGGGGCATCATTAACCTTTTGAGGCAGCAAGGAGCTATGGCGTATACACATATGCACAAGCAGCCTGTGCCCACCGGTGCCCACCTGTCACCCGTGCATGTTCCATTGTCCCTTCAGACCTCACAGGTTCAAAGATAAACTTCTTAAGAATTTCAAGATGGCGACAAGCAGAGCATTAAACCAAGGTCTGGATTTCTGTCTGGCTGCGCTGGTCACACAACCATGAAGCTGGCCTGTCCCCAGTCCTTCCCAATCACAACCTAAAGCAGCCTCTCAGGAAACGTGCTTGTTGGGATCACACCAGGAACACGGGCAGAATAACGTCAGAAGAGCTCCCCTTGCCTTGAGTTCAGTAATCAAGTGGCTTAAGCTGCCTTCCTGGATGCCCTCTTCTGGGCAGAAATGCTGAGGCCTAAGCGATATTCCCTCCACGGAGACATATTTCAAGGAAAAGTTCCCACCCCTGACTTAGAAGAAAGTGAACTCTGGTATGTAACCAAAAGCATAAGGGCTGAAGTGCTGGGTTTTGGCACACCTTGGCTTCTAGTCCCGAGACTTGTCATTTACTATTGATAAACACCTTTAAAGCATAGCCCAGGCGTTTCTGGGTCTCCGTTCCTTTATCTGTAAAAGGGAATACTCTTAGGACCCATCTCCTCGGGCTTTTGTTAAGGTGAAATATAATGTATGTGCAGAGCTGAGTGCGGCTCCTATTGTTGCACAGAAAGCGCTCCCTGAATGGAAGCCGGTGCAATCGCTGTTATTATAATTGTATATACAACATCGTTCATATCTTGGTTAAACAAACTTCTCCAGTTGTTTTCTCAGCTTCCTGATAAACATTTCTTAAGAAATGAGCAAAGAGAAATCTCTGTGTTCTAAACACTGCCCTCAGACAAGGAAGGCAGAGCCCCCTCTGCCAGAAGAAAAATCCAGAGATAAATTAAATTAATCACGCTGTTTATAAATAATTGTTTAAGCACCATGAGATGAGACGTGTTTCCTGGGTACGTTGTGCCCTGTGGGCACAGTTGGGGCTGTTATGTTGAATATGCCTCTGGCTTTTAAATTGCCTGTAGGCATGTCTCTGACCCAAACTAAAACACGGTAACCATGTCCAACAAGTCGGGTGTGTTCCGTGTGTATTTGTTTTTCCCCTTTGGCTCTGCAGGCGCACTTGTTGCTAGGGTGCTAGGGTTCTGTGTACCAGGCCCCCGGGATCGGTGCCCACAGCACAGAGGGATCGTGTGTGCTGCTCCATGGGGCAGACTCCCAAGCCACACCCAGATCCAGAGATGCCTGAGGTGGTCCGAGGTCACTAACGGGGGCAGTGTGGTGTGCTGTTCTGACTCTTGACCTTGTATCACACTTAGAGGCATCAGGAGCTTTTACGAGCTGAGCCTGCGTTCCACTTGTAGGGAGTCTATTTAATGGGTTCACTTGGGGACCAGAAGTGCACGTGTTTTAGGAGCTTTGATGTACAGCAGTACTGAGAACCACTGGTATAGTGGAGAGAGCAGGAAGCCTGTGTTGACCACCAAGCAGCCATCATCTCTTTTGGCACCAATAAAACAGGGAAGCTGTAAGGGCGCCTGGGTTGGCTTGGTTGGGTTTCTGCCTTCGGCTCAGGTCATGATTGCGGAGTCCCAGGATCAAGTCCCATATTGGGCTCCCTGCTCAGTGGGGAGCCTGCTTCTCCCTCTGCCCCCCACCCTGCTCTCGTGCTCTCTCTCTCTCACTCTCTCTCAGGTGGATGAATAGAGTCTTTAAAAAAAAAAAAAAAGCAAAACAGGGAAGTTGTAGGTAATGCTTCAGGTTTAGGGCTCGTTCCATGTCTTAAACTACTGAGGTAGTGTGGGTATAACCCCTTAGTTCTCAACTGGGGACCATTTTGTATGCTAGGGGATATTTGGCAACGTCTGAAGGCATCTTTGGTTTCCACAACTGGTGGGTGCTACAGACACCCAGTCCATGTAGGCTGGGGTTGCTTCTCAGCTTCCAACAATGCATGGGGCAGCCCCCTGCCCCCACCCCAACAAAGAATGGTCTGGTCCCAAATTTCAAAATAGTGCCAAGGTTGAGAAACCCTGCTGTAAACGAATCCTCGGGGCTTTGCAACATAGACTCTCCTTTCCACAGCCAGGGGCCAGCAAGAGGGGTCTTTTCTCAGCGCCAGGAGGGGAGTGTGCTTTACCTGCTCACATCAGTGTGGCCCCTGCACCGTGTGGCTCCTCTTAATTCACATCCATTACCAAGACAAGACAGGTTAAAAAAACAAAAACAAAAACAAAACACCTTGTAGTTTTGTTTCTAGAAAGTAGTTGGTGTTATTGCTGCAAAGAAGGGCCCTGAATTTCTGAGGTTAGTGTGCCGGCAGTCACCTTGCAGACAAGCCCTTTCCAGCAGGCAGGCTCCCTGAGCCTGTTCCCTTCCAGCATGTACTTGGCAGGGACACAGCCCTCCCGATTTAGTCAGAGCAGCTGCTCAGGAAAGAATCGCCTCCAGAGCACGCAAGAGACCCACCGGAAAACCATACTCCTTGTAAACGTGTGTCTGGTCCACAGCATACGGATGCAGGTCCCTGGCCCATAGAAGCAGCAAAGCTCCATCTTACACTGGGCATCGACAAACTAGAGTGTGTCCAGAAGAGGGCAAACACCGTGATTTTCCTTGCGGAATTAATGACCTAGGAGCAACCACGTCAGGAACAAGGGATGCTAAGCTTAGAGCATAAAGAAGATTCAAGTCATAAACATTGTTTTTATTTATCTAAGGACTGTTACAGGAGAAAGGGGTCTGGCTTGTTCTGCCAGGTCCCAGGGGAGAGAAGTAGGGACAGAAGATTGAAGTTTTAAGGGTATGTATTTAGCGTAGAATGGAATGGACTGCCTTACTAGGGTGTTCCTCATATGGAGAATCAAGTGGAGAATAAGTTGAATAAAACAGGAGAAACTTGGATGACAGCCAGCCACATTGGAGTGGTGATGGACATTGGTCACTGGAAGCATTGACTGGATTAGTCAGCATGGCCAAGGAGGCAGTGGGTTGTCTGAAACACCCTGAGACCCTTCCTTTGTGGTGTGAGAGGTACAGAACCGCAAGAAGCCCTCCCACGGTGCAGTTAAACTCAAGACGGAGCAAAACCTACTTCAACCAGCGTGATATTTCCTTTGGTTGAAGCCGGAGACCTTCTGGAAAGATTGCCAGTGGGAAGAAATGTGCCAGAGAAAATATCATTAATTTGAGGGGCCATTTTGTTTTGGTTTACAATTCCTCTGGTAGTCTGTGGACGGTAGGAAATTTAGACATATCTGAGGAAGAAAATTCCTCCCCAGGCTCGATAGATGCTCAGTGCTACATAGCTGATTTGGTGCCTGAGGCTCAATTTGAAGTAAACATTGTCATCCACCCGTCAGGATAAATTTCTATCATTGGAGCCCTTCATAAGAACACAACTGATATTTAAATATGTTTATGGAGAAGGACCCCGAGGCTGGGTTTAAAGAGACACCCCCCCTCAATGTGGTCTTCATGTTCTTCCTTTTTCACCTAGAGATGTCAGGCCCAGGACTTCACGCTCTGGAAATAACAAGGCGGGATCACAACCTAGGAGGGTTGTGTACAGGTAGAGTGGTTTAGTGTCGTGGCTAAAAGCATAGGACGTGGTATTTGATGGACAGCACTTTGACTTTAAGTCCTGCCGCCTTGAAGCTGTGTGACCCTGGGCAAGTTGCTTGACCTCTCTGTGCCTCTGTTTCTTCTGGGGCAAAATAGTTCTTGCCTCATAAGACTGTGGTGAGGCTTGTGTGAGAGATCCTGTACATATGGATCCTGGAACATGTAAATTACTGATAAATTGTGTTCTCATGACCATAATCATCATCTTTTGAGGCAAAAATTCAGGAACACAGGTTCATAGAACAAGGCTCCTATTGCTGGAACACTGGTTTATTGTCAGAACGGGTAGTAAAGGGAAATGATTTGGTGCCACCATAATACCCTCCTGATAGGGGGCAGGATAGTTTCTGAGCACTAGGTTCAGAAGCACTTCTCCTGCAAGGACAGGGGAACGGTGGGGAAAGGAGGCATGCAGAAAGTTCTAGCTGCTCTTCTACTAGAAAGGCTGTGAAATCGTCTCCAAGTCCTGAGTGAGGAAACCCAGCAAACGGCTTCCGGTTATAGAAACAAACAATTGTGTGCATTCTGGGTTATATTCAAGCAAAAAACCAAGAACCTACTTTCCACAAAATGATTTCTGAATGTGTTTTCTTGTTTCCATGCCGATTTCAGGTTATTTTTAACAAGATTCTTAGAAACATTTCACGGTTAGAATTGTTCTAGGAGAGCCTTTTATTCTCTAAGAAATGAGTGAATCTATATTTTGATAAACCTGACAAACAAATATATTTGGTGTCTGCTCCTGTTCCTTTATTCTTTCCAGACTTTCATTTCCTTTGCGGGCTGGTTTAATGTCATTTGTTCCTCTCTTCGTGAATTGGCATTGGCTGCTTTTAAGTTT
This sequence comes from Eumetopias jubatus, assembly GCF_037043125.1. NCBI lineage: Eukaryota > Metazoa > Chordata > Mammalia > Carnivora > Otariidae > Eumetopias > Eumetopias jubatus. Next base: position 113,720,865 of record NW_028274811.1, read on the forward strand.
CTGGCTTTGGGGAAAGGAGTGTGTGTGTGTGTGTGTGTGTGTGTGTGTGTGTGTGTTCATGTATGTGTGCACATACATATGTGGACACACACATATACGTATATATGATTGTCGTATATAATACTTAGTTGCTTCAGGCATAATTTGGTTTCCTGGTCCAAACATCCCCTCCTCCCCTTCCCCCTCCTCTTCCCCCCTCTCCTCCCGCTCCCTCCTTCTCCTTCTATATCATCATCATTGTAGCATCAACCATTTACTGAACATTGCTTTATTTTTTTATTATTATGTTCAATTAGCCAACATATAGTACATTGCTTTATATGCCTGGTATTGAGCTAAGTGTGCCACCTTACCGAGTCCTTTATATACTCTATGGAGCAGGTATTATTATTATTATTGCCATTTTACTGATGAGGAAACTGAGGCTCAGAGAGATTAATTTGGCCAGTGTCTTACAGCTGGTGAGGGTTAGGACCAGGGTTCTCACACATTCATCTGATTTCAAAGCCCTTGCTGTAAACCACTAAGCTATGCTCCATACTAATTAACTGAAAACTCTTGAAAGAATATAGAACTTTTGGTTCTCAGACATGAGAAAGGCTTCAGAAGTGATCTGGTCACATCTTCCAGTTTGGGCAGTGATTTCTTCTACAACTTATCTGATAGCTGTCTATCTCCCCTCCCGAGGAGAGGCAGCTCCTTATGATCCAAAGCGAGACATTCTACCGTTTGAACAGCCCTCGCCGTTTCAGATTTTGGTCAAATTTTACTTCTCTACATCATAACATTATAAAAACTTACATAGAGTTATAGAGCTGGAAGTGATAACAGAGCTCGAGTAGTCCAGCAGTTCTTAGACACTTTTTTCCAGGTGTGGAAATCTTTGGTTCAAATGGAATCTTACTTGGGATTGTGAATAGTGAAACCATAACTGCTTTGATTAAAACAAATGCTCATGTGGGCGTGTGTGTGTGCACACGGCCATCAACCCCCTCCCTCCAGTGTCTCCTGTGGCCGCTCCATGGGGTTATTTGTTAGTCTTGTTAAAAGAATAACCTGAAATAGACTGATGAACCCAATATCTTACGGACAAGAAAATTGAAGCTCAAAGACTTAAGATGTTTGCTAAAGAGAATGCTGCTATATCTGCAGAACTAAGATATGAATCTGAGTCTCAGAACTCTTAGCTCATTCTCGCTTATTCATACATTGGTTGCCTCTATTTACACGTCTGCTATGGACCAGGCGGTGTTTTAGGCAGTGGGAACATGGCAGAGATCTAGACAGGCAAGATCCCTGCCGTTAAGGAGCTCATAGTCAAGATATTACCATCCCATTTCTTTCTGATGGTTTGAGCCCTTGGAAACAACAACAACAACAACACACACACCCACACAATCAAACCATCCTGAGCAACTTCCTCGGCATTCAGTCCAGTTTGCCCATGCCTTTCCAAAAGAATGGGCTCTAGGATTCAACTCAAAGCTATGCACATGTTTGATAATCTTAGGGTGACCTTTTCCTGACAGTATTGCAAATTATGATTTGTTTTTTCTGCCTCTGACTTTCTTTTGGTGTATGTGTGGAATATATAGGCGAGACAGCCTATTTCATGTGTATCATTCAAGAGGGTGGAAAGGCCATTCAGGCAGTAGGATTTTCAACTGTAAAGTGCCAGCTGGATTGAGTTATAATAGATAATATATATATAATAGATAATATATAACCTTGAGCAACATAGTGGGACTTGCAGTGGACAGAGAGTGAAGGGCACATAAAGCCTTTCTTGCCTGACCCAATCTAGTTGTCCAGCTCATTTCCCTCAGCTCTTTCCCAACCTAACTTCCCTGTGCAATGTACATGCGAGACTGATCAGTTTTCCCCAAATAAATAGTGAGTTCTCTGGCCTCTGGATTATTTCTGCTGCTTTAAAAGCTCTTTCTCGATTTCCTGCCTGGCACAAGCCTACTCATCCTTCAAGGCACAGTTCCAACATGAGCTCTCTAAACTTCCCTGATCCCCGCCCCCCAATCCCTGAGCAATAACCAATAACTTCCCCCTCTGGGCTCCCTTACCACCTGCTTCTCCTTCTCTTGGAAGCTTAGTTCATCATGAGGGATCTTAAGTACTCTTATGCACCTGACACACTCTCTCCTCACCTGGGCGGCTTGTCAAGAGCAGACCATTTTCTTACCTGAAGTGGCTGGGCGGGCACCAAGGGAGCCTGTTCAGTGAAGGCACACATTTGGAGGTGCATGCTGGAGTAGTGAGACTCTTGCTGGATTGCCCAGTTCGGATCCTGGCTCCCCTCGTGACACATGTTTGACTTGGAACAAGTTACAAGGCCTCATGCCACTCCACCAGAAGCTGCAAATAAAAAAACCTAGGTCAGGGGATTGTGGTGAAAATAATATCTGGTAACGCCACGATTTGTTTTGCACAGTGAATGGCACATAATAAATGTTGGCTGTTTTTCTTATGGTTTCACACTTTTGGGGCATTTTCTCCTAGATATATTTTTAGGTTCAGTCATACTGAAAGAGTTCAGCAGAAAAAGCGGGCGGTCAGTCTGATTCCCCGAAGACTCAAAGTTCCAATCCTTTTATTTGTCCTTTAGGAATTGTGGTCAATGATGGAAAAAAAGAAAATCTCACCAGGAGAGTGGTTTGACCTTAGTGATATGTGCATATGGAGAAGTAGGCTAAGAAGTGCATTAGGATGGGAACAAGCCATGCCCACCGATCCGATCTTGCCCTTTGGCATGCTGAAACGTGGGCATGTCTGAGGTTGGTGATGGAATTTAAAAAGCTCTGGGAACACATTTTGTGCAGAGGCCAGAGGGTAGGCATCTCCAACTGTGCAGACTCAGCTCTTTGGGTGTTTTCTACAAGTAGCACAAAATAGCAGAACGCGTGCTGGCTGTGATTTCAGAGTTTCCACCCTGTGGACGTGTTGCGTTCTGTCCTTGCTAGGACTCTGTGTTCCCTGCAAGTCCGTTTTCTCGTCTGTCTGATAGGAAATTTTGTCACGTGCCTGCGACTTTCACAGCTTTTACCATATCAGCATTCTACTCATGCTATTATTTATTTACTATTTACCTTTAAATACATTTTTTCTTTTCTTTTTTTTTAAATGTTGCATTTTTTTTTTTAGTAGAAAGAAACAGGGGAAGCAAGGCTTTATTTTTTCTTTATTTATTTTTAAGGGGGGAGGGGCAGAGGGAGAGGGAGAGAGAGAATCTTAAGCAGGCTCCACGCCCAGTGCAGAACCCAACGTGGAGCTTGATCTCACAACCCTGAGGTCATGATCTGAACCGAAATTAAGAGCTGGATGCTGACCCAACTGAGCCACCCAGGTTCCCTTAAATACAGTTTTAATTTAAATAAGTATATTTGTAAAGGAAACTGTATCACGACCTTGAATGAAAAATGTAGAGAAGATTCCTTTAAATGTAAATGCAATGAAAACAAAAATTATTATTTGTATAAATTATTATTACTAAAATATAACTTGATCCCATTGCTTGCCACAGGCTCTGAGCCTAAGGCCTGCTCTCCATTTGTCAGGTATCAGAAGCTTGCTAAAGCCAGAGTGGGGGGCAACTGAGTCTTTCTCTTTAAAATAAGTAGAATGAGGGGCGCCTGGGTGGCTCACTCGGTTAAGCAGCTGCCTTTGGCTCAGGTCATGATCCCAGGGTCCTGGGATCGAGCCTTGGGTTGGGCTCCCTGCTCGGTGGGGAGCCTGCTACTCCTTCTCCCTCTATCTGCCACTCCCCCTGCTAGTGCTCTCTCTCTATCTGTCAAATAAATAAATAAAATCGTTAAAATATATATATAAAGAAAATAAAATAAGCAGAATGAGTGGAAGAAGTATCAAATACCCTTAGTGTGATTCAAAGTATTGAATGCTGTGCCCATTGTTTGACATATCACCTGGGCAACACATCCCATGTTTGGGAAGTACTGGGTCTCTCAGAGTCCATATTCTCTTCTGGTTGATAGTAAATCTAAAGACAAATGAAGAAATTGGCCTAGGACCTTGACTTTTGAGTGATTGTGAACTTACTGATAACTTGGTACAAGTCTATGTGCTCACTGTTTCTAGACAATTCAATTAATTTTTATCAGCTATTTGTACCGAAGCATTCTATTTTTTCATCACATAAAGAACACCTACCAAAAATTGTTTTGTGTAGCTCTTTACATTGTTAAATTCTCATATTTATGATTCACCATCAAATCTTACTTCATCATCAATGTCATAAAAACCAGTAACTATCCCCCCATCCACTTTGCTAAAATGCGCCATTTGTGTGCCTTTCGGTGCTTCCACTCTGATCCCTTGTGGAGCATCTCTGAGTGCCTCACGCTGTAGCTCTGGCCCTTACTGCTCACCTGTACTTCCTCTTTGCAGCCCCCTAAGTCTCTGGCCCGAAGCGCTGCCTCAGGTGTGAGTACAATAACTGGATTATGCACCTGCTCGGGGAATCTTATACTCCTATGTGCCCGGGAATTACCCAAGAGCATTTTTTAGAAATGCAAATGTCGGGGCGCCTGGGTGGCTCAGTCGGTTAAGCATCATTCGGTCATGATCCCAGGGTCCTGTGATTGAGCCCCCCGCTGGGCTCTCTGCTCAGTGCAGAGTCGGCTTGTCCCTTTCCCTCTACCCCTCCCCTGACTCGTGTGCACATACTCGTGCTCACTTGCTCTCTCTCTCAAATAAATAAAATCTTTAAAAAAAAAAAAATACAGATGTCTGCTGCCCCACCTGACCCCTGCCTTCCCACCCCTACTGACAGAGACCAGGTGTGGGTCCTGGGAATCTGAATTTATTGTAGCTTCCCAAGATAATTCTGACACACATAACCTTTAGACCACTTTGTGAAAGATGGCTTAGCTAGTGATTTTTCTCCTCTTTCCCTTCCCCTCCCCCCTCATCCTCCTTCTGGAACACAGGTAATTGTAAGTCTATTTCATGAACTGTTAATACTAAACGTCACCACAAAACTCTTCCCTCCGCACGGACGACTTCCACATCCCCAGTGGACAGAATTCCTGGTTTGGGAGGCAAAACGCTTATTTATAGCACTGGCCCCACCACACCCCCCATCGGTCAATCCATGCCCCTACATTGACCTTCTTCCTCTTCCGAAATTGAAATGATACTCTGTACCCTCCTTCCTTAGGGATTTGGGTTTAAGATTAAATACGGGGGGCGCCTGGGTGGCTCAGATGGTTGAGCGTCTGCCTTCGGCTCAGGTCATGATCCCGGGGTCCTGGGATCGAGTCCCGCATCGGGCTCCCTGCTCCTTGGGAGCCTGCTTCTCCCTCTGCCTCTCTCTCTCTCTGTCTCTCATGAATAAATAAATAAAATCTTTAAAAAAAAAAAAGATTAAATACGGAAAAAGATACAAAAACGCTTTGTAAATTGTAGAATATTTTACTAACATCGTTAAAGCAAGAAACTGCACTTGAAAAACTCGTGTTAAAATGTCAGAGGTTCTTTCTCAATGATGTTTTGCGTCAGGGATTTTGAGCGGCTCTGCCAATGTTTCTGCTCAAGCGTATGTTTGAGGAGAGACAGTTGTGGTCTCGCTGCATTTTAAGTTGTGGTATCTCAGCTATCCTAGACTAGCCTACCCAGATCCATTTAACAGCTTTGCAGTGTAATTTCACAGATTCCGAAATTGAGGTCTTTCAGATTCTTTAATACAAATCCAAAAATTACCCTCTCTGTGTTTCCAGCAAAACCTCTTCGCTCCTTACAGAATATAAAGTATCAGATACTAACAATAGAATATTAAAAGCCAAATTCAAGCAATTACCCACAGCTTTGGAGAGCAGTCCCACACACAGCTGGTGCCCAATCCGAAAGTTTGTATCTGTCACCCACCATCTCTGCTACTCCTAGAATCAGGATGTCAGCGCTGCAGAGGATCTTCTAGATAATCCTCCTCCTCATTTAGCAGTTGGGGAAAGTGAGGCACACCAAAGGGCGTAAGTCATCAGAGGCACGTGTGGATGAAAGCCTAAAATGCATTCGCTCCTGGGTCCCTGCATTCTGGCTTACTGGTGCCGTCGCTACCCTCTGAGCATTCATGTAGCCTGAACTGGAATGGCGCAGACATCCAACAGTGATTCTATGGTCCTCTCAATCTTTCCTGGACTCCCTGGCAGGGTTGTGTGAGAAAGCCAATGTGGCCTCTGGAAACACTTCTCAAAGAGCCTCCTTCATTCTCCCCAACTGCTCTGGAGCCTCCCACATAGCCGACTCCGTGGCTCTCCCTCAGCCCTGATCATCCTGCCACCGTGTTGCCCATCCTCTGTCCTCATTCTTTGCTATGTGTATTCACCCAGCCCTTCTCTCTGACTCTGTCCTCCCGACTTTTCTCCTGCCTTCTGTGGGGCTTTTTTCCTTTTCATCTGCATCTCCCCAGGTCCGCATCACAGAAAATACATGTGCCACTTGGCAAAGATTCTCTTTTAGTGAGCAGGAGGGGTTCACAGGAACAAGTCCTGCGTTAACATCCCAGGCACGCTGTGTTTCAGTACAAGGAGGAGCCACGTCACCCTGCGGACTTCCCACAGGCGGAACATAGTGTGAACCTCTGCACATGCCTCCTTTACCTTGGAGTGTGTCGCAGTGGGACAAGGAAACGCTGAAGACCTAGCAGCACCTGAATACTGGGCTTAGCTGTGGCAGTTCTCAAGATCACGAGTGACGATATATCAGGACAATTAAAAGCATAGACTTTGGTATCAAAAATGACCGAAATGTAAGGTCTGATCCTACTAATTTTTAACTGAGTAAACTTTGGCAAATTATTTAAACTCTCTAAAATTCAGTTTCCTTGTCTGTTAAATGGATGTAAAATTTACAGATTAATGCATATAACACAGCGTAGTGCCTGGCTTGTTTTTATTATTGTTAATAACGGTAATAATAAGTATGATAAAAGAAATTTGGCCAATGGGAAATGAGAAATCCTTCCTTCTTTCTTTCCTTCCTTCCTTCTGTTCTTTATTTTTTTTTCTTTTAATAGATATGTTCAATGATTAAGGCATAAAAAAGGGGAGAGCTATGTAAAGACTTGACGGAGCATCTTGAGTTATCTAGAGAGCTTATACTTGAAAATAGCGTGGAAGAAGGAGTAGATAGCCAAGGATGAATCAAAAACTATGTTCAGAGAAAGTAGCAAACCCAGAAATAGTTAGATCTCAATATTTAGGGAAGAAATCTTGCATATTCTATTGCAATAAGAATAGCCTTCCAACAGGAAATATGAGAATATTATAGGGAAAAGATTGCTGTCCAACATTCATGAAAAGTATTTAACTGTCTCTGAGCCAAGATGTAGTCCCTCAGGGGATTAAAGGAACTGTTTGATAGGATCTCTGACTGGTACTCTTTCGAGGGCGGGAGAAATGAGGGCAGCCTGGAGACCAGTAAATATTGCCCCAGTTCTTAAAAAAGACTAAAGCTAGACTCCAGAAACTATAGACTCATAGCTTGAAATAGACCTTACCAAAATTCTAAGACAGCTATTACACAAATGATTTGTGAGCAAGAGTCAATGTTGTTTCATTAAAAAAACAATGCATGCCAACTAATTTCATTATCAGGACAGATTTACTGCGTGGCAGAGACATTTCAACAAGGCACTGGATAAAGCCTTCCATGGGTGGGTTTATTCTCAGGCACACTGAATGATAGCTGTTTGCTGGGAAAACAGTCTGTGCCTAAAACAATTCTTGGTTTCAGCCTTGTCCTAAGCAAGGGGTTTTTTGTTGTTGTTGTTTTGTTTGTTTGTTTTTATCTTGACTGAAGCCTGAAGACCTAACAGGCAGATGACACCAAACTGAAAGATCTAGGTAGCAATACATTATCTGATCTTCTTTGTGCTTGTGAAACCCTTGAAGTCTAGTTTGAATGGGTGCTAAATAATCATATCTTGAATGTAGCAGTTGTTATGACTTAGAATGATCTCAATTGACTAAAACCTATAAAATGAAATTTATCTGAGATTAATGTAATGGCCTGTATTTTGGCATAAATAAATTAAATTAAATTAAATTAAATTAAAATAAAATAAAATAAAATAGGCTGCACCAATGTAATAAAGAACCACAGGAATGGACAGCTGTTTGTGTCAAGAAGATACAAACTGGCAACAAACTCAGTGTAAGCCAAGAACATGTTGCCATTAACAGGAATGAATTTGGTGTTGACCACATTCATAGAAGTAAACCAAATTGATGATGAAATGTACATGATACATAGTGTCAGGCTAACTGTGTAGATTTGTGCTCTTTCCAGGTACTTTGTTTCAGGAGATAATCATAATAAGGATGGTTTTCAGAGGACAGTGATCATTACAGGCAATAATCCGGAAACCATAATATATAATGAACCATTAAAGAAAATGGGAATGTGTAGCCTGGAGAAGAGAAAACTTGGAGGATGTAATTAGCAGAGGGAAGAAAGTTGAGTGGGCCCAGAGGGCACAGAAGTTCCACTGGGTTGAAATCATAGGAGGCAGATTTTGGCTGAACATTAATAAGTTCTTCTAATAACTAAAGTTGCTCAAAAATAAAAAAGGCCTGGCGGGTCCCTGGAGATTCCTAAGTAGGGTCTAAACGACCACCCGTCTGCATGGCACGAGGGGCTCGTCTGCACCGGGTGGGCCCTTTGCTGAGATCATCGGGGAGGTCCGTTCCAAATCTAAGGCGCTATGATCTCCCCTCTCCAGGGATGCGGTGGAGTGTGGTGGCCAGTGGGAGAGTCACTGCCACCCTCCAGCAACTTCTTCCTTGGTGGCTTCTCAGCCCATGGACCCTTAGGCCCTGGGGCAGTGACTCAGAAGACAGCCATCCCTCCGAGAGAGGGCAGGTACTAAGCTGCTGCGTGTATGGGACCGCTCCTGCCGCTCTCTCCGCCACGCCTTCCGCCAGGCAGCCACGCCCACCGGGGATTTTCTCTGAGGCTCCAGCAGGTGGCGCTGGAGGGACTTAGGGGACAGGAGGCCTCCTTGTTCCGGGGTTTCTCCTCCAGAGATCCCCTGCGAAGGGATTTTTTTTTTTTTTTTTCATTTTCCAGCACTCCCTCTTCCTGGCGTCTTGCCCTTGCCTCACACTCTCTGTTGTCCCCAATATGTCCCCTTCCTGTTCTTGGTTTGTCTCTCTCATGTTCCAAATACGATCAGTCATTGTGTCCTATTGCAGTCATAGATGTCTCCAAATATGCCTTCTTTGCTGTGTCTGCTCACAGACATTGTCAAACACGTCCTCCTGGCGCCTGTCTTGGTCAGAGCCGTGTTCCAAAAGCATGCATTTCTTGCTTGTTCACGCCTGCTACAGCCATGTGCAAACTGCTCGCTGGTCCCATCTCTGTCCTGTTCTGGGCCGATCACTAATATGCTTTCTTCCCGGGGCCTGGGTCCAAACCTGCATCCTCCTGGCTAGCCCCCGTGTCAGTTGCAGACTCCCGCTCACTCTGCCTCGAGGCTGGTGTCAGTCCTTTTCAGGACATGCTCCATTTATTTACCATGGAAGAAATGGGAGCAGAGATCTACCCGAGGACAACAGTCTCTGCGACACCCTTGGAGGTTGGCCAAAGACAGCTTCCCCCCAGTGCCGGGGCCTCGGGCCCTGCTGCTCGGAGATGTTTGCTTCCCTCTTGGACTAGAACCGGGCATCTTCTGCTAAAGAGCCTTGGGCAGAGCCAACAACGTTGTCGTGTTTATTAAAGACTTCGGAATCTTTCCCTTGAACTTGTGGCAAAGCCCACAGTAGCAGCTTAAAAGCCTTGAATCTGGCCTTGTTGCTCCCAAAGGAGAGAACTGTTGGCAGCTCACACTGGGGAGACTTGACCCTCGCTGCAGGTGGAGGAGGGCCGGACTAAGCAGTGCTAGGGTGGGAAAACAGTGCTTGACTTGAAGTCAGGGACCCCGATTCCAGCCCTGGGTCTGCTCCTAACATGCTGTGGGATCTTGGCCCATGCCCTTCCATTCCTGGACCTCACTTTCTACATCTGTGAACTGAAGTTCGGACTCAGGGATCTCTAAGATCCCTTTCTGTTTCTAGGACCAAGGATGCTGCTACATCCCTCAGCTACCTCAAAAAGCCATGGCTTGCCTGCCTTTTGACTTTGTTTCAAAAGGAACCACCCTCCTCATTTGGGCCTTCTAGACTCTTGAACTTGCCAACTTTGCCCTTCAGATTAACCCGGATGTCTTTTATTCAAAGCTGAGTCTTTGGCTCTTACCAACTGCCCCAGAGTAAAAGTCCCAGGGAAATAAACACTGCTGTGTCCCAAAGCCGTGTGAGGTTCTAACAGTGATCTTGGCTGTAATTTGATAGCATCTCAGGACTTTATCATACTCATCGTTCCTGCTGCTTAAGAGATGCCAGTTACCATTTCCACTGATGTTGACTTTAGTTCTGGAATTGAACCGGATAGGAAAGAGACTGGAATAAGGAAGAAAAGATTGCCCCCGAACCATCTAAATGCAAAAACAAACAAACAAACAAACAAACAAACAAAAACAACAAAAAAAACCTCTGTCCTGTAAAGACTTACTTTTATTGGGGAGAAAGTCATGCCTTAGGGAAGAGAAAAAGCCTCTAGAGAAATGTTATTTAGTACTCCTGCCTGCTATTGAGAAATACTGCACGACGCTGAAATGTTCCCTGTCCAGGCTGGAACTCTTCGCCCATCAGTGGAGATCAGATTGAACTGGGGATCTAGTCTCATCCATGATGAAGACAGTTTATGTGAGTCCTAATTGGCACCTTGACTCTGGCTGAACCAATCTCCTTTGCTTTTTTAAGTCCCTGTTCTCTGCCGACTACATTTAGGCTTAGGGGGCAACCATGGTCTTGAGGATGGTCCTTTCTCAATACAAAAGAGGGAGCAGCAAAGCTCTGAGTCCCAAGGCCCTGAACCTGGCGATGACCCCCAAACTCTCTGCTCCGCTTTACATGCTACCCATTGCCTTTGTGAGCAGGAGGGAGAGATGGACATGGTAGAGAAGTGCTATGGGCAGTGAATCATTGCTGACTCGCTGTGAGACCCTCAACCTCTCTGGCCTCTGAAAGAATCCCTCTTGCCTACTTCGCAAAGTTGTTGTGGAGATAAATACGATAATTTTTGTGAAAACATCCTGTAAATCCTAAAATGCCATTTTGTATTTTTATTATTACTTTGGATTACTTTGGATGCTCCGGGGCTCCCAAGGAAGAAGAATTTTCTCACCAAGATGTGAACCAATTTAGAGAATGAGCTTCCCATGTTGAAAAACAATACCAAAGGAGCACCTTTTAGGGGTTCTTTCTTCCAAATCCACCCGTCCTCATTTGGTTATTGCATACACCCACACTGCAAATTTATATAGCAGAAACATTCTCATTTGAAGGGATATTGTTCTTAAAGGAGTCGGTGGGGGGAGATGGTGACCACAAGCTAATTTTGGTAAGAATGAGCCTCACTTTCATGAAACTTTAAAGTCACCTGACAAAAATTCAAATGCCTTTTTGCCATGAACACATTTATTTGGAGAAAAAAGATCTGGGTCTTCGAAATTATCCCTACTCTGTAAATTATATATATATATGTATATATATATATATATATATATACTCATTCTGTGAAAATAAGAAACTCAAACATGAATTAATTATGAACGAGCAGCTCACAAGGTTGTTACATAAAGAATCTACTGAGCTACTGAATCAGATAATTTAAAATTTTTTTTCTAATCTGATAGCCAGTGTAAATTATTGTTAATTATGCTTTAATGCTATTTAGCCACCACCTAAATTTTGTTTACATTTTCAGTGAAGTAGAATTAGAATGGGGTCACTCTTACTGTTTATAATGCACTGAGTGGCCTGTGTAATCAACATGTAATGTACATGTGTGCCTGTTATATAGAACATGAAACTTAATTATATAATTTCAAAGGATTGCAAACTTTAATGATGGTTGTATCTTTGGTTTTATGAAATTATTAGTTATACCTATGATTTATTTCGGCTTTGAAGGTACTGGGATCCCTCATTCTAATTTGTCTCTATGGAAAATACCCTTGGCTTTATGATGATCTGCTTTTAATGCAGTTCCCAGGAATGCATTCTGGGAAAAACAGGAACCAACACAGACTTGTTTTTGTAATAGATAAATTCTCTCTATTTATTGACAAATATTGATAAATTTCACCTCTGTTTCTATTTATGCATTCTGTACATGTTTATGTAAATTATATATTGACGGAAATCTTAAGTCTCAAAACAAGTAACTGAATTTTGAATATACAATAAAATGCCAAAGTCAATCCCATGCCTCAGTTTTGTGGAGCTTCTCTGTAACTTTGGTAGCCCAGCCCATCTCTTAGAAGCTTTGGTGCTTGAAGCTGGAGAATTCTCTGTTTCCGGCATCAGGGTCCCCTAAAGGTAAAGCCAGAAGCCCAGGACCCTTAGATAGTGTGCTTCTACCTGTCTGCCACCTTTGTTAGGGCCTCATGCCCTAGGACGGATGCAGCTGAGATGGTCATCCCAAGAGCAGAGGATGGGGAAGGGTCTGGCCCAGCCACTCTCATGGGCACGCACTATAGGAACCATTCAAGGCAGCTGGACAGCAGTATATCCAGAGGTCATTAAGCATGTGCTTCCTGACTGAAACCTTTTTTGGTGTCATGAATCATCCAAGAGTCTGGAGTCCAGCTCCCTTGCCCTGGAGCCCATGGGATGTTAGGCCTAGAGTAGGTGTTTGTGAAATCCAGGCTCAATCTCTTCTGAGTATGGGGCAGTGGAAAGATACCGTTAGCATTCTGGACACGGTACTCATCTCAACTCTTCTGTTTAGTCCTTGGAGCCTCCATCATCTCACATATAAAATGGAAGGGGTGGACAAGAATTAGGTTTTCAAATCAAAATCCTTTTTTCATACACAAATTTCCTGGGAACCCCATCGTACATACATCAAAACAGGGTGGGGAACAGGTAGATTTGGATCCCCCATCTCTGCTCATTAATATTATAATATAATAATGACAATATAATGATTATAATATGTAATATTATAATGTTATAATGTAATGTATTATCCATTCTAATATAATAATTATATCCTTGGAAGGAGCCTTCTTTGCAGCCTAAAACCCGAAGCAGCTGGGCCAGGCTTTTTCTTTCTATTTTTTTTTTTTTAAGATTTTATTTATTTATTTCAGAGAGAGAGAGCACACAAGCATGAGGCAGGGGTAGGGATGGGGGAACAGAGGGAGAAGCAGACTTCCCACTGAGCAGGGAGCCCGATGCGGGCCTCGATCCTAGGACCCTGGGATCATGACCTGAGCTGAAGGCAGACGCTTAAGTGACTGAGCCACCCAGGCACCACTGGGCCGGGCAAAAGGGAATGGCACGTGCAAAGACTCTGAGACAGAAATGAGCTTGGCGTGCGTGGCTGGTGCTCAGTGAATGTGTGGAACGTTACAGGAGATGGGGTCAGTGGAGGAAGTCAAAGCTGATAGCAATTCGGTAGTTTTAAATGTTATTAGTCAAGTTACTGACTAGGTACTGGTGTGGTGGGAAGCATCTTATAGGAGACCCTGTGGGGTAAGTATCATTTTCCCACTGCACTGATGGAGGAGCAGGGCTGAGAAGTTAACCTGGTATTTCCCAAAAGACACAGAGATTACTGGGAGCTGGAAGTGGGACCCAGACCCTGCCCAGGCTAGCCTTTCTCCCCCATGTCACTTGCTGAGGGAGCCTGACCCACCCGAAGCCTGTGCTCTTTAGCAGCAAGAACCATCCCTGAAACAGACGAACCCCTCTCGTACACCTTTTCCCTTTTGCCTCCCTTCCTTCTCCATGGAGGGTTTGCTGTCCAGACAAATGAAGATGCACTTATACAGTAGTTCTTCATTGACTTTAAATAAGCTAATTCCAAATACCATCTAATTAGAAGTAAAAACCAATTCTTCGCCAGCCAGAAAGTGGTTTCCTATGAAAACTATTCATTGTATCAGAAATAAGAGGAAATTCGGTCTGGTTATATAATCAGATTTTTTTTTTTTTTCTCATGCATTTCCTTATCTCCATCCTTCCTGACATCATCCTTCTACAACTGATGTTCTCCTCATCTGGACAGGGCGTTCGGTTCTGAAACACACTGTTTCCCTGATCAGAACTCCGCAAAGATTCTCCACTGCCTACCAGATGCTGGGCCCCGCATCATTTTTCTAAGGCTACTGTCTAGTTTTATCTCTAGTCATTCCTCTGCATCCCAGCAAAGCAAACAGCATGTTGTGCATTCCCCTTTGCATCTCACGGTCAGGCTGTTGGTCCCGCTCTTTTTTCCTCTGGGAACATGGACCCCAAACTCCCTTACGTGGTCCCTCTCAGAGGACACCTTCTACTAGACGTCTTTTCCAGCCTCCAGAACAGCATGAGGTTTTTTATCTATTCCAACCCCAAAAGCACTTTATTTGTTGTTCTCCTGTGCTTTTCCCTGTGATTCATTATGTACATTCTGAGCTTCTCTACCAGTTTTTGAGCTCCTGGAGGACAGTGGCCAATTCCTTATGGGTCATTTTTTGTTCTCGTGCCCAACACAAGTCTTTTATGCCCTGGAGCTGTCCAACAAATTCACTGAATTTGCCCTCCTTTGGAAGAATTTGGAAATTCTCGTTGTCTGCAGAGTCCACACTGTGTTCTCCCAATCTCGTGCCCGCTCTGCCACATAACCCCCCGCCCACTGCAAAAGCTGCAGCCTCCTGATAAGAGAATTTCTCTGTGACAGTCTTGAGTCAAATCAAGATGTTTATCATATTTCTTACAAGGAGCAAAAGGATTAAGGTTTTAAAATACCATTATTTCCCTGATTTATGGCAAGGTTTTCTTTTTCTCTTTTGGTTCGTGTCTGTCTCTTGAAAAAGAAGTTAAGCTTAAAGTTTTGTATTTGCCAAATGCAGTGGGAAATCAGACTGAAGTTGCTCCAGCCATGTGACCTACTAGACAACCCTGGCCACCATTTCACCAATAGTGACATTTCTTGAGACAGCGCAGAGCACGGAGTGAGGGATGGCTGGGCTGCACTGTGGGTGTGAGAGGGCCGCAGTGAGATTGCTCAGGCTAAGATGTGGTACGGCGTGCTCAAGAGACGGCAGAACATGTGTCCTTGTCCCTCAGTTTTCTAACGAACTTGCTACATGGCTCGCTCGGCGCGTGTCCCTGCCCCTCTCTGGCTTAAGTTTTGAGAAGTGCTGGGCTTTGTCATTAGGGAGACATGGGTTTAGATTCAGGCTCCACCAAGTGCTGACTGTGGGTGACTTTGGGCAAGCTCCTGACTACCTGAGCCGCTCTTCCTCGCACAGAGATAATGATGACGCATCCCCCAGAGTGTTGTTGTGAGCCCTGGGAGGGTGCAAGTCCATAACTAGTAGAGCATAGGTATGCAGGAAGCGCTCGCTGAGGGGGAGCTGTTACTATTATTACTCCGGGTCCCATGACATGTGAAATTCCGAAGCCACATGGAGAGTCCTATAGAAAGGGTGTTGAGACACCAGGGGCAGGGCAGTGGTGAGAATGGCGGGTGCTGGTTGTGTCTCTGTCAGTCGTGGGACCCGGAAAGGGCAGGCTGTGACCCCCATGCAGGAAAAGATGCAGATGATGTGGGAGTTGGTTGCAGAATCGGAGAACGTACAACGTGAGGAGCAGGGACAGGAAGCCGAGTTGTCACCCCATTGTCTTACTACGGAACACCTAAATGTCTCTTTATCTGCTCCAGTTCATGAGCTTCCTAGCCAATAGTCACACTCCCCCTGCCAAGAGGTGAAGAGACTCAACTTTGTTGAGCACCTAAGACAGGGCAGTGCCTCCTTGACCCTTTACGTATCGTATTCAACCTTCAGAAAAAGTATTGGCTGGATTGAATCTTGGCTTCCCAACTTGTCAGTTTGTTTGGGCAAGTTAATTAGCTTCTCTGAACTTCCTTTTCTTCAGGAGTAAAATAGAGGCGTTTATGTTACCAAACTTACAAGGTGGTATAATTTAAATTTAAACTGTGTATATGCTACCAATTAGAATGCCCCCAGGCAGATAATTGGTAGTTTTTATTATTATTATGTTCATGGTTATTTTATGTGATAGCCCGCATTTTGTGGATGAATAAAACGAGGTCCTAAGACACTGAGCTCCTGAACCAAGGTCATACAAACAATAATGAGCCGAGCCAGGACACAAACCTAGATCTGCCTGTCTTGAGGATCGTTACTCTATTTTCCTGCCTGTGTAGAAGGTGAGAGACAGAAGCAAGGCCATCAGATTTGAAGAGACACTCCCTCCGAAATCAGAAGACATTTTATAACATGTGTGGGTAACCTGTAGCCTGGATGGATAGTCGTTTAAATTGGTCTGGAGCCTTGGATGAAAGGTCAGACATTATCTGTGTTTTTAAAAAAACTTGGTTGAGACCAGATAATTTAATTTCAATTGAGTCCTTCTCAGTATTGAATGACATTAGGGGATTACATCATTTCATTCCAGCCTCAGTCCCCTGAATTAGCATGGTAATCATTCGTACATGGTCTTCTGGTCAACAGGGTCCAAATGGGGGCTCATATGCCATTGCTTAATGATGAAGTTCTTGGCCAGAATACAGACTGGCCCCCTCTTCACCCCACACTCTTCACTCCAAAGCCTATAGCAATGTCTCTTTATCATCCTCAGGAACTTGCCACGGAAGAGCCTGTGAGTCATCCATTACTAAGGCTTTGTAAAAGGGAAGCTGAGCTAGGGCTTTCTAATTTCAAGTGAAAAGCCCCTGACTGGTTGAGCCAAGGCACCATTTCTGGTGGGACTTCTTGTCCCAGCCAGCCGGAGAGTGGGCAGTTGGTCAAGGGGATGTGAGTCAATGGAAGGAACCAGGAAAGAGTAGTCTTACTGGGGTCACCCTTATTACTGCATCTCCTTTCCTCAACACAGAGCCTTCCGGAAACATTGAGCTTATAAAAGTAAAAGGCCAAAGCCATTCCAGAATTCTGTGTCATCTAATAGTAGCCCTCTCAGTGGAGAGCAGTCTCTATTTATTTTCTAATTTCCTGGCATTTATTTGCTATTCAAACCTTCCTATTGCGGCTGATGATTTCACTTGTGGTAGGCTGTGTGATGGAAAAAAAAAAAAAAAAACATGGATTCTGATTCCCCCTTGAATGCTGCCACCAGTTGAGTGGCTTCTGGCAAGCCACTTCCCCCCTTGAGCCTCATATTTCTCCCAAAACAGGTGCCCTAGCCTATTGCACAGATACCAAATATTTTTTATTCACTTGAGAAAGGTTTTTGTGCTTCCAGAGGAGAGAGAAATAAATTAATGTTGTTCACTGGCCTTGGATGGCTTCCATGTTAATAGGTGGGAAAAGATACAGTCCCCAGAACTAGAAAGTCAGGCAAAAAGTGCTAAGTCTGGTGAGGTTAAGAAATCATACGCTAAAATGTATAGGATTGGGCAACAAATGCCAAGTATCACCATCATGATCATCATCACCGTCATCATCATCATTATTCCAGTACTCTCGGTGGGAAGTCATTCCTGATTTCTTTACCCTCTATGCCTCCTACATTCAGTTTCCAAATTCTCTTCCTTTTAAAAGGAAGAGAATTTTTAGTTTCTCTGCCACCTGTCATTCCCCGTTCCCTCATACCAGATAACTACACTGTTTTCTAATTCTTTTCCCTTTACATCTGTCTAGGTTAATGTGTTTTTTAAATTACACACATACATACAATAACTAACAAAAATAAAAAAGAAAGTAACATCCCCTCCCAATTTTCCATATGCTGAAAATTTTCCATATTCAACAACGCTCCTGAGAAACTTAAAGTGGTTCCCAGTTGCTCATCAATATGTCGTCCGTGCCCACAACAGAGTCCCACCTCAGAACAGAACGAGTACCAATGGGCCAAGTCCCACTCCCTTCTCCAGTGGTCAGGTCCTTATGTGGCCGTTCCCTGCCCTGCTGCAGCCCACTGTGTTTTTCTCCCACCACACCCTAACTAAAGCCAAGTCCTAGTTCATGGGTGACCCTGTCTGTGAAGCCTAATCCAGCCCACCCTGGTCTCGGTCCACAGCACCTAATTCCCTGGAGCTAAACCCACAGTCCCTGAGGAAGGATGCTCTCAGGCCTGCACACAAAACAGAAATTTCCCCAAACCAGGGATCTCAGCATAAAACCACCACCACCAACAAACAATAGCAAGTAAAAACACCCTCTAATTGACAAAGACCGACCAGTGCATGTAGACAGTGTACTTAAGATAGTATCTCAAGAGATATAAAAGGAAACAACCTTATTTAATCATCCTAGGAATGTAAGGAGTAATTGCTATCAATTTCATTGTTACCCTGAACTTCATTCAGATAGACTTTTATAAAACACCTGCTGTTCAATAAAATTCTGCTAGGCGCTAATAATGGGGAGAAAAACCTCAGGGCTTGCTATGGTGGTCTCTGGGGGCCCTATCTTGAGGCGGAATAAAAAGTAGAGGAGACTTTCTTGCTGCGTGGTGGGTCTGCTTTACCCTGAGGGACCCTCACTGCAGCCACCCTGGACTGGTGATTAACCCTCGGCTGGATGTGCAGACCCACCCACCAGTGCCAGTGGAGAACTGGTGAGTTGCTTGGGGGAGGACCCTACATGGGTATCTTGAGAGCTTAACGAAGCATTTTATTGACAAGGGCATCTGCAAAACCCAATACCGCTCACTACGCGTCAGAAAGTTTCCTCTTTCCCTTCTCCTCATCACGTGTAAACGACACTGCAAAAATGTATTATAGTTCTAACATTTAGGGCACGATAAAACTCTTTGAGAGCCAGATAAAATCTCTGGCCTTTCCCCTAAAGATCTGGACAGATTGTCAGATACGTTTCCAAGAAGCTCATTTATTCTCTGAAGTAGAAACCCAAGGTCAAGATGAAAATCCCTGCTTAATGTGAGGCTGTGTTGGTGGATATGACAATATTGACTTGATGACATCACAGTCTTTTCTCCTGTCTTGCCTCCGGTTGGTGAGATATTTATTTCAAAGCCATAAATGCAGCCTCCAGTACCACTGTTTTGTGTCGAGTGATTTGTCGTAAAGATCATATTTCTTCTCGTAACATCTTTCTTTCCCCCAAATAGCTCTGTGGCAATTCTCTCATAAACGGCTACAGATTCCCCCTGAGCTAGGTAAAGGAGTGTGTCATTGCCTTCATTTACGGACTCCAAGGCAAGGTCCAGAAGAGTCTGAGCAAATGGCTGAGACCTTGGGGAGTCATTGAATCCATTCCGAAGTCAGAATTCTTTTACTCGGTGGAGATTTGTGTGCTGGGCACTGTACTTGGCTCTGGGTCTGCCAAATCTCAAACTGCTAGCTTGTTCCCAAGTCTGTTCCAAGAGGAAAAAGACTGTTCTCTTTGGAAATTCACTGGGATGAGTACAGTATCCCTCACCCAGTGAGAATACCTTACATTTTAATAGCACCCATGAAAGCTGTTGACAGTTTCCGGAAGCAGAAAAACTGGATTCGAATCTGAACTTCAGGAACTTAAACACTTGAGCTTTAGGGATTTTTATTAGTAAAAGTAAAATTATTTCTAAAGCAAGCATCAGCAAACTACTGTGGGCCACATCTAGCCATCGGCCTATTTCTTATCACCCTTGAGCTAAGGGCGCTTTTTACATTTGCAAAGGGTATAAAAACAAGCAAAAATCAACAACAACATAAAACTAAACTGAAAAAGAACAACAACAACAAAAAAAAAAAAGAAGAAGAAGGAGAAGGGTATGCAACAGAGACTATATGAGGATGATAGGACCTCCCTGCCCGAGGCAGTCAGATGACCTAAAATCCTTACATCTAGCCCTAGCATAGGAAAAGTTTATGACTCCTCTTCTAGAATCGGGATGCCTGTGTTTGATTCCTTGTGGCCTCTTACCAGCAGCACGATCTTGAGCAGATTCGCCAACCTCTGTCTCTAAATTTGCTCACATGTCAGGAAGGAGTGATAATAGCACTTATTGCTCATGCTGCAGGGATTACATACCAAGCTGAGACTGGAGGCTGGTCTAGGGTAAACCCTGAAGAAGTGTTAGCCATTGCTATTAAAATCATTATGACTGTCATCACCAACTCTTCCAAAGGTGTTTGTGAGTATCGAATGAGACAGCCTCTCTTGAACACCTAGCATGGTGCCCTTCTCACGGAAGGCACTCAGTAAATGTCCGCTACCCTCGTTACTATCCCCATCACTGTTGTGGTTTTCAAAGCTCTTTTGCATACAGCATCTTACCAGAAGCTCCCATCAACGCAGCGGTTGGTGTTAGGATCCCCTGCTAATAAATGAGAAACTGGAGCTCAGGGAAGTGAGGGGATAGACGCTGAGCCAGGAAGAGGGAGAATAGGGCCGAGTGTAGATTTTGCATTCTGGACCAGCCTGTCCTTTCTCCGCACCATGCTGCCTCTCCCATAAAACATCTGAGGATCTGTTGTTTGTTAGTTTTCTCCAAATGATGTACTTCGAGTCCTGGGAGCCTGACAAGACAGGCAGACATTACTGTGTTCTTCCCTGGCAAGCCTCTGCAGACAGGAAGCTGGGATAATTGGATTCCAGCCATTTGATCTTAGGACTGCATATGTAACCAGCCAACTGCTGATGACCAAGCCTAATGGAAAAAGCCCTGAGCAAACAAACACAGCCCCCCTTTAGGACCTCACTGTTTATGCTGCAGAGAGTGAAATTCATCAACAGCAGCCTGCACCCTCCCAATAGTTCCATCCAGGACAGAGCCGGCTTCAGAATGTGCCAGACTTCAGTCTGCCACTAGGGACCAGCCGAGGTACCTGCCTTGCGGAAGCATGAGGGGAGGAGCCAGGACATTTCTGACAACAGAGCTGGTGTGGTCAGTTGAGTACTGTATTTTATTTGGTTTGGGCCAAAAGCCAAAACACATTTGAGCAAAAGTTCGCCCTTGGAGTGATGTGTAAAGCAGGTTGTTAAGATCGTAGTGGTCTATAGCCTGAGAGTGAGTTCATGACTATAAAAATAGGGAACATTTCAAAGTTCGCTCATGGAAAGAGTCCCTGTCGTTTCGGGCCAACATCAACTGTAATTCAGTGTTGGCTCAGGTTCTCTTTAAGGCCGTAGATGCAAATAGACTCTGTTGTTGGACGATGTGGACATCGTGCTTCCTGACACTGTCCCCGCACAAGTCGTGCAAATGACCCTTAAGGAGCTTCCGCATTGCCCCTGGCGCAGAGGGCAGAAGAACTGGAAGTGCCTTTGTAGAAGGGGCGTTGCCCTGCTAGGGAGCGAGCTAATGACGTGCCTCTGCTCGTGGCAGCCCCTTTGCTCTAGAAACAGCTGTGAGACTTGTTCTCCACCGGTTGTCCCGGAGACTTACATGGAACCGTCAGACTGAGGAGGAGAACGAGATGACCTCCCTGCCCAGGGAAGGCAGCCCTGTGGGTCGCTGTGTTGAGCCAGATGGAGTCTTCTCGTAAGAGCCTATGGCAATGATGTCGGGATATTAACTCAGTATTTGTGAATAAGACCTTTTTAAGTAAGCATTCCTCTAAGAGTAACAGGAGTGCACCTCCGAGCCATGATTCCCGGATCCCAGCTCCCGGCCAGGCTGCTTCTCCCTGTCTGCCACCGAGCCTTGTCTGCTCCGCTTTGAGCTTCTTAACACCTGCTGCCAGGCCGCTGGCTGACCACCAACCAGTGCCTGGCCGGCCACATCACCCTCCGAACGGCTGCCAAGGCAGCTCACCTCGTGCGGCTTCCTGGATCTGTCGCAAGCTCCAGGCTGAGGCCCTGCCTGGACTGAACACGCGTGAACTTAAGAAAGGTGAGCCTGACCAGTGAGCGGGGTCTAGTGTGATCGTTTAAAGTCTCCCCTGCTGGGGCGCATGGGTGGCTCAGTCATTAAGCATCTGCCTTCGGCTCAGGTCATGATCCCAGGGTTCTGGGATCGAGCCCCACATCGGGGCTCCCTGCTCCGTGGGAAGCCTGCTTCTCCCTTTCCCGCTTCCCCTGTTTGTGGTCCCTCTCTCGCTGTATCTCTCTCTGTCAAATAAATAAATCTTTTTAAAAAATTAAAAAAAAAAATAAAGTCTCCCCTGCTGTCTGGGCAGAAGAAGGCAATGACTGACGTAGTTTTCATTCAGATCTTCACACCACCTCATGGGTGTGTGGTGAGTACAAAATAAAATAATGGATGTCAAGGGCTTTTGTAAGATCGTGATCTGCAGTACAAATGTAAGGAACAATCTCTGTAAATAAAAGCAGACTCGATTGGACGTGGTTTTATGCTATCAGTCCAGCCAGTGAGAATGCAAACAGCAAGAGGTCCCAGGAAGACTGTATTGTTAATCCAGCAAGGGTGACATGGACAGGGGACAGTCCATAAGGTCTTTGAATACAAATGATAAAATTTCTGAAAATCTAAATTTTTATTTCCTGTTAATATTTTAAATTTCATCTTAACATTACTTCAGTGTGTAAAATTAATCACATCTCCCGTTTTTAAGGATCGGGCAATGCAAAAACGTTTGTTTTTGTTAAGAATTACATTCTATTCTAAGATTTTCACAAGAAAAATGTTTTGGTTTTTTTTGTTTGTTTGTTTTTTGGCCACTATCTGCTATGTTCAGACATGTCTATAAACTTCCCCCCACATTACACTCTCAAAAGTTCACTCATTGGACTCATTAAGGGTTATAGCGAAGAAAAGCAGTATGTGGCTTGCATTTAAAAAGTAAATACATAAGAGTAGTTAAAATTTTAATTAAATAATTGAGGTTGCACACACACACACACACACACACACACACGCATATACACCCCCCCAAGTATTACTTATTTGTAATAGTTTACAGTTCTGTGATCCTGTGAGTAATCCCAGCCCTACACCAATACTTGGAAGCACAGAATTGGGCGTGGAAGACCCAGAGTGAAGGAGTGGTTTCGGTTCCTCTTGCATAAAACACACCATGGCTTCCAGTATTTGAACGGCTGGGTTCAGCTAGTCTGACTTCCAGGGAAGTAGGTCAGGCAAACAGATACCCAGACATTTAAGTCTTCAAATGATTATTTATGGCCTAATGAAAGTTTCCGAGTTTCTCAAATTTTCATGCCAGCATGTGTATTATTGAAATTGAAGAATTTCACAGAATATTTAGAGTATTCCGACAGTAACCCTTAGAGAGCTTTGTTAGTGCAGGATTCGGAGGGCATGTCATGGCACTAGTGAAGGGCTAGAGAGAACCAGTTGAAGGAAGAAAACGTTGGAGGTCCAAGATGCCCTTTAATCATGTCATTAACTTAAAGTTTGCTTAGAGTAGTGCCAGCTCATATTTACTGAGCACCATGCACGTGATGAGCATGCTTCGTTTCAGTTAACACTCGCTGTGCTCTGTGTTACAGATGAGGAACTTGAGGCATAAGGAGGTCTAAGGTTGAGGGGCTACTGAGTAGTGGAGCTGAGATTTGGACTCTGGACGTTTGACTCTCAATCAGCATTGCCTAGCTAATAATGATCAGTAAGAGGAGTAAGTGGCCCCGAGAGGCTTGTAATATATCTGGAAACATACCAGGTCAATGCACGTACAGGTTGCACTTAGTAAGCTACATCAAGGGCTGTCACAAGGCAGCTTATATTGTCAAATAAATTATAGAAGCAGGAAGTGCTGTGTTTGTTTACAAGAAAGAAAGGGATTGTCATATTGAGATGGTCAGAGAGAGCTGAACAGAGGAAGTGGCCGTATATACCCAACGATATTTTCAAAGATTCTTTGACCGGAGACATAGCATAGGAGATGAGCTAAAGAAGAGAGAGGAGAGCTGAAGAGGGTATGTTCTGTGCTTTTTAACGTTATGGTGAATTATTTTAATCAGATTGCCCTTAAAAATCCCAATTGCAGGATCCTGGCTTTCTGCTCGGCCTCTTGTCTCATCTGAAGTGGAATTTGATGTTTGCTAAGGGAAGATATGGGCAGAGTTAAGAGAGCCTTTTAGAGCCTAGAGCCCTGAAGGGGATAGATATTCGGGGGGGGGGGGGTTTCTAGTACAAGGGTTTGGAGGTGTCTCTGGCAAACAGGAGGGAGCCACGGACGGCTCTTCCTTCTTGGAATGGGACCCAGAGCTCAATAAAAAAAAAAGGCTCATTGCTTTCCTGGCCCAGAATCTGCCTGGGGGAGGGGGGAGTGCAGTTTAAAGGTGTGTGCTTCTGAGTCGGAGGGCCTGGGGGTCGGGTCATGTTTTCCCTCCGGCTCGCCAGATTATCTTGGTCATTGCTTCTAAGCCTCAGCTCCTCGTCAGAAAATGGGAGCAGTACTCTCTGCCTCCCAAGTGGTGGTGACTGTTACATGGGATCATTCCTCATTCACATAACAATGCGGGATAGGACCTGGCACCCATAAGTACTCGGGAAGTGGCAGCTAGTGATGAGGAAGAGGAAGAGGAGGGAGGAGGGTGGCTCTCTGTGCATCCCTTAGCCACATCACTGTGCAGGGTAACTCAGAACAGGAGGCTTTCAGCTGTCTTCGCTGCTGGGTACCTGTGGACAGGAGACTGAGCTCTCTATGCCTGTGTCCTTCCTTGGAAAATTCAGGTGGCCACCTGCACAGTGACCCTCCCAGGCTGCTGTGAGACCCGCGTGAGATGCCAGCTAGAGAAGTGCCTTCTAGACAAACAGTGTGACGTAACCATGTTGGGCAATAATTATGCTCCCCGCTTTATCCCCCCTACAGGCACTTTGAGGCTCCTGGAATACTCCTTTAGGCTAAGATCACCTGTCCACTCACTTCTGTGTTTTCTCTCTTTTTTCTTTCTCAACTTCTGCTTGGCTCTCCCTCCTCTGGCTGTTTTCCGTTTCAACTAAAAGTGGCTGTCCCTCTGTCTCCAGCTTCCTCCTGCTCTTCTGCAATAGACCAGTTCCTGTCTGACTCTGAACGTGCTCTGTAAGTCTGTCACTGTCTGTGTTATGAGTCTGTGTCTGTCTCGTCACTTCTTCCTACACAATGTCCTTGGTCTCTGCCTGTTCTTCTGTCTTCACTGGGCCAGCTTGTCCGATGGACACATCACCTGCCATGGAAACATCACAGTTGTTGGCAGACGCCTGCCATGCCCAGAGCTCCTTCTGGACCTTGATTGCTATTGATCCGAAGGCCAGGGATACATATGGTTTGGGAGGTTTATTTCATTTCATATTCTTTAATTTTTAGATTTTGTTTGAGGCTTCTTCCCTGTCCTGGGAGCATAGGCTTCCCAAGGCCTCTGGGGGATGAGCACCTGCCAGAGCTGGATTCAACCCGTGAAATCATGGTCCTAAGAGCTTCTGTCATCTGGGTTGTCCCAGGTCCCCATTCATGCCGTCTCTCCTTGGCTATAAGTGGTGAACTCCTTCATCTTTCTTTTTATTTTTTAATATTTATTTATTTGAAAGAGAAAGAGACAGCACGAGGGCGAGCGGGGTGAGGGCCAGAGGGAAAGGGAGGGAGAATCTCAAGGCTCCGCACTGAGCGTGAGCCCAACGTAGGGCTCGATCCCACAACCCCGAGGTCATGACCTGCACCAAAATCGAGAGTCGGCCACCTAACTGACTGTGCCACGCAGGCACCCCGCCCTTCATCTTTCTTAAACAAGTGATTGTGACTAAATCAGGATGAGGGGAGTTTTTTGTCATAGTTTATTAATGTTTTATTTGGAAACACATTTATATCTGTAGAAGAATCGTCCAGAGATAGTGCAGAACGTTCCCTTATACCTTTCGCACAGCTTCCCCTAATGCTAACAATTTAGCCAACCATGGATCATTTATCAAAGCTGGAAAAATTAGCATTTTCCCAATACTGGCAGCGGAACTACAGACTTTATTTGGATTCCCCGGTATCAAAACAGATCTTGAGCCACTTATTCAAAGTTGTGATTTCGACTTGACTTTGTTAAGCCACCCTGGTATAGTCATGCCCTAAAGAGACGAGTGAAACGTTTTCATCTGCACCAATGGCCCCTGTTGGTTTCACTGGGTCAATTTCTGTCGACTTTCTTATGTTTCTTTGCTCTTTGCACACATTCACTGTCTTTTGTCCTGCAACCAGTCTGTCCCCCTCTAGTGAGCTCTGCTCTGCCGTGTGGAGAAGAAGTACCAAGCTCTCCAGAGTTATACACAAACTAGGTGTAAATATTCTCTGAGTGAAAAACCAAGGAAGACTAAGAGAAGCCAACATATTTGTGACAACTACTCTGATGCTTCAGAGGCCTTAAAAAAGAACACATAAAAACCTCTCAGTCAGGTCTCTGGATAGTTAAGGGCACTGGATGCCTGACTCTAGACAAATGACGTGTTTTTAGTAAAAGATTCACAGAAGCTCCCACTAACTCACACCCCTCTGGTAGTTCATTTTCTCTTGATGCCTCAGGTTTTTCTGAATTAGTCACTTAAAGACAAAAGGTCCTATCTCTCCAACATATCCTGTTGTTTCCTTCTCCCTCCCTACACGTTCTTTCTTTGGCTCCTTGAGATCTCCGGTATCAGTCGCTTGGACGGCCATAACAAACTGTCATAGATTGGGTGGCTTAAACAACGTTTGTTCCTCACAGTTTTGGGGGCTGGGAAGTTCTAGATCAAGGAGCCAGCAGATTCGTTTCCCAGTGAGAATCCTCTTCCTGTTTTGCAGGCAGATACCTTCTTACTGAGTCCTCGCCTGGCAGAGAGAACCAGAGAGGGAGAAGGAGAGAGAGTGCTCTGGTCTCTCTTCCTCTTCTTGTAAGGGCACTAATCCCATCATGGAGGCCCCACTCTCAAGACTTTATCTAAACCTAATTATCTCCCAAAGGCCCCACCTCCAAATACCATCCCATCAGGGTTACGGACATATTTGGGGTGGGACGCATTTAGTCCACAATACCTTCAATCCTCTACCAGCTGGAAAATATCCCTTTCTTCATCTTCAGACTCCCAACTCCTCTGCCAGTGTGTTTCCATCGGAACGGCCCCAGCCCATGATGTGATTTTCGTGCTAAGGTGTCTTTCGCAGTCTCCTACCCATGGAGAGATTGAGAACCAGAACTACCCACAAGCAGGGCCATTTCCAAATGTGGAAAGGACCACCTCCTCCCCCTCCTCCGCCCCCCACCAGGAGCTATGGAATGGAACATAAAAGAATGGAAAACACATCACAGATGCAGAGATTGAGGAGTGCAACACACAGAGTCGAGTGAGGATCAGGGACAGAAGAGTTGCTAACATCCTTTGTGATCAATACACATGCCAGGCAATGTCGGGGAAGATTGTCTCATTCTGTAATCCATTCATTCCATTCCATTTCTATAGATTCCATGATATTCTGCACTCTGTGTGAGGTGTCGTGAGCTCTGTAGCAAGGATTAAGAAGGAATAAGGTTGGAAAGTGCTAATAGCAAAAAGGGCTTCAGATTCTAACACGTGTGGACTTGAATGCTGGCTTTGCCCATCGCTGGCCCAATGACCTCTGGCAAATCTAAAGACCTCTGGCTTTGCCCATTGCTGGCCGAATGGCCTCTGGCAAATCTCAGTTTCCTCATCTGTGAAATGGAGATATATAAAATAACAGCACTGACATCATAGAGTCAGTGTAAGCACTAAATGCAGTAAGATTTTCAAAGCAGTTAGCATAGGGTTTGGTACAGAGGGCTAAAAGATTGTTACCTCTTATAAGATATGGACCTTGCCTCTCAGGAGTGTTAGGAGGCCAGAGATATGTCCAGACACCTGACATTAACAGATAATTTGTATTTCTACAGACAACAAATGCTGATGGAGAGTGTAGAAGGCTTCTGGAAGGCCTCCTGGTGGGCATTGAACTGTGTCTGTAAGGATGGGTAGGATTTGAATGTGGCAGAATTTGGGAAGTGACTATAGACATGGAAGACAAAGAGCACAGACATTACATCATTTAGAACACTTTGGCCTACAAGGACATACTAGAATGCCTAACTAAAATTAACTTAAACAAAGAGGTCATTTATACAAGATAGAAAGTCCAGAGTTGGGTAGTTTCAGGTTTGGTTAATCCATTGAGTCAACAGCAGCATGGGGGGACAGAGATGCTCTTTATCTTTCCACTCTGCCATTCTCAACCTGTTCGTTTTCATCCTGGGATGGTGTTCTCATGGTCACGAAATAGCTGCAACAGCTCCGAACACTGCATCCTCCTCACAAAACCATAGCCATAACCAAATGCTAGAAGATAAGGCAGACTCTTCTTGCACTTGTGTTTTATTCAGGAGGAAAACATTTTTCAGCAGACTCCCCTAGCAGACCATTAGGTCCTATCTACCAGGAGAAGATCACAGGCCAAGCCCTTAGCTGCAACACATCGAGCATGTTTGCCTCCACTAAGAGACATGCTCTGTCAGAAAGAAAGAAGAAAGTATGGGCACATGCTTTAAAGGACATAATTCATAGTGTCTACCACAGGCTGTAAATCCGTTCATGCTTCCTGAAGAAAAACAGAGATTGGAGAGATACGGAGACAGCTCGTGGATCTCCAGAGCAGGAAGTTTCCTGGCTTTCACTGGGGCTAAAATAAGGAATGGGGTGCTTTCAGGGATTAGTAGGCCTCTTCCCATCTCTCTGAGGCCATAATCTCTGGCCTGCTTTGCACTACACATCAACTTCATTCTTTTCTTTTTCTGGACCACCTTTCTTTCTTCTATTAACACATGGGCCAAACCTGGTTCCCTCAGACAGCCCCACCCATTTTCCATTCAAGCAGTAAGAGCCTGATAGTGTCTTTTGACCTCACATCTTCTCTGGAGATGGAAGAAGAGTGCTCTAGCTTTGGCCTCCACTATGACTAGGGTGAGCCTGCTGCAGGGGTGGGGATCATTCCTCAGACTGTGGGGGAACAAGGGATGATGCCACAGCTGCATCCTATGGTGAAGAAGCACATTTGGGAGATTGTGGACCCCTGAAGGTATGGGGTGGGAGGTTTGAGGGGAACCCACTTAAAGGAAACACTCCCTGTTTTGGAATAGTTATAAATACCTGTGTAAAAATGGACACCTGGACCACAAATGTGGATTTTGATCCTGACTCCACTGCTAACCAAGGGGAGGGCCTGAGGCCAAGGTCCCTTAGCCACCTGCAATACCTGTTTTCAAGTGACAAAGATAAGCTAGTCCAGAGTGGAACAACCAAGATGCTGAAGAGAGTAGAAACTCTGATCTGTGAGGAATGTTGAGGAACTGGAGGTCTCTCTGCCAGAGAAGAGAGGCTCAGGGTGGTCAGGGCCCTCTCGTGAATGGCATCCACTTCGTTGCCCCATCTAGACTCAGGCTCACTGGGACGTCCTTTTCGGAGGGTCCCCACATGCAGTCCATGATGGCGTCCTTCCCATCACTCGCTGTAAGGTTCTCTTTCTACTTCCACTGCTACTAGCCTTTGCCCATGACCTCATCTTTCTTGGAGGAAGGAGCCTCCACGTTGGTCTCTGTGCCCTGATCATC
Source organism: Eumetopias jubatus (assembly GCF_037043125.1). NCBI lineage: Eukaryota > Metazoa > Chordata > Mammalia > Carnivora > Otariidae > Eumetopias > Eumetopias jubatus. Next base: position 113,750,392 of record NW_028274811.1, read on the forward strand.
CCTCCCACTTTCCACAGTGCAGCCAGTGTTCATCTCAGTCTCCGTCACCTAAGGATTCAGCCCAACCTCCTTAGCCCAGCCTTTAAGACCCCCAATAATGCCACCTCACCCTCCTCTAAGCCTCATTTCCCAGCACCCTCACCTCACCATGTAGGATATATTCTTAGAACATCCGCCCTTCCTCAAAGCATACCGCTCTGTGCTCTGTCCTGCCTCCCTGCCTTTGCCTCGCTCATGCTGGGCCTCAAACTCCCCCATTGCCCCCATGGCTGATGCATCAGCGGATCCTTCAAGATACAGCCTGACTCTGCCTTCTTCTCAACACCCCCACTGGTCCCATCCAACGTCTCTGAGCCACCTCTGGAAACCTTGAGAATCATCTGTGGCGTGTAACGTAATGGCTGTCTTAGGAGGACCACATCCTAACCCCCCAATCCTGGGAATCTGTTACCTTATGTGGCCAAAGGGACTTTGTAGATGTGATTGAGCTTTGCATCTTGAGATGGGGAGATTATCCTGGATTGTCCGGGGCAGGTGGGGTGGGGGGCACTGTACTCGCAAGCACCCTTACATTGAGAGGCGGAAGGGTCCTCAGTGGAGGAGGTGTGCTGATGCAAGCAGAGGGCAGGGCAATGTAGCAATAAACCAAGGCATGCAGGCAGCCTTCACAAGAGGCAAGGAATGGGGTTCTTCTCTAGAGCCTCCAGAAAGAATGCAGCTCAACCCCATCCTTTGACTTTAGCCCAGTGAGACCCATATTGGACTTCTGATCACCAGAACTGTAAGGTAATTAATTTGTGCTCTTGTAAGTCAATGAATCTGTGCCTATTTATACAGAAGCAATAGGAAGCTAATATACCTCCTAATTTACCTCTGGGTTCCCACTCCAACCTCATTCCAGTCCATTCTATACACCACAGCCAGAACATTCTTCCAAACAGAAAGTCCTCGTGCACCTGCTCTGCTCACAGCTTTCTGCGGCTTGTGGCTGAGCGAAGCCATCCAGGGTGTGCTGAGCCTCACCCAGTCTCCGTGCTCATCTTAGACTGACACACTCAGCCTGTTCTACTCGAGAAGCACCTACCTGGCCCCGTGGCAGCCGTCCTTTGGCCAGCCTTCCCCCCACCCCTTGCCTGCTTAACCCCTACCTACCCTTCAGTTCTCATCTCCATTGCTTCCCGGGCTACGTGACCCTGACGCCCAGCCTCACCTCTGTCCCTGTGACAAGTGCCCACGGCAAGCCCAAATGCCTCCTGTCCCACACCTCTTGTGGCTGTGACTTTGCATCTGACTGTGGGTCTTCTGCACCACGCTGTGGGTTCCAGGAGGACAGACACTGTGCAGATTGTCCTCACCACCCTCATGTGTCTGGGGCATGGCGCAGTGCCTAGACTGTGGTAGGCACTGAAAATAGGTTTTTAAATAAACAAGTGGCCAAACGAATAAAGGCCTAAGACTTGAAAGTCTCATTCCTCCCACCATCAAGAAAACACCCAATGTGAGGTCTTTGTTCCCAGGTGATGGGGCTCCGGCTTCGGGAAACTCTGCTTTAGGGTTGAATCCCTTTAAACCCATGCACGTTATATTTTAATAATTAAAACACCTTGCAGGCACCCCATGTGAGCACCGCCATGCAGGGGACGGCTGGGGTGATGTGGAATAAAGTCTAATCATTTCCTTATAGTGCCAGGCTGGGCAGGCAGAGGGGGCTATTATTATGCGACTAATTATTGCATCCAAGCTGCTCTAAGTGCGATGCTAATTGCTCAGTGAATGAATTGTAGACTCAGGTAATTACCAAACCTAATGTGGCTCCCTTCATGTTTGAGTAAATTAATGCTACAGGCGGGAAGAAACCCCACTTGAAGGGAGCTGCCTCCTGCCTCACCGTTGCTTGGGAAACAGCGGTGAGTTTTTTCATCTGGGCTTGAAACTGCCCAGGTATACGCCCACACATCCGGGGTCCGCCTTCCACCGCACAGCTGCGAAACGACAAGGAGGATCTTACACCAAACAGAACCGAGAGGCTTTTGCCACTCTGACAGATGACAGGCTGTCTCTGGGGCTCTTTCTTTATCTGTAAAGCCATCATGAAGTTTTCTTTCAGCTCTGTGATCGATTGCTAAGTGAACAAATGTCTGATCAATTACTAAAGAATGGATTTCTGCAACGAATCAGCAATCAAGTACTGGCTTCAAGTTTTACGTCCAATGTCAAGGAGCAACAGTACTCATAAACATTTATGGAGTGCTTACTACTTGGCCATCACTATTCTAATAAGCATTTTGTGTGCACTATCTCATCTAATGCTCTCAACAACCCAGAACATTTGTAGTAATTCACAGAGTTAGTGAGTGTCAGAGCCGGGGTTTTACCCAGGCATTAAGAGTCTGTATTCTTGGGGCACCTGGGTGGCTCAGTAGTTAAGCGTCTGCCTTCAGCTCGGGTCATGATCCTGGGGTCCTGGGATCCAGCCCCGCATCGGGCTCCCTGCTCAGCAGCAGGCCTGCTTCTCCCTCTCCCACTCCCCCTGCTTGTGTTCCCTCTCTCACTGTGTTTCTCTCTGTCAAATAAACAAATAAAATCTTAAAAAAAAAAAAAAAGAGAGTCTATATGCTTAAACATCCCATGTGTCATACATACCCTGGGAAAGTCACATTTTTCTGAACCTCGGTTTCCTTAACAGTGAAGATACCAGTATCTACTATGTGTCCAGCCCTTTGCTAAGCGCTTTAGAGATGGTAATTTTATCATCACAAAGAAGCTGTGAAGTAGGTGGAACTGATCTCCTTGAGCAGGTCACACAACCCAGTAGATGGTAGAGTCGGGGTTTGAATGCTGTTCTGTTTGTCTCAAGTATCGTGTGCCTTCTTTTCCCCACTATTCCTCAAATTGAGGATGTGTAGATCCCCACGAATATGCTTATAGACTGCTGGAAGTTCATGCATCCTACTTCAAGAAACACAGCATAAAGTTGGCCACTGTCAGTGCGACATCAGGGTGGACCTCACGCAAATGTGTGATCTGAATTCACAAGGCAGTGTGAGTTCATAGGGTAGCCATCCAGATGACCCCAGATCTGCTTATATACCTGTCATATACTATGAAAGTGCAAACCCTGAGTTAAAGATCTATATCTCATGGAGACTCGGGAATGCATACCCAAGCCTAGGGAGTACCTCTGCGGGCCAGACTCCATTGGGGACACACTGGGGACAGTCCTGCCCCTGAAATCTCAGACTGGTTCCTCCATCTTGTACGTCCCACCCACCACACACCATGGTGAGGACCCCCCCTCCACAGGGGTTGTAACTAGAAAGCATATCCTTCTGTCTGCCCCCCATATCTCAAAAAGCTGCTGCCCTTCAGCTGTGCTCTGGGTAAAAGGGAACCTCCACTTGCAATATCGCCTCCAGTTCCACACATCTTCTCTAGTCATTCCTGAACAATCTGCTCATTGGCACATGAGAAGCTGACGCTGGGGAGAGAGGAAAGGCTGCTGGACAGGCGTGCCTATACTCCGTGAAAGCACATTTTCTAACATGATCGATGTATCAGTTTGCCTTTTCAAGCAGGACACCCTCTTCATGTGAACTTGGTGTAGCAGAAGGTGCCCTTGATGGCCCGTGAAAGGAACTTATTGGCCCTGACCAGGGGAAAAGGGTCAGGAGTGTTAAGAGTTTTGAGGTCAAGAGAGTGAGCATCGTGGACACGGTGGCCTTATATCAATCACTTAACTTCTCTGAGTCTCGGTTTTCTCATCTATAAAATGGGTTTATGTAGAGTAGATACCACTTAGAGTTGTGACGAGTAAATGATACAAGTGAAAACAATGTATGTAATTATAGCAAATGAGGCCTGGAGCACATCTTACTTCCTCAGTCAGGTGAGCTATATCTGAAGCTACTGCTACCTCCAGGGTTGAGGGGACAAGGCAACAAACAAACAAACGAAACAGAAACTTAGAGGAGGGACCCCATGGCCCAGAGAGGCAGACCTCTGAGGAGGAGGCACTCGCTAGCTAGCGCTGCCATCTCTGAGCGGCTGCCATGAAGCTGCTTACGCAAGAGTTGGAAAGACGGCGAACTGGACTCAGCTGCCGGGCTGAAGAAGCCTAGCTGGGATAGTGGCCGCCGGAAGAGCAAGGCCCTTTTCCTTCTTCCAGGCTGCCATCCTCCTGCAGTGCCTCCTGTTGGAGAAGACCGACCAGAGCCCCATACAAAGCTGATTCTGTTTGCAGCATCCTTACAAAGCCAAGCGTAGAAGAGTGGCTTTGAGGCTGAGCATTAATGACTCAGTAGCTGGAACACTGACTTCCCGAGGTCTTTAGTCACATACCTCCCCGGGGCACCTTCCCTGGTCACCCTCATTATAAGTGTGCCCTCTTCCTTTCTAGAGCCATTTCCACTCTATTCTTCTCAACGCTCATCTAGCAGGTGCTTGTGGTTTTCCAACTCCCATGCCCTCCGCCAGCCTCAAGCGCAGCCAGCTGCAGTGGGCAGTTCTGGGAGAGGTCAGACTCATGCACTTCACCTTGTCTCTCTTCCTCAGCTAACTTCTGCTTTCAGCCAGCTCAGAGGACTTCTTATTCTAGATCAGGGTTTCTCAATCTTGGCACTGTTGACATTTGGGGCCAGGTAACTCTCTGTTGTAGGACACTGTGCTGTGTATTGCACAGTGTCTAAGCAGCACCCTTGGTCTCTGCCCACTAGCACCCCTTGCCATGACAACCAAAAATGTCTCCCAATTGTCCCTGTTGAGACCCACTGTTCTAAGTTCATACCTGGTCCATGGGTTGTGTGAGAACATGTGTATTGGCATCAGATAGAGTTTGATTGACTTTATCTTCACATATTAGCTTTATTCTCTTGGGCAAGTCACTGAAGCTCTGTGTCATTTTGCTCAACTGCAAAATGAATATAATACTATCTTCTATTGTGAAGATGAAATAAGGTAACGCCGGAGAGGGTTTAGTACAGTACCTGGTAAATACCAATCAATCAATACAAGTCAGCAACAATTTATTATAATTCAAAGCAAAGCATTAATGTAATTCATGAGAAACAACCACCAAGTTGATTGTCAACATATGATGCCAAATAACTAGCATGTGTTTATTTGTTCTACTGAATGGGCTTGACATTGGCCTTAGGGAAGTGGTAGCGCTCCAAAACTCTGTAGAAATTTCATAAGAATAACTGCCAGATGCTGGAATCTGGGTTACTGATGATAAGACCCACTTGCAATTGAGATTGATTTAAAGGCAGTTAACATATGAGTGCAACTGTGTGATACTGCAGACAAATAATAAACACTTGTCAAGTAGTAAATTTCACTGTGATGCTTAGAGTCAACAGGCTGTTTGATTCATCTAACCGATTTACTCTCCCAAATGTTACCAAAAGGAATCAAAGAAACAAATACAGTTACTGTGTCTTTCAGACTCTGAGTACTTTACGAATCTCAGCACTTTGATATTACTGGACCCAGAACCCTCCCTGGTAGAGGAAACTTAGCGTGTTCAGGTACTGCTTGAGGTAGTACATAAAGTCCATTTTGATGATTACAAAAGAGCTTTGGGCTTTGTTGGGAGGAAAGAAGAAATCTAGGTTCTAGTCCAAACTCTGCCACTAACTCTTTGTGTATTCTGGGCCGGTCATTTCCTGCAGGCCTTCAGTTCCCTACTTTTAAAATGAGCAATTTGGATTCAGTTCTTGATGTAGATTTTGCATGAAGTTCCTTCAGGAGTACTATGGAAGAAAGGCCTTCAGTGGGTTGGCTAGATCAATAGTTCGAATCTTTTCTGGAACCCCAGGGTTTTGGTTGGGTTCAGGGTCTTTAGAGGAAGTTCGATGGGTAGAACTATTAGGCTCCCTTTTAGCTTTCAACCAGAGTTGCTGCTTTCAATTGGTTTGCATAGTAAGATTCCACAAAGGTTTCAAATGGTTGATATACCTCCATGCCCAGCCCCACCTCACCATGCTCTCAGAAGCAGACAGCAGAAAGGAAGTCAACAGTAGTGGGAGCACTCTCTTCGGTGCATTTGAAGGACATCTGTAGAGTTCTCATGCTTTCTTTCCTTCCTCTCTAGGTACACAGTTCTGCACAGTGGACATCACCAGGAACTTGAGACACTGCCCATACACAATGACCCAGAATCCTTGGAATCATGCTTCTGATTGAGAACATGGCTCGTGATTAAGCCATTCATTCCCATTCATGTCTGCATGAACAGGACTCCCTGGCATCTCTCTTGACCCTCATCACCACCAGTGAGGCATGAGGCAGTGGGGCCGGGGGCCCAGGGAAGCTACATGGAACACAGTGTTGGACAGGACCAAGGCCAGAATATGGAGGATCTCAGAGCTGAGAAGGGACTTCAGGCATCCTCAGATCCAGCCTCCCATCCAATGCAGGAGTAGCATCTTCCATAACATCTCTGGAAGTTGGTCAGTCTCTGCTTGCACACCTCCAGGGATAGGAGCTCACTACCTCCTAATGCAGTTCCTTCTATTGTAGGGAAGCTTTAATTATAAGAAAGTTTTTCCTTTTGTTGGAACACAATCCTGTTTTGGCTCCATCTTCCATCGGGGGTCATGCAGTTAGCTCCCTATTCCCTTTGAAAGCCCTTAGATATTGGGAGACACTGATCTGCCATCCACCCACCCTTTTAAGTCTTCTCTCCAAGCTAAACAGCTCCAATTTCCTCTCCATTGTGGCCATCCTCTGGACATGCTATAGTGGGTGAATTAATCAAGGCTCTTGTAATGAAGTCAGATTGATATCAATGCCAAGATGTCTGTCCAGAAGCACTAAAGAGCTGACGAGTGAAACATCAGTATTTTCTGGTTGATAGATATGAACGTTTCTCCTTTCTTTTTTCTTGGGGATAGATTTGGAAACTGCTCAGGGTTTGATTTTAGATCCATTACCCAAAGGCATCTTTACTATTGGTCTAATTTGTGTGTGTGTGTGTGTGTGTGTGCGTTTAAGGATGACATTTTTCTCATTGGCATACTGGCTCTGAGGTCACGTGGAATGAATCTTGATTCATTTTCCTTCCACGACAATCGGAAAAGGAACTGCACCTTTACGGAGAATGCTGATTAAGGATGGTCTTGCAACTCAGATTTGGTGAGGAAATGAAGTTGCTCCAATAAGACACACTTTAGGGGCTTTCAGGCCCCTGTGCTGAAGCAGTGCTTGGTCTCGGGCCCGGCACTTTGCTCGCTGGGGCGAAGACATAATCACAGACCAACTTACTTTCTTGGGAAAATTCACTGGCCCCCTGCCTGTGAGGCTGCTGGGGCTCCATTTTTCTGTTTTCTGTTTTCATCTTTTTTAGCATCTCACTTCCTCCAAGCTCCTCAGGAGATGCTCCCCTGATGTCAAAGCTACCAGCAAATCATTTTGTCTTGGGGTGAATTATCCCCACAGGTTGAAACTCTTGAGGGCAAATTTTCTTCCAGTTGCCTTTCTTTTGACTGCTGATAAAAATCCTATTGCGAAGATGGAATGCTGGTCCTTAGGGAACCAGCCCAGGGAACAGGCAATGTGGGGGGGTGGGTGGAGCTTACAAGATAACCTTGTGCCTGAAGTTTCTAGCCTCACCAGTTCTCCTTGCCTTTGTGCTTGATCTGTTCATCACACTTTCCTTCCTAAGTCATCCCAGAAGCCACAATTGCCTCCTTACCACCGATTTTATCCATGGAAGCAGAACCCCCTGGTTCTCCCTCTTCTCTCCATCCCCAGAAATGGTGGGAAGGATGATCAGACACCCTGGTTTTTTGCACTGCAAGTCCCACATCCCAGGAAACCCCTCAGTTCCAGGCAAAGGAGGCTGGCTGGTCACCCCACGTATGGGACCCTCCCAGAGAGGATTAACAGGCTCCTCACAGCTGCATTTTCTTTCTACACTTTTTCATGGAAAAGGCAAAGCTGAGTGAATTCGGGGCTCCAGAGTTCTTCCCGTGCTGTCTGAATGAGGTCTCTGATCTCAAAGCACAAAGAACTTCTTAGGGAAAGACTAAGAGATCATGAGAACCAGATCATCGTGAGGAGGAAGAGGTTTAATGCTTTGAGGCAACTGGTAAGCTTTGTTGAATGTCCCCGAAGTTGACAGTATCTACTGTTGAGTACATAGATGCATACACATGCGCATATATCCAGTAAGATTTGTTCCCTATGAAATGCTTCTTTTCCCAGGAGCTTAGCAAGCTTATCTGCTTGTGTAAAATTATGATTTCTCAGTGGTAGGTCTACCATATTCGGTGGGAGCTTGGATTCAAGAGGGATCCACAGATTACAGCACGCGTGGGAAAATGAGATCTTGCCATATCCTCAGGCCATCCTCTTCTGGACTCTCGGGACACGCTTCTGTGGGCCAGCCCCTGACTGGTGTCTGCAGAGGTCACAAGCACCCTGGCCCAGGGAAACAGTAGTGATTGAGGAACTAGAAGCCCGTGCCGTTGTCAAGAAGATGGTCTCCTTTGCAGAGAAATCCTCACAAGCAAACTTCGCTCTCGCTTTGGACCAGGGCTGGGATGATGTGGGTGCTGCACCCAACAGCCACACTGGAAGTTTATAGGACAGGACCAGAGGCGCTCTGTCTAGACAGCTGCTAGCCTGGCATTACTTAGCGGTCTGGCTTCCGGGAGTCCAGGTAATAGAGCATGTGTATGGAAGACGGAGAAGGAGGAGATGTAGACAGAGCTTGTCTAAGGAAGGAGGAGACTTACTCTGCTGTCTTCTCTGAGAAGGCCACCCTCTTCCAGGTAGCCCCAAGTGTCAAGAAGAGATGCTTCCGGGCGGGCGGTGCGTACGCCTCTGGCCACATCTGCCAGGTCAGCCTGGACGATCACGGGGGTGTCGGTGCTGCAGCCAGACTACCCCACGCCTGGGATCGAGGGGCTCCAGCTGTGCTTGTTCTCAACATGACTCTCCAGCTCACAGGTCTGTGCAGGTAGAAGCCCCGAACTCCCTGTCCAGCTCCTGGTCAGCAGCTGGAAAGCGAAAGAGATCAAAACCAACTTCTTCAACTGACCCCCAAGTATGTGTTTGTAGACAACCCCGTTCTTCCGGAGATTTCACCTTCTCATCTCGCCACCATTTCCACTTCACGCTGCTCACTTGCTCTGTCCTGGAGCAAACTGGGAAACGGGGTGGGGGGAGGAGGAGGGGTGTAGGGCGGATGAAGGAGGGGATCCAGGGAGGGGCTGGGAGTGGCTATAATTAAACTGCCTTCAATGTTGTCTTCAAGTAAGAACAAAGTAACGTGTTCTTGGTGCTGTGCGGTCTGCCCATTTTTCTCTTTGGTGTTGCATTTCTCTCCGGGGAGAAATCAGTGTTGCTTTTGTCTTTCTGTTGCTCTGCTCTGGTCAACGTTCTTCCTTGTAAACTCCTGGTCTTGTGGGTGGAAAAGACTAATGCATTTACCTTTTCTGGCCGTGACCTGCGATCTCTTTTTCATTCAGTCTAGAAAACTGAGGCCGCGTGTTTGGCTTAAATTTAAACAAATCAGGGATGCATTTGAAGGCCTGGGTTTGGGACAGCATGCTGCTTTGGACCTTAACCAGCTCTTGTCTTGCTTGTCTCAGCCACAAAGTAGAGAAACTCTTGAGTCGGTAGGATTGTTGGGAGTGTTCCAACATGCATCCAAGGGCCACTGTTAGGATTTTCCCCAAATAAGTGCCCTGCCTATACTGCGATTTACTTAATATTTTCGTTTAAGTCAATTCAAGTTTTCACTTAAACATTTTAGAAACATTATATCAATCCCAGAATAGAAAATCAGTATTACTTGCCAAAAATAAAAAGCAGCCATAGAGATAAAGAAATGAAAACAAGGTTTTTAAGTTCTAACTTAAGGCCAGTGCTTATGTGTTTAAAAGGGAACTGATTTGAGTGCTGGAGGGCTGGCGGGGGGGGGGTGGGGTGGGCATGCCTCACCCGACAAGGGGCTTCTGACGCTGGGAAGGGCTGCGAGAGAAGTCACTGGAGAGGATCTTCCAAACTTTCTGAGTGAATGTGGTTAATCACTAGTGGATTTCGATACCTTTTGGAACCACAGAGAGAAGGCAAGTGAAACTGATGATATTTTTCATTGCTATTATATTTGATTCAGATTGTTTCTCTCTTTCCTTCCTCTCCTTTTTTTTTTAGCTCATCCCAGAACATAGCTAAGTTGTTAATAATGATAATCGTAGTAATCATGTAGCAATAATAAGAGAAGCTAACATTTAATGACCTCCTTTTTGCGAGGCACTGTGGTAAGTGCTTTACCTAGATTATCTTAATCCTCATAAAATCCTTGCAAGAGAAGGAGCCAAATTTCTCCCGCTTTGCAGCAGAGCGGACCTCAGCCGAGAGGCGCCAGGCCCCAGGGCGGGAAGTGTGCGTTTGGAGTCTGGCCACAGGCAGTGTGACTGTCAAGCCCGCAGCGCTAACCGTGAGCACACGGTTCTGTACCGGGCTGAGTTTACTCCACTCTCCCATGTAGCACACGGTGTTGGGAGAGAGTATGAGCAAGCAGGGGTGCAAGCAGCAAGCGCTCCCGTTGCCTCATCCTGGGGCCTGGAGCGGAATCCGGGACCTGCTTATTCCAGTGTGCAGCCCAGCCCGGCACTTGCTTAGTGTCTTCTTTGGCTCCCTTCCACGCGCTGAGCCTCACTTTGGGTGTCTAAACAAGGGAGGAATTCAGTAGATGATTGGTCTGGAGGAAAGGCCCTCCCGCACTGATCATTCCTACTCTTGCCAGTATCCAGTCGGGCTACTGAGTAACCAGCAGCAGCACGTCCTGAGAATGAGCTGTGTGAGCCAGAGCGAGCACTCCTCTTTTGTATCTCAGACCCTCCCTGGGCTGTGCAGATGAGGAGGAGTGGCTCCCGTGGAAGGCAACTTGACTTTGCCACATTTTGTGGTTGGAAACTGGACCACTATCTGGATAGGCTCCTCTGTCCCAGGAGCTCACCACTGCGGGGCACTTTATAGTTTCTATTTTCCCACCGAGGTCCCTGGGCCTCTCACAGAAGGCTGCAGGGGGGGATTACTGACAGCATATTCTAGAAAAGGAAGCCGCCATTGTCAGGGAAGGTGATTTGCTCAAGGACACAGGAATCAGGGCCAAAACACTGCAGGTCACTCCATTCTAACAGAGTGCTTTCCTCCTTCTTTTCTTTAAATTTGTTTCTAAATATACAAATTAAATATTTTTAGATGACATAAATGATGGGTTACACAGATAATGTATTAATGCAGCCCGTCCCCATGATAAAAAGTTCTAACTATAGCTAGAGCAAAACACCCTTTGATCCAGCTCAATCCCACTCCCCTCCCAAGAAGTATCTGCTCTTCTACCTGGCTTGTGTAACTCAAGAATGTGTTCTGTGTATCTCCATATGTATAAATGTACATATAAAAATATATGGTCTTGTCTTGTTCTTATATATAAATAATGCTGTGTATCATAATCTGCAACTTGCCTTCTTCAGTGGTACACCGTAAATGTCCTTTTACATCAACACGTGGGACTCCTCGTTGTTCTTTCTAGTTGCAGTGCACCCACACCATACAGCAGATGCTGTCCAGCCTGCAGTGTTGTTTCTCTTCTGGTCTGGCTGCATCCCATGGCGGAGCGGGGCATGTGAGGCCCGCATCTGAAAATCAGCAGCCTCTCTTTTTCTGAAACTGTGCTAATCACATGAAGGTCAGCTGGAGTGGGCTCACGTTCATGGGGCAGCTGCCCTGTGGAGAAGGCCCGCCCTACCTGGGCCTCAGCCGGCCTCCCTTCGAGGCACTCGGGGCGCTCTGCCCCAGGGACACAGGCTCTGCAGGCGGACCCACAGCATCCTGCTTCCGCCGCTTCCCAGGTGCGTGCCTTTGACAAGATAGTTAACCTGCTCAGCCCTAATTTCCCCAACAGGAAAGCAGGGGACGGAATGATCAGACACACTTTAAAGTGTTAGTATGAGGATGTACGCAAAGCCCTTGGTAAAACTCTTTTTTAAAAGATCTATTTATTTGAGAGAGCGCACAGGTTGGGTTGGGGGCGGGGGAGAGGCAGAGACTCTCAAGCAGACTCCCCGCTGAGTGTAGAGCCCAACACAGGGGCTCGATCTCATGAGCCTGAGATCATGACCTGAGCTTAAATCAAGAGTTGGCCACTCAGCCCATTGAGCCACCCAGGCTCCCTGGGAAACACTTTTAAAAACGCTTTCATGGTATCATTACTTCCTTCACGGCCTCACCAGTTATCTGCTTCCTACCATCTGGAATATGGTCCAAGGAACAGGAGGTTATGGAAGGAGTAGTAAAAACCCCTTTCCTAATATAGGAAATCACAGCGGAAGCAGTACTTTGTCCCCTTGCGACCCATTTTCCCGTTTATGGAGGCTCTCATGGCGCCTTCACAACTGCCCTGTGGGGTGGGCCTACTATTCCTTGTTACCATTTTACAGCCGAGGAAACGGGGCCCCCAGAGTAGAGGCTGTGGCCATCCCTAGGTCACCCGGCAGTCACCGTCAGGGCTATGTGTCCAGCTGTGCTCTCCAGAGATTGCCCGGGCTCACAGCTGGGCAGCACGGTCAGACGCGATTATCTCCCACGACTATCTAACACTGACATTAATTCAGTCATCCGTCCGCGACACAGTTCTTAAGGCCTTTTAAAAGCGTGCCAGACACTGCACCACAAGTTGGTGACATGCAATTGCGTGCACGAACAGGACAGTTCTGTTCTCTATGGCAAGTGTGGGCAAGCACACTAGGGCCTGGGGGCCAAGTCCTCCATCCAGGCTGGAAGAATGGTTTTTACTTTTTAAAGTGGTTGGAAAACAAATTGAAAGGTATTTTGTGACGTGTGAAAATGATGTGAAATTCCAATTTGTGTCCATAAATAAAGCTTTACTCTAACACAGCCACGCCCGTTTGTTGACGTCCCCTGTGTGGCTGCCGTGGTGGAGCCCGGAGGAATTTTCCGTCCGGAGGTCCGGCAAGTGGGCCGAGCCCTGCTGTAGGCCAATCGCTGTGCAGCCATTCATTCCACACGCACGGACCAAATGCGTACTACACTAGCCTTCTTCCAAGTTCACGGTTTTGGTTTTCAGTTGTTCCAGTCTTGAGCATCTTTGCAGTGATTTTAGCGCTTCCTGCTGTCCTTGTTCTAACAGTGGGTTAGATGAGCCGGAGAGAGAAACCACCAAGTTAGAAAACAGCGGCCTCTAGCGGCCCATCTCGGCATTGTTTAGACGATTTGGTTATGGTTACATTGGAGAAAAAACAAACAGGTTTAGCCTGAGTCTAAGGATGGGGGGGGGGTGTTGTATTATTCGGAAATATCTAGAATGTTTTAGAATTTGTTTCCTGCCTTTTATAAACTGGAAAGTACAAGACACTCTTAGTTTAAAGGGAGACTGGCCGAGTTAAAAATAAGGTAATAAAAAGATGACTGAACGTGGTACCTTACAATTCTTCCCAATGTGATAGAAATAATTTTGTCTTGAAAAAGAACTTTATCAAAAAAGACACTGATGATCATTCACACTATTTCAGTGTTAGGAAAATTTGCTGGCGCCCTTGCATTCCTGTGGACGTGAATGATACCGAGGCAGCCCAGTGGGAATCAGACACTTAAATTCTTGTCCTACCTAGCTTTGACCAGTTCTTGACCATAAGTGAGAATTTTCCCTCTCTGGACTTCAATTAATCCCCTGTTAATGAAAAGGTTGGACTAGGCAGTCTCTAAGGGCCCTTACACCCCACAGAGACCGTAAGTACATATTCCATGTGGAAAGGGTTGACAGAATTTTTCCACAGACCTTCTAGTTTAAGCAACTTATGAGGTCACTCAGCTAGCAAGTGCTAAAGCTAGCCCTCAAGCACAGGTGTTGCTCTAGAAGGTGTTTTTGTCTTGACCCCTGACCCTATAATGAGGCACAGGCCACCGCCCTATCAGGGTGATGTCTCTTCCGAGAAAGGAGAAAGGCCATCTCCTGGTGACCAGGTATTTCGGGAACTTCCGCTCTCCCCAGTGTTCGGTCACATAATAGCTCTACGGGTTGAACGCCTTGCAGCCACAGGATTTTAGAAAAAAAGAGAGAGACCAGCTTACACTGGAGTCTTACTTAGACACAACTCCAAACGTTCCTTTTCTGTGCGGTATTTGCTGCTCTTCTTTAAAAACAGGGACTCAGGCCCAAGGCAAGAAAAAAGTTTTTAATACATTTTTATTTTTATATTCAAGATGAAGCATATACACAACTGAATGTGGAAATAAATAACTCGAAATGCTTTGGAAACTTCCATTGTCCCTCTCAAACTCAATTTTCTTTTTTAAACTCATGAATCTTTTTATTTGATTTTAAGAAATACGGTAACTATAATACCAAGAGAAAAAAGAACCACCATTTTGTACACAAACATAAAGCTTCCTCCTATAGGGTTTAGTTGGTTCATTAATAATAACACAAAAAAAGCACACAAGACACAAAGACTCTTCAACAGATTTACTCAAACAGCTTTGCTCGAGAAGAAAAAGGCACAGATTTAAGGGGATGACAATGATTAATAAGAATATAGTAAATGGGGGCTCAGCCAAAAAGTGACACTTTATGAACTAAGTCAAGAAAAATGAACAAAATGAACTCTTTCCAATTATCTGCCTTCATTAAAATGAATTCTTAAATTAAACTGTATAAACATATGATATAAAGGTGGTACTTGGGAATTGTCTTTGTATATTTCCTCTATGTACAAATCTTTGTATACAACTTCAATGTTCCCTATACATTTCCTATATACCAAAACGTGCCAGGGCCTCCAAACTGAATGCCCTGAATCCCTGTGGCACTCGCTGGCAGCTAGACAGGCCCAGCAGCTTCCGCCAGCATATCTGGGAAGTAGGAGGGACCAGTCAAATGTAGTCATCTTCAACCGGCTCCCCATTGACATCACAGTAGTGGATAAAAATGGCCACTACTCGCTGAAACACACCTTTCTTCATCTGACGCATCTCGGAGATTTCTTCTCCTATTGTTTCCATACAGATGTCTGCAGACAGCTGCCCTTTCCTTCGAGGAGCATAGATGGTGCCTTGGAAATCAGAAAGTAAAGGGGAAACATGTAGGATTATGAGAATCATTTGGAGGTCACTGGTGAAGCTGGTGCATGAGAAAAGCCTATGTCCTGTAATGTGATGCCACTGAACTAGGCGTAGCTCCTGGACTGGGCCCCCACGTTACACGTGCCATGCTACTGCCCACGTCTGGGGCCTCGGCGAGCACACATGATTAAAGGCCCAACGTGACAACACACCAGACAGGTAAGTCGTATATACACGTACGTGTGGTTTTCCAAGT
Source organism: Eumetopias jubatus (assembly GCF_037043125.1). Classification (NCBI taxonomy): domain Eukaryota; kingdom Metazoa; phylum Chordata; class Mammalia; order Carnivora; family Otariidae; genus Eumetopias; species Eumetopias jubatus. Next base: position 113,765,744 of record NW_028274811.1, read on the forward strand.
CGGTTTCTTCATAAAGTATGCTTTTAAAACTTCCTACGAATGGATGTTCAAGTGTGCTAACACTCAGAAGAACTCTATTCAAAAGCTCCTTCAAGTTTCTCCCCAAATATCTACACCTGAATTGTAAGTTCCTCGATGGTATCCAAAGAGAAGCGGTTCATAAGGAGAACAATCATTCACGTAAATGGAACAATTTCAAAACAATATAGCTGACAAACTCTTAGAGAGTAAGAAAATTACAAGCATTTAGGTAATAAAAACATCTAGGTAGAAAAATCTGTCTCAAGGACTCCTGCCCACCAACTTTTATATATCCACAGTAAGTCAACTTATTGTACAAATTGAGAGCTGCTGTTTGCGGGGGATGGGGTTGGGGGGCAAACAGCAACAAAAAGCAAATCAAAACATTTATATGAGCATCTGAGCTCTTTCCACAGTTTGGCTGCTGTGGACACTGCTGCTATGGACACTGCTGCTATAAAATTGGGGTGCAGATACCCCATCGGATCACTATGCTTGTATCCTTTGGGTAAATACCTACTAGTGCAATTACTGGGTCGTAGGGTAGCTCCATTTTTGTTTTTTGGGGTTTTTTTGACAGATGAATGGATAAAGAAGATGTGGTACTTATATATAACGGAATATTACTCAGTCATCAAAAAAATGAATTACTACCATTTGCAATGACGTGGATGGAACTAGAAGGTATTATGCTAAATGAAATAAGTTAGAGAAAGACAATTATATGATTTCACTCATGTGGAATTTAAGAAACGAAACAGAATCATAGGGCAAGTGAGGGAAAAATAAGATGAAATCAGACAGGGAGACAAACCATAAGAGACTCTTAACTCTAGGAAACAAACTGAGGGTTGCTGGAGGGGAGGTGGGTGGGGGGATGGGCTAACTGGGTGACGGGCATGAAGGAGGGCACGTGATGAGTGAGCACTGGGTGTTAGACGCAACCGATGAATGAATCACTGAACTCTACAGCTGAAACTAATAATACACTATATGTCAACAAAATTTAACATTTTTAAAAAATTTAAAATAAAACAAAAAAAACCCCCTCACATTTATATGAGAAGCAATTTAAAGGCCACATACACTGTTTTTAACTCAAACAAAATATTAAGTATCTAACACATAGGATATACTCAAACCAGGGAATACAAATCAGGCCATAATTACTTTCTTCATCATCTTCAAAATCGTATCTGGCGAAGCTGTTGGGTTCTGCAGCCCGTAATGATCTCAACCAAGGGAAGTCAGAGATCATGGAATACGGAGCTCCATCCACAACCCCTAAAATAAGAAGACACATTAATAGTGCTGCTGGTGTGGAAGTAAGAACAGGGCCAAACACTGTAGTATTTTGTAAGCAGAATGTAAAATGTGCTTTCATCCATCATGGGTAAAAAAGTGCTGGACCAGGAGGGGTGGGCTCTAACTCTAGCTCTGCCTCTACTAGGTCATGTGATCTTGGTCACCCTTTGATTTCAGGAAGCCTCAGTTTCTCCCTCTCTCTAAATAAAGAGGTTGAGACAGGTGCCCTAAAGTTTCTTCCGACTCCCAAACTGTAGCAGGTTTCAATTTTCTTGTACTTTTTGTGTTTCAACACTGCTTCAGATTATTTTGGGGATGGTAAAGACTCACAGAGGGAGAGCAGTATTCATGTGGTCCCTGCTACCTGCAGAGACTCAAAACACCCATTACCTTGAAGAACTAAGGCTCCAGATTCCTACCCTCCCTATGGCCTGTCTCTCCATCTAGTTAGCGAGCAGCTACGAAGCTGCCCAACCATTGGTCAATGCTCACCTTCTAAAGTATAGATTTCTCTACCCCAGGGGTACTTGGGGTATTTCTTTAAATCATCTTCACTTCGTGTGGCTTCAGGGAAGAATTCATATTTAATGAGTTCTCTGGAGGCAACAAGAAAAAAATAAAGGTTACAAAACTGGAAACAATGTTGGGGTGTGGGGTAGAAAGGACCTGTCAAAGTTGTATGGGGCCTAGATTCTAATGAACATCTCAAACAAAATATTAAATAGCTGACAGAAGTAGAAAACTAGACGACATGTATCTAGTCAAGTCAAAATTACTTTCCTCACTATCTTCAAAGTCCTATTGGGAAAAGAAAGAAAGCCACTCTAATCAAATGTCTTGTGTGTATAAGGTGCTAAATAAAACATTTATATAATAAATGCATAGAAAAATCCAACTTTCTGATGATGTAAAACATTAACAGTTTTAAGATCTTTAATTTCATAGCTTTTCCATGCACTGGGGCTAAAGGAATGAAGTCAATGTACGTGTATGGTCTGTTCCTGCAATTTTTCTCTAAGTTTAGACATAAAGTTACAAATATATATGCATACTTTTAGTTTTAAGTACTCATTTCCCTCCGTTTTTTTACATGTTATATGTCATATGTTTCAGTGCCTGAAAAGCTCAGACAAAATCATTTCAAAGAACAATTAGGATTCACTTCTGGGACCCCTTGCCACAGGAAAGGACTGAAAAGACCTTCAGGGGCCACAGACTACTTACTGATTGATGTTTGCGATAGTATCCATCCAGCTGCGGATGCGCACCTTGTTCCGGACGTTGGGAGGGTTACTGAATTCATGGATAATGCAGATGTGATAGGGGTAGGGACCACTAAACAGCTTCTGCTCTAGGGTCAGTGTGTCCACCTGGGGAAGACATCATAGACAGGGCTTTGGACCAAGGAAGAGAACACCTTGAAAATCTCTCTCTTTTAGAGTATGAACAATCTTTCTTTGGGACCTCAGTTTTAAAATCTTTGGCGGATTTGAAAATCAAATAGTCACATTCAGTCCCAAACACAGCTTGCCATGCTGGGAGTGGCGCTTGGTAAAATTCTTCTCAGCAAGCTTGCTGATCTACATGTCACTGTTACAGACACAACCACTAAAGCAGGGAATCGTGATGCAGGTGACTGACCCCGGGGATCCATTTCTGAGTATGTCCTCCACAGGTTTAAGTACTGCCTGCATTATAGAGCTGCGGGTGTGTAGTTTTCTATACACCCTATTCAAACTGGCCTACTGCCAATCCTAAAGAACACATTCCCTTGCCCCCGTGTAGCCTTTGTTCACTTGGTGCCCCCTCCCCCTCTTGACTTAGGCAACCCTACCTCACCATCTTAGTGGCGTACATGTCCTCCCTCCTACTGGAAAGGCAAACTTCTTGAGAGAAGGATAATGCCCTTTGTATTCTTCAACCCCAGAAAATTACAGACAACAAATGATTTGTTTGTAGAAATGAATCTTTTGGGGCCAGGCTTAAACACTGACTGCAACAATTATTTACTATCTCCTTTAAACTTTATTTTGGCACCAAGCACAGAGTCTTACATACGATGTTTGCTCTTTCCCCCACCCCCAGTTTCACTGAGAAGTAATCAACATACATCACTGTGCAAGTTTAAGGTACAGAGCATGATAGTCTAATTCACATATATTGTGAAATGATGACCATAATAGGTTCAGCCAATATTCAACTTCTTATGTAGATACGATAAAAAGTTTCCTACTAATGATAATAGCAGCTATCACAGGACTATGTGCTACATGACAGAAACTGTTGCGATACTTCACATTAATTTAACTATCCTAAGTGTAGGATTTTCTTCTAATTTTACAGATGAAGAAATAAGACAAAGAAGCTAAGTAATCTATCTGTTCCTGGTCAGTGAACGAGAACTTGAATCAGGCTGTCTGAAACCAGAGTCTGTGCTCCTAAGCATAGGCAACTTTTACTGAGTATAAAAACTTAAATTTTAACAACTGCCTTCATCATATAGTTTGCTAAAAACCCACAAAAATCAAGCAGAGAAGCATTAATGACAAAGACTGGCAAGGCAGTCTAACTACCTAAAAGACCTAAAGAAGTGTTGTAGAATCTAAAGACTCATTACCACAGGTTGAGCAAATGAATAAATTCAGAGTCCAAAAAGGTAGAAGACTAAAAAAAAAATCACTGCACTATTCCTCAGAAAAGAGCAGAGCGAGCTCATTACCTGCTGCATGGGGCGGAGATATATGATACGGTTTCTCTCAGGAGGCATCCTTAGTATCTGATCTAGTACTTGATCCATATTCAGTTTCTTGCACTGTGCATAGTCAAATCGATTCACAATTGGTGCATTTTCCACTTTTAAATGTTTCAGTACCCTGCACCTGGTAGCTACAAAACGAAAACAATGGTAAGCTCTACAAATACTTTATACAAAATAATACTGCAATGTATAGCCCATCTGGAATCATGTTTGGAAGACTGGGCCAACTTATATTAGCAACAAATACTGAAGAGGTGAACATCTCTAACCTAGGTCAAGTACTGTCATAAAGTACAACTAACAGTTACCAAAATGATTTGAAAACGTCACAGGGCACCTGAGTGGCTCAATCAGTTAAGCGTCTGACTCCTGGTTTCAGTTCCCGTTGTGATCTCAGGGTTGTGAGACTGAGCCCCACATCAGGCTCTCCACCCAGTATGGAGTCTGCTTGGGATTCTCTCTCCTTCTGCCCCACCTGCTTATGCTCATGTGCATGCTCTCTCAAATAAATACATAAAATTAAAAAAAAAAAAAAAGTCATTCTGTCCTGTTCACAAGAAGGTGGTCACCCTCATGCTGAAGGAATGTCAAGGTACTTTTTCCTATCTAAGATTTTACTGGCAAAGAGTCCATGTTCCAGAGAATAACTTCCCTAAACATAGCAACTGTTTAGAAAATATTTATTGAAAAGAATGATGGTAACCTTTAAATTATACAATTTTATTCAAATAAACCTAGAATAATTTACAAATACCATCATATATTCACCCATAGGAAATGAGCAGAGTTGATTTTTAACTCCTACCATAAGCATAAAAGCAAAACCTTAAAAGACCAAAATATTTGGATACTTTGGTCTGAAGCTGTATAGTCCAATGTGGTAGCTGCTAGCCACCTGTAGCTTTTTAAATTTCTATTAACTAAAATGTCTTAAAATTCACAATTTAGGTTCCTCAGGCATTAGCCACAGTTCAAGTGTTCAACAGTCACACGTGGTCAGTGGTTACCACATCCAACAGTGTAAATACAGAACACTCCCATCACTGCAGAGAGTTCTATTGAAAATGCTGGCCTGAAACATGATTAAATATGCTCTCTGTTTAACATATAAGTGTGAGGTTATAGAGAAAAACAGTTGCTATATAATAAATGTATTTAACTGCAATAGTATGCTAACTTCAGAAAAATATCCCCTTCCTTTTTTTTTTTTAAACCCAATTTTTTTTAAACCTCAAAGTTAATTCTGATCCAATTTTTACTATAGATTTCAACCTGGTCCAACTCAAAGAGAGAATCCGATGGAAGATATGATAAAACCATAAGGCTGATATGCTTGATCTCGTCAACATTTCATAAAGACATCTTCTATAACATCCTTGACACAATGTCATCACCTTCCTGAGCAATCCGGCCCTGTAACTAACTTGATGTTGGAGGGCTAAGCAAGTCTCTGCCTTTCTGACTCATTTTCTCCTTCTGTGACCTGGCAGGAGGAAGGGGAAGCAGGGCAGGCGACAGGAAAGGAGGAAAAGAGAGAGGACCACATGGCGATACAGGGTCAATGGCTCTGCATTGTAAAACCAGACCAGGCTGAGGTCAGTTCGGACCTCAATCAGCCATCTCGCCCACCATTAACTCAGTCAGCAGGTGTCTAGGGACGGAGCTACTTATCTAGGATCCCTGGTCTCATGATAAGCTGAGCTGAACAATTTGGTTTAAGGGCAAACAAAAGGCAGGGCCTGAGGCCATGTGATCCATCACTAGGTTTAGAGAAGATATGGGGAGAATGAATCCTCAGAGTTAAGAGCAGAGGTGAAAAAGAGATTCTCCAAGAGATGAACAGAGAAAAGAACAGGAAGTCAAAGCAGCTCAAAGGTTGTGAGGCAGAGTCTCGGACCCCCTCAGAGAGAGAGAGCAAGGACAGTGCTGCCTGCCGGGCCGGGCTCCCCCGCTTTTAAGACCTCTGGGCTTCTGAAGGGCCCCCTGATTCTGTTTTAGGAGGAAAGTCCAACAGGAGATGGTCATTTAGTAGATATTTTAAGACTCTGTTGACTGGAATGGACTAAAGTATCACCTGTTAAGGGTGAACATAGGGTCTAGAGTTTTCTAAGATTCAGGAGAGAGGTAGTGTTTAAATCTTAGTTTTATCTCTTCTTTCTGGGATTCTCCTAGTGTACGACCAACTGGTAAGGACTTCTTTGCTTTGCTTACTAGTAGTAACACAGAAGTGCAAAGAAAGGAAAGCCCCTAAAACCGCAGTACAAATATAATACAAACTAACATTAGGTAAGCTTGTAGTTAGAGGTCAGACCCTCCACTATGTATATGTGTACATTCCTACGTAGACACACACATTGCACTTATTGTATTTAATCTTCACAAATATGTGTTTATAGGGTAGGCATAATTATGTACACTTTACAAATTGAAAAAAAATGAACAGAGACTATATAACTTGTCCAAGGCAAAAAACACTTGTCATAGCTTCATAATTCTACATGGATAGGTATCAAAAACATAATTTTGAGTGAGGATAATGTGCCAGGAACTGAAGTTCTGAGCGACGATGTCAATCAAATCTAGAGCCGTTAAGCACATAAGGCAGTCCCCACTCCCCACAAAAACACGAACAACATCACATAGCGTGGCAAACGGTAGAGACAGGATTCAAGCTGAGATCTATCTGACTCGAGAGCCCACCCACGTGGTGATTCTACTCTGTCAGAGCAAGCAGCAATTGTCGTTTGGAGGAAAGCAAAGGAGAGGCTGTTTTAAAAGATGAAGTCTCTGCATGTGCTCCCTCACAAATACTCTGGAGGAACTGCTCGAGAACTACAGAACAAGGACAGAATTAGAAATAATCCAATGTAATGATTCCACTGAAAAAAATAAAGAAATGTTATTGTAGTATTTATGAGTCTTTAATTCTTTAAGCTCATCTGTGATGCTTTTGTATGACACAGGCCTAATTACATACCATGGATGAACATCATCTTGGGACAGTCCTTTAACACGAGATCTGTGATTCCACAGTTGGTCATAGTGACTCCAACAAGATTTTTGGATTTTAATACCAGGACCTACAAGGAGAAAAATTTTAAAAGATGTGTCTTTCTGCAGACTTTTTTTTTAAAGCTTAAATGTTTTCACTGGCACAAGTTAAGAAGCAGCTGTTACCAATTTCTTCTTTTAGGGCAAAAAAATTATAAAGATGGAAACTTTAGTCATTATTCAGGAACTTGGCTGAACTGAACGTTAAGTGGGGTTTTTTTCCTTCACCTGCACATGGTCATCCTCTATCACAGGATCACTGGTACTGGTGGACTTATCTGCTGTCCGCTTCCGCTTCATGGCATGACGTGGCTTTGTTTTGGCAACTTCTAGAGAAAGGCAAGAGGAAAATCCAAATTTTAGCTTTAGCTTTCTTTCTGTTGATCAAAAGTACACATTCAACTGCATATTGCATATAACGCTATCAAGACAATTCTCAAATCTACGACTTGGTTCCCAATAGAGTATCGTCAGATTATATCCCAATAATATACGACTGCTATTTCCAACTGACTATTCCAAAACAAGATCACCCTCCATTATCTCAAGCCGGTCAACAACAAATAGGATTTCCCTTCTCATACCTTGGCCATATCAAAAATCTACTTAACATTCCTATCTCCAGTTACCAACCCATCCTAAATACTATTGGTGGATTAAACTCACCACTTTCCTGCTGAACAACTTTAAATTATTAACTACTGCTTAGCAAATATGTTTCAAGGCCTGATACCCATTCTCAATTTTATTCCAAACCATGTCCTAGTCATTTGCCACCGCGAGAGCACCTGAAGCCAAAATCCTTCTAACTCCTTCTGCCTCGAACCTTTCCTGAACTCACTTTTTGAAAATTACCCATTCCTGAAAAGTCCGGCTCAAATACCACCTGCTCTAACAAATTACCTGGGTCCCCAAACCTTGTAAATGGTTCTGTAATTCCCTGCATACTTGTTTCTCCACTTAAACTAAAAGTTCCCTGAGGGCAACAAAACTGCCTTATTTCACCTTTGTGTCAATGTCAGCCACTAGCAGTGATCTCAAATGAACATTTACTGAACGAACTGGCACTCAACATTCACTGAATGAAGGAGTGCATTAGATACGGAAATGGAGCAACAATGGTAGCAAATATTTACCGAGCGCTTACTGTACGTCAGGCACTTTTCTAAGGGTTTTACTTGCAATAACTAATTTAATCCTTAAAATAGCCCTCTGTGAGAGATTATTCTCCCGTTTTATGTATGAGGACACAGACATGGGACGAGAGAACAGCTTGCCACGGTGTAAGTGGTGGAATGAGGAGGCAATGCAAGGCAATCTGGCACCAGCCACTACGCTAGAAAACCTGCAGTCTTTATCTGGCCAGATCCTGGTTAGTAAGGCCCTAACTCATTTACTAGTGCTGTTCTAAAACCTGGCAGTTTAATTATAGAAGAGCAAATACTATGTTGATTTCATTTTAAAGGCAACGTCTGAAGTCCTCTCTAAAACTTTAACAAACACATACACAAAGTAAGACACTAAAAAATCACTGTCCTCAGTTTTTGACAAGCATTCTGTAGCAGAGCATTTACTGAACGCAGTAAGGCTGATCTTCATGAATTAAATCTCACCACGCTGCCTTCAGAGACCACCACTAGATTACAAACATCCTACCTGGTAATTCTGTAACTTCAAACGAGGATTAGAAAGATAGGGAAACAAGGTACAAATATAGCAAATTCCCAAAGGCTTGGGTTAGATGGAAACTCTAGAGATCTAATCCAAGTGCTTTTTTTTTTTTTTTTTTTTACATATCAGAACCTTTCCTCTACCATCTGAAAACTTTATGAAATCTTACTATGCAAACCGATTGAAAGCAGCTACTCTGGTTGAAAGCTAAAAGGGAGCCTAAGAGTTCTACCCATCAAACTTCCTCTAAAGACCCTGAACCCAACCAAAACCCTGGGGTTCCGGAAAAGATGAGAACTATTGATCTAGCCAACCCACTGAAGGCCTGTCTTCCATAGTACTCCTGAAGGAACTTCATGCAAAATCTAAATTATCTTTACTGACGAGGAATCTGCTAAAGGCAGCACATTTCACATGACATAAAATTCACACACCTGTTACAACCAATAATAATAGGAACTGGTTTGTCTCCCAGTACCCGAAAAATGAAAATGAACTAACAAAAAACGGGTCTGCCTCCATTCCTTTATGACAGTGTTGAGATTTGAATCTTCGGTTAGCATTCTCTTTTTCTGATCTGATTTTCAAACTTTTCACCTTCCTGCAATGCTCAGTCCCTTAACTGATCAGAACGTGGGGTTCAAAGTTAAATTTCCTGCTCTGCAGAGTACCCAAACTGGCAGTTCATATTTTCTAAGAGAAATTATAAAACACTTTACATGTAGATAAGCATTAAAAACAAAGGCTTCCCAATGTAAAAGAAAAAAATTCATTGTGTTTTTTTCTCATGCCTCCCTCTTTGTTTAGGGACAATTCTTAGAGATTTCATACATCCATCAGCATCAACATACCTCATATGTTGGTTCCTACCACTTATTTAAGTTCACAATTATTCACTGAGCCCCATACCATGTAACACATTGTGCTAGAAGCTGGGAATAAAATGGCAAACAAGAAGACACTGTCCCTGCCCTCATGGAGCTCAGTCTATTGGAAAGACAGACAGTAAAACACGGAATTACAACACAGTATAGTTAACATTGGTGTAGAAGATGCTACAGAAACACAGAAAACAAACCAATTCAGTCTTGGGGTGTCAGGGAAAGAGGTTAGTATCAATGAGAACCATACCATATTAATTTTAAATGCTATTCTTTGATAATCCAGTTAGTTAGTTTTGTGATATTTATTTTATAAAGTATACAATGAGGATACAAACAACAACTTACAGGTATTTATTCCCCAAATCAGAATTCACAAGATAACTATGTTAGCGTCTAACAGGGTTTTAACACAACATTAAGGCCATAAGTCGAAAACCAAATTAAAACTCAAAACATTTTCTTTGCACAAGTGATTTTTAAAAAATCCATAACACTCAATCAAGTTTTGTTCCTTTATTAGAGTTTGGATTTTTCTCCTTAAAACTCTGAAGAGCAGAATGGCCAAGAGATATCAAAAACATGCTAGATCAAAAATAGCAAGTTGAAAGCCACTCAAATAACTTGTTCTTTCCAAAAGAGATCCAGGTAATACTAAAATCAGCACTTCGACATCTCTCCAGAAAAGCTGTTACTGAAAGTAAATGGACATTTGTATTGTTGAAAAAATATGAGGTAATCATTTACCTACTGTACAATTAGCTACATACACATTAGAAATCTTCTCAAATTGAAAAAAATTACAAGATAACAGATATAATTTACCTAAAAAATTAAAAATGAGATTTTTTTTTAACTTCTAGAGAATTTTTTAACCTAAGAAAAATGCTAGACCTGAAACAAGTCAGAAGGAAATGGTAAACAGGGTAGCAGGACATGAGACAGCAACAAAGTCAAAGTCCCCTAGGGTTAAAATGAAGTACTGATATTAAAAACAACCCCCCCACACCCAAAAACAGTAAAACTGAAATGTTTACCAAGAGACAAAAGACAAAATGGGAGACAAAACAGTCCCTAATAGGAAGACTCCATATTGTAAAAATGACAATTGTCTTTTCAGTAGATCAATGTAATGGAACTCCAAAAAAATCCCAAGATTTTTTGAAGCTTGACAAAAATTATTATAAAAAACTATACAAATAAGCGAGAAATGCGTGACTAGCCGAGGAAATTCTGAAGAAGAATAAAGAGGACGGAAGGCCGGGACGGGACCGAGTGCCCAGAGACAAAACTAAGTTCACCTAAGGTACACAATAAAAAAGCATTTCAAAATAATGACATGAGAATGGGATGCCAACAAACAGCACTGAAACAACGCAGTGACAATTTGGAATAAAAAAATTAAGTTCATTCCCACAGATTAAAATAAAGAGCTAAGATAAGCAAATGAATAAAAGAATGAGAAGATACGACCAAAGAGCTGAAGCACGCATACTTCCACAGCAGCAAAGAGAAAAATAAATCATAAAGGTAAACAAGTAGATCTGGCTTGACAAACATGAAAAACCATGCAACAAAAGGCGTCGTCACGGGGAGTTCCTGTGTAATGGGCACAGTTTCCGCTTGGGAGGATGAAAACGTTCAGATGGATGGTGGTAATGGTTGCACGACAGCATGAACGTACTTAATGCCAATGAAATGTACACTTCAAAATGGTTAAAATGGTGAATTTTGCGCTACGTATAAGAAAAAAAAAGATATGATAAAACATTTAAAATTCAAGGGAAATGTATTTTTCATCATATGGCAGAACTAGTGTTTGTAAAGCATAATGAAATGTTTAAATAAAACTCATATTTTATTATGAGTTTAAGCTACTACGATTAGCACATAATTAAGGTCTCATTTATTTTATGAAAGCTTATTTTTGTTAGTTTAGCTCCACGTGGTTTGACTGGCTCTATTTAGTATATAAAAAAAAGCACTAACTCTACATCCTGGAGCTAATTTTAAGATTTTCAAATTAAGGGAGACCTGGAGAAAATTAAAATATATCATTCATTGATAGCTATTCAATAAAGGCAGGTGAGATTACTTAAAAATAAGGTCAGAAATAGAAACAGAACTATGATTGAGAAACGTGCTTACCCCATCCAATCCAATGCCTTGGCATACACATTATAGATGTTATCAATGAAATTATATACAGATACATGTTTTGAGTGTATCTTCACCAAAAGTAATTCTCAGCTCAACTACCTACTTACCTGCTTATCTCCTGGCAAACCTAACTGGAAGCAAAACTAGATTTCAGAAAGAATTACTAAGTAGTGCAGAGGCAGAAAGAGGGGTATACCCATATGATATATTCCCCAGCCCCAGCAACTTCAGGTCCTTACCTTTTGGCTAAGGTTTAAAGCTTCACTAAGAGTTGCAACTTCCCTAAGTATGGGATGGGAGCAGAGTTACACTGGGACTTAGACATCAGAATCAATATCGTATTTAGGGTCAATATACACAGTTATTATTTCTCTCAGAGGCTGAACTATTTGAGTTTTCCTGGGTTGGAGGTTTTACAAGATCTTTCACATGCCTTCCCCCCACCCGCACCACTGCTGAAAATTAGTTCAAACTCTGTATGATCACAGAACCCCAACACAGAATTCCATCTGCCAAACTGGCTTTATGGAAGAAGACTTCTGGAACGAGCTCATGCCCCTGCCAAGGCCTACCCTGCAGTTGCTAGTCCTGGCAGCATTGTCATACCTGACTCAGATACCAGCGGTACATGGGAGAGTCTGCTCCTGGCCCTTGTTAGGGGCCTCCGAGGGTAGTCTTCATGAGACTGCACGTCACAGCTCTCAGGCTGGGAGCTCCCCCTCCTGTCCTCACCTGTAGCCCCAGAGCCACTCCCATTAGTCCTCTCATCATGTGCTGGGCCTGAAGACCCCCCTTGTGGCAGAGTCCTAAAGGAAAAGGCGGATCTCGTACCATCCGGGCCATTCACAACACAGGCTCGGCTGGTTGAAGGACGTTCCTCATCAGAACACCTGCTAGTTCTCCTTTGGGATTCCTGGGGCCTGTGACAGCAGCATCTGGGGCAGACAGAACTCTCTGCATCACCCTCCTCCATGGCCTCAGAGTCCTCTGACCCACCGGGGGAGCAGACACACTGCCTGGACACATCCACTTCTGAAGGGCTAGGCTCGGAAGAGCCGCCGCTGTTCACCGTCCTTACAAAGTCGGGGCTTTGAGAAGCAGTGCTGTGTGAGCTGGAGGTTCCCACTGTGCTGGCGGTGGCGCTGCTGCAGCTGGGATAAACATCCTTGTTTTTTTTCTTTTCAGGAATATCCCTAGCTGCTTTCATATCGGCTTTGATCTGCTCACTGGTGACCTGACAGCCTTTCTCACAGCTGCTTTCCTCGAGGGGAAACTGCTTCGACTGGCCCATCTGATGGGAGTTGTACCTCTTTCGAAGTGGAGTCTTGCCTTTTCCACTTACTGCTTATAGAAAAAGAAGAATGGCCCGAGGAAAAGAAAAGATTTCAGTACAAATTCTGGACAAAAGGCAAGAGTAAATTTGGAACAGGAAACAATGTACACTAATTTTCCTAAAGTACAATGGTGACCACATCACTCAGCTGCTCAAAAAGTCTCTATGGTCTCTAGCGCCTACCTGGTTTATTCTCCTCGGCTCAGCCTCCGCTGCCCACCACCATCTAGTTCCGAACTAGCTTTCTGTTCTCGGCCCCTCCATGTACATACTACATGCTAGCCCAAACTTTTCTCTGAACATCCCCTGCCATACTATCTCCGGATCTATGTTCTCACCAATTCTTTAGCCTTGCACCTCTGGCTCAATCTCTCCTGCGCCCCCACCCCAAAGCCCCTGTAGGATATGCCCTGTGACACTATTATCTAGATTTCTGGCCTGACTCTTCCAACCAGACTAGAGGTTCCCTAGAGAGAAAGGGATCATGACTTACTCATCTCTGCATCCCTCACCGCACCTAACAGTACCTGGGGCACAGTAAGGCTCAATGAATATATAAAGGAATACTGAAATAAGATTTTGTCTGGCTGACAGATCTAGTTTCTAAATTCAGAAACTGAACTTCCTAGGAAACATTAGGCTAGTCAGCTGGTCACACTCCTTTCCCTAAATTTTAGTTTCAAAAAAAGCTCCTTTCAACCACAGTGTGAAAATACCCGAATTTCTTAAAAGGAATAAAATAAGAATGGAGTAATCAGTCATTGGTTAGTAAATGATCCCAAGTCTAAAGAACTAATAAGCTTTCCACACACAGAAGTGATTATATATTTCAGGGCCGGTGTTAAATGTACACCGAACACTCAAACATACTAAGGAGTAGGGTACCCAAGGGAAATTAGTGGACAATTTTTAAAAACCTCATCCTTTGCCCAAAGTGGTATGCACGTAGTTCTGAGAAACAGAAGGGAAGGAAAGACAAGGAAGAAGAAATGAACTGAAGGTTAAGAGAATTATAGTTTCTTGGTGAGACAAATGGTAGAGGCTGCTGACTGGATGTAAGGGGAGGCAGGGATTATAAGAACACACTGCATGACTCCCTCAAGCACAAACTAGCCTCGAATGTTGACTGAGCACAACTGGACAGAGTATCAGCTGGCAGAGTGGTTGTTTGCTCACTGCTCTGGACGCCTCGGGAGTCATCCCCCCACGTGAAGGAAGCCCAGGCCCCTCGCTAATCCCTGATACCCTGATGTTGCAAGGTCCTAAAGCCTCCACTGTGGAAGTCACAATCCTCACGTCTTCTCTTCCCTGAACCCTGATTCCACAGTATTTTTGTTGTGCTACACTTGCCCTCGAGCGTGCCACCCTGATTCCCCTCTCCCTTGGGCTACTGCCCTTTCTCGCCTCCTGTCACATTCCATAAGGAAATGTTAACTGCACCACAGGTTGTGGTAGAGACACATTATATAAAGGTCAAGTGTGTCTGTCAGTTCTCACAATGACTCCCACTAACCGGTCCCAGCAAGACATTATCTCTCACCTGACAGTTCCCTGGACTGCACTGACTCTCCAGATTTTTCTTCGCGTTCAGAGTAACGCCGAGCACCATTCTTAGGAATCCAGACTTCTTGGAGTTCTAGACTGTCTTCCTCATCATCACTCTCTGAATCATGAACAGTAATTGGGGTTGGTTTTACTACACGCTGAAGACCACTGGGTCCTAAAACAAAAAGCACACGCCTGACAGTTACTTTTTGCCAAGAAAGGCTCTCTCTTCAAGTACTATTTACAGGGATCTGGGCTCACAGAGATGCTTTGGCTCTATGTAGCCTCCCTTGTCACTCATGTTAACGGAACATACACATTTCTAAAGGCAGATCAAAATAGAAGATCATACGGCATCCCCCTTGAGGACCTTCACTATTTGAAAAGTCACAATAAAGTTGGTTATTGAAAAAATAACCAAGTCATAATAATCACTTAAAAAAATAGCCTACTTTCCCAATTTTGCAAATGTATGGATGAAGACAAAGCAAGTGAAGATGAACCTCAGGCACCTATAGGAGTAGTGAGCTCTCCGCGTTCTTTAATTGAGTATTGTCTTTCTCATTAGATGTAGCAAGATACGTTCTTGAAAGGCTAGATGCATGTTACAGTTTGGTTATTTGAGTATTTATGTATGTGTAAAAAGTGTCTTCTCTGCTTGGCTGTACACCTTGTAAATGTTTAGTCTTATGACCCAAGTCTCTCTGACAAATGACTGAAGTTCACTCCACCGATAAACTGTAAGCTCCAAGGAACCTTGCCTGTCTTGTTCCTGTCACATTGTACAATGCCTGGCACAGAGTAATACTCAGTAAATATTTGTTGAATAAGTGACTGCATCTGTAAGACACTTAAAACAAGGATAGTTAAAAGATATTTTTAATTCAAAGACAAATTAACATTCCAACAGATCAGGAGTAAGAAAACTTGGGTTCTAATCTCAGCGCCGTCCCTGTAAGACTGGCTGAATGGTCTTAGGCAAATTATTCAAACTCATTCTGAAAGACTTAGTTTCCCCATCTGTCAAACATAGGGCTGTATCAGGTAATCTTTAAGGGCCTTCTGACTCTGTACAGCCTGCTGTAAGTCACCCAGGGGCAAACAGAGACGAGGTCTTGGTCTGTTAACTGAACCAGGCCAACTTGTCCACTCCTGCTCCTCCCCACCAAAATGAAGGAAGATGACAAGCAAACTATGTAATCGGGTCATTCATCTTCTCCATCAACAATCTGAGTGCTTTCTTTCCACACACACACACACACACACACACACACACGTGTGAACACCAATATAGAGAAAGGAGTTGCTGCCGCAGTTAGAAAAAACAAAAAACAAACCTTAGTAAGATATGTATATGTGCAAGGAGAACATCAACAAAATTCGGGTGTCAATAATAAATAGCATATAACACATCATTAACTGTAATGTTAAAGAATAATCACTTAGTGTTTTACTTTCTTCACTAGAGTGGGGCCCAAGTTTTCAGAACCACGAATGTGGAAGTCACATGATTACCTGCTTGTTCCTCGTCAACATCCACAGGGATAACTGCCTGACTGCGAGCTGCCGTCTCCTGTCCACTCGCGGCCACCTCCCCGTCTTCTGGCACCATGTCTTCCATCTCATTCAATGCTTCAACAGAAATAAACACAGTCAAAGTGAAACCAAGAGAGGTCTTAAAAAAAAACCACAATGGGCGACAAATCTGTGGCACCCCTGAGAAACGAGCAGCCCTGTGATTATTAGGCCCACGCTGGAAGAACAGCCTATAACAGTGCTTCATTAGACAGACGAGAACAGGAAGTGCCCAATCATTCCACGGGAGAGGAAATCACAACGGCAAAACAGCACTCGGTGGAGCCAGTCCATCACCATAAGATGAAAGCAGGGAGAACGGCATGCAGCAGAGAGAAGAAAGCACCATGTTCATTCCTGAAGATGTCAGCAGGCATGGCTCTGTGAGGCAACTGTGTGCCTCCCTCTAAGTGATCTGCCAGACAATAGTGAGGGCCAGCTACTGGAAAGACCTCACGATCATTTTACAAGCAATTAGTCTTGTAGTATCTGCCAGCTACACCAGGATGCACTGGGCAGGCAAGCTCAAACTGCACATTTCCTCTCCTACTCTCTGGAGGCTATGGTATCATTTTTAGCTAACACAGGACAAGGATTACGAACAAATACACTAAGCGCATTTTTAACATTTTACTCTCCCTCAAATATTCTACATCAAAGAATTCGTGACCGTTATTAGTGCCTATCAGTGAATGGGAACGTGTGATTTTATTTATATCTTTCCAGAAGATGAGCACAGTGAGCAATTTCAGACCAATAAGCTTCAATTAACTTACTCTATCTTCTTAAGATAAAATGGTCATTTTCCCAAGAGGACCCTAAATAAAACAATTCCTAGCTTTGCCAGCTTTTTACAAGATTAAATTCAAGTCCCTCAAATCAGTATGCAAGGCAGTCAATCTAGTACCCTCTTACAACCTAAGCTTGTGTGCCTGATCTCAGTCTGAGTCAGGGCAATAATCATACTACCCTTCCATTTATAGTTTGGCCAGGACCTAGAGGGCCGCAGAGACTGTGTCTAGCCTGTTCATCACTATATCCTCACTGCCTAGGGGTGCTCAAGGACTACTGCTGGGAAGTCAACCAACCAACCAACCAACCAACCAACCATTTGGATGAAATGAATAAACCACCAAAAGAGAAAACAAGATCCTGTTCCTGAAAGAACTGAAGAATCTACTTACATAGACAAGGCAAATTCAGTTAACAAATAAACCAAGGCAAAACAGGATTACAACAGAAAGACACCATTCAGATAAATGTCTCTGGAATATACAACAGTAAAATTTGAGATTTTGTGGGGACAAGGAGATTTGCTTTGGTCTTTAATATACACCAAAGCACACTCCCCGTTATTGAATAGTCTCCCATCTTACATTCTTGCCCAGCTCTAGACCTCAATTTTCTATATTTTAGTGCCCAAAGGAGGCCTGACCTTGCCGATAAATCTTTCATGATAAAAGCCAATCGATTTTCTTCTTTCCTTCAATTCTTATTAACAGTTATGAAGAGAATTATCATGTACATACTCTATGCCAAGCTCTAGGCTAAAGGTTTTTATATATATTACCTTATTTATTTCTTATGGCAGGCTCACAAGGACATTAATACTAGCCTCCTTTATGCAGCTGAGGGAAGTGAGGCTTAAAAGGGGTAGTACAATTTGCAAGGATGTCAACTGAGCCTGCTACAGTACAGGGACAAGGAGCAGATGGGAAATTTATAATCTCTGCTCTCAAAGAGAATGCACACATTCTAATAGAGAAGTCAGATATGCAGAATTAGGTCAGAAGAGACTCGCTAAGTGCTACAGCAGTCCAAGTGCAAGGGGAATATGGACCAAAAAGGAACAACTAATTTTCCTGTTGGGCAGGGAAGTTTTCACTGATATAAGGGGACATTTCCTAAACACCAGGAAGCATGCTACATTTTCCAGGAGAGTAAGTATTCCAGTGATAGAAAGAACAAGTGTTTGTATTGGGATGAGGGAGCAAGAGAAAACAAGGCTAAAATGGTAGCCTGGGCCCCAGACTGTGAAAAGCTTAGAAAGTCTTGCTAAAAAGCTTAGAATTATTTCTCATATGCAGAGGGGAATCATTAAAACCGAAGTACATTCATATACCTATGTGATAAGGTTTTCCAAAGCTGCTGAGCAACAGCTTTTTAGGTTGCCAGGCTAACCTGTTGGAGGTATTTAATAGAATATCCAAAAGATACTTTATATTTAACTTCTTTCATTGCATTCATTCCTTTGAATATTTACTAAGCAGCTACTACAATGTGTCACTGTTCTTAGGTGCTGAGAAACAGCGGTGAAATCCTAAGAAGAGGTAGCAGTTGGTGTGACAGAGGTGCGAGCTCAGCACACAGTAAGTGTAGTGTGTGAGGTGGGGAGTAGCACACAGTGAGGACAGGCCAGATCACATAGGTTTTTATGGCCCAAATCAAGAAAGTGGATTTTCTCCTAAGGCAGTAGGAAGCTACTGGAAAGCCTGAAGTAAGGGAGCAACGTCATCTGGCATATGTTTTAACAACACTGCCCTGGCTGCTCTAAGACCTAATTTTAGCTGATCAAGAGAGAAAGTAGGGTGACCAGTTTGAAACGTATTAAAGCATTTAGATTAAAAAAAAAAAAAGATGTGGTACAATGGTGGTACAGTAGGCAAGGAGAATGTAGACTGAATGGCAAGATGCTTTGAAGACAGTCAACAAGTTCTTGCTAAAGGACTCAATGCCGTGGAGAATAGATAGGTGAGCTATAAAGAAAAGAAAAGAGAACATCTTGATTTTTGTCTCCGGTAAGTAAATGAGACGGCGACACCCGTGGGCTAGGGAAGGTGCAAGGGATTCTTGGTTTAGATTTTTTTGGTTCAAAATATTTTATCATTAGGGCAGTAAATTTTTTTCAGAATGATTTAATCTTACCGAAATTATGTGAGCTATCTTTTAATCAAATATCAATGTTTACCAAATGTTTTGTTCAGCTTAAATGTTATTTCAGTTATAAAAAAAAAATCCTGTTACAAAATATAACTATAAATCTTAATGGATTTGAGCTGTTTTTACACAAATATATTAACTGGTCTCTTTTATACAAAGTCTGGTTAGAAATTCATAACCTTTATTAAATGTTATAAAATAAAGGACTGTCTTTTAAGAAATGATTTATGTGCAACCATTTCTAATATCAGAAATATTATTTAGTGGTTGACAATCATCTGCCCAAAATATAAAACAAAATGTATTTACTGTGATTTTTTTTCCACACTGTAGTTTACCCTCAGACTTCATATATAAGGATTTTCCAAAATCAATGGTTTTCAAACTGTGGTCCCAGACCAGCAGCATTAGAATCACTTGGGAACTTGTTAGAAATGAAAATTATGTCGCCCCACCCAGAGGTACTAACTCAGACCCTCTGAGGGCTAAACCCAGCAACCTGTGTTTTGACAAGTCTTCCAGGTAATTCTGATGCACTCAAGTTTGAGAACCACTGCCAAAAATAAAAGCTGCAGAGCAATTTCACTTAGGCTAATTTAGATTAACGGGGGGGGGGGGGGGGGGGCGGGCAGAGGGCAGTGGTGAGGGGAGGGAGAGGGGCAAATCATTTTTAAGAGTAGAAAGTACTTGGGATTGATGTGTTAAATCAAGATAGAAACTCAGTAAAATGACATAGAGGCAAAACTATGCTTTGTGGTTATAATTAATTCAAAAGCAATTATGTTAAAATAATTTGGCAAAATGCTTTAGCAATTAGAGAAGTATGATTTTGACACATGGTAATTTTATGTCAGGCAAATGTGAATTGTTAGAAAATATGAACATCTATTCCTCTGTTTTAGAGTGCTGTAAAATGCAGGTAATGAACTTAAATTTTCAATTAACATAACTAGCCCAAAATAAAGCATTCTAAGTCTTAAGAATTTTGGAAGTGCAAATCTTAAGAATGATAATATCTTTAACAAACCATAATATTCTGATAAATCAATACTCTGTAAAGCAGTAAAATCATATTTTTGAAATCAAGTATTACCTTAATAATAATGTCTGCTGAAAAACACCCATGATTTATTATAGCAGTTTATACACAGACCCACTTAACTTGCATGAATAAAATTTTATTTTTAAAATTATACAATGCCCTTCTTTTAAACTCTGCTACTTTATGCACGCTGTTAAATGTAACAGGGCAAGAAACAGTGGGGGCCTCTGCTTCATTTTGGGGGTGTCCCAAGACCAAGTAGAGGCCCATGCACAAAAAGTTTTAAAATTCTAAATTAACAACCTATCAATACCACTTTCAAGTATTTTTAAATTATCAAGATCACACCTAAAGAGTAGAAGCATCCACGTTAGTCATTTCAACAAACACCAGGTCCCACTGACCCCTTTTAGTTTGAATCTCTGTACCACTATTTAAGAAAACTTTTTCTGCTTCTCTTTTGTATTTGAATTCTTTCCATCCCTGGTTTTGATAAAAAGTCACACAGCCTTTCTCCAGCTCCTTCTTTTTTATTTAGAAGAACTGACCTGATATGTAATGTAATAACAAATACAAATAAATACACTGCCAACTCAGGGAGATCTGTGGAACCAATGTTTTGTGGCAATCTGCAGTCCCCTACAAGTGCTGCCATCATCTTTGGTGTTCTGAGCCTTCCTCTGGTTGAAGCTGTTTAATTCTTCAATCTTGGCAGATGCAGTTCCTTTGCTTCTCAGCCTTTAACAGCATTTAAAGATAATGTACTTGACAATACTATATCTCAAAATGTGGTCTGTATGCAAGTCTCTCATCTCCTGAAACCTTAGTTTCAAATGTTAGTAGATTTAAGTTCCACCGTTCTCTCTTATAAATCAAATATAGTGTTCCGGCACACATTTTGGTTTCTGCTGCACCAATATGTGATTTCATAATGGAAGGCATTCTCCATTCTGTACTGAGAAGCCTATGGCCATGTAACTTCCAGTGGAGACTATAGTCTGTCCAGTGCATCCACTCCAACCACAACTGGGTTCCTAGGATTTGGGTAGCTCTGCACTGAAGCTGCTTTAACAGTTTCCCATGGATGGTCTGTGTCGTCTGAAATCCAGGTCCTCATGGCACCAGGGACAAATATGATGGCACTCAGGGAGAATAAGGTGGAGAGACAATACCTGACCTCATTCTCCCTCCTTCAGTCCTAGCACCTGTTAGCTCTGCACTTCTGTTTTTGTATTTTGGGGGGAAGATGTCAGGGGAGAGAGATAACCGTAAGTTTGAAATGCCTAAAAGTACTCGTGTGGAAATAAAAAGTATGAAATTGTATATAACCATATTTATTTCAAAAGTCGGAAGATAGAAGGTAGAAAACAAAGGTTTGGAATTCATTATCATATAGTTGGCACTGAAACCATGTGACTGTAGGAGCTTTTGTAGAGAAAACGTATAGAGAGAAACAAGGAGGTCAAGGACCAAAGTAGAATAGAGGAGGTGCTGTAAGTAAAGGGAACCAAGTGGGCACGTCCAGTGAGACCCAAAGAAACCAGGAAAACAGTCTCGGAGACGCCAAGAGAAGAATTATCTCAGGAAGGTAGAAGCAGACAACAATGACAAATGCTGCTCAGATGTCAAACATGACCAAAGTGGAGAAATGACTACTAGTGTTCTCAGGAGAGTCACTGGTGACTTTGCCAAGAGCCAAAATGGAGAGTTCTATAGAAAACATGTGAGGTGAAGACAATGCCGAGAGATGATTCTTAGGTCAGGCCCTACATACTCAGAGCAATCCTAAAGGAAAGGATGCTCTATACACAGTTTGCTTTCATGATGAAAGCAGGTACATCATGTCAGGGCACCCCATTTCTCAGTAATCACTGTGAAGCGAAATGAGTGAAGGGGCAATGAAAACAAGATAGCTTGAAGGATTCCTTTTCCAGTTCTTGAGGGCCAACTGGGAAACTGGAAAACTTGGTAAGAAAACAATTTCCCTTCATCCTCACTCCCTGACAGAGGGGCATATGAAGCCCAAGAGTACACGGGCTGGATACAGCAGGTGTTCAGTCAATACTGAAGAATGCATGGGTAATTATATAAGTGAAATCCAAAAGGGCTTTATTGGCTTATGTACTTAATTTGGTGGGTGTTTGTGAAGACTTAATGATGACAAGTATATGAAAGGTGCCCAACAGTGTCTAGCACAGGACTGCTCTTCATTTTTTTCAGTTCTAGGAACATCCAAAAACAGCCCTCCCAATGAAGTTCTATCTACCGATCTATTGGTCAGGGAGATATAAAGAGATGTTCCTTCGCCCAAATCCTGAAAGTTAAATCTCAGGTAGGCCAGGCCTAAGGCCCACTGTACCCTAATTCTCATGGCATCCATGAGTCCTTCCCATGCTGTACGCATCCTTACAGAGTCCAGGGACAAGAGGCATCACAAAGATAGCTCCGAAACAAGCCAGCAGATAGGCACATTTCATCCCCACCCCCCCATTTGCCTTGTCAACCAGGTCCCTCATGTGTAAAGTTTTTCAGTAAAAAAACTGAAATAAGGGGAGAAGGAAACAGAACAAGGTCAGAGAAAAACAATCCAAAGTAAAAATCACTTCTGTGTGGAGCTCACAAAAGATCTGGGTTACCGTCGGCTGCAAACTGCTGCTCTCCTGGCTGCAGGTCTTGCCGGAAGTCATTCTCCTCATCCGAGTCATCTGGGTGATGGTGATTGTTGTCATGGATGTTGGCATTATTCTGGGCATTGTTCTCATTGTCATTGTTGGAGTTCTGGTTGCTAACAAGGGCCGAGGAAACCCCAATTCCAGTGCCTGCACTCAGACCGACTCGAGCACAGCCCTAAAGTGAGATGAAAACACATGCGTATTCACTCAGGTTAGTTAATAGAACACTTCATTTTTCATATTCCTCCATTTCATCTTGACCTAAGAATATTTACACAGCACTACTTTCACATATGCATCAAGCACCTTATTAGAGCCTCATAAGACTTCAAGCAAGACGCAGCGCTATCGGTCTGGATTTACAGATGATGAAATGCAGTAGAAAGAGGTCTGTGTAAGAGACCAGTAAATGCTACAGCTGGGACTTGAAACCCAATAATCTGACCTCCAATCCTGAGCCTTCCCCACTATAATGTACTGCTTGCACAGTGGGAATGTAACCATTAAGAACCGAGGAGAGGGAGGGTAACTAGCTGAAGCATTAAGTTTTTATTACAGTGAGAGCGAAAAGTTTTATTAGTTAAGCAGTTTTGAAATAACATTTCATACAACTAGACAATCTCAAGGTTTTCCAGGACTATTAACTGCACAGAAGAGAGAACAGCAAAGTAAAACATTTCCAAAATAAATCCCTAATCCATATTTATATCTGAGGTTCCTAATTAGAGATTTAATCTTGCAACTAATTACTCTTGAGTAATAAATTTTGACCTAGCTCAAATTTCCACCTTTGCTCTTACCTTACCTTCAGCTTATAGAACTGACAGAGACCGCTTTCCACTTACTTTTACCTTTCCCTTCTCTGGAGACCCCTTACCAAAGCAAGAGGCCATGTAAATTATAACCTTTGAGTAAAAAGTCCAATTATAACAATGTAAGGGCATATTATTAGGGAAAAAAAGTCACTTAGGTTTTGTTTTCTTCCTTGAGTATTAAAACAAACAGTAATTCCCTCAAATGTGACTTACTTTGGGTGGTTCACGAAACATCTGGTCCAGTGAAATAAACTCGAGGCTGGGCAACAATTCAATAAACTGGCCAAAGGAGTCCAGCTTCAAAGCATGGCACCGCACTAAGTTGATATCCACCAATCGTGTCCATCTTGAGTGGTCTGTTGGGAGAAATGACATGGCCAGAGAGTATGATTAACACTTTCTCCATTACCGATGAATTTTGCTATAGGTCACAAAGATTTTCAAAACCTTTCCTTTAAAACACTTTGATTTTATCTCATGATCTCAAAAACTTGGTGACTAAATTATGATGTCTTCTTACCTAATTTCATTGTGAAAATGACATGGCTTGGGAATTATTAACTTGAAACCAAGTCAGCCTTGATCTAAATGTGATCCATTTAACAACCTACATGCCTATTCAATGATAGGACACTAGGTTAAAGAAATGTTGGTGCATTCTTTTAATAGAACATTACACAGCTGTTAAAAAGAATGAAGGAGAATTGAGTATACTTGCTATGGAGAGCTCTCCCAAATACTCCTAGTGTAAAAACCAAGCTACAGGAGAGGGTATACCTAATAAGGTCCTCTGTATATAAATCATTTTTAAATGCTATACATGTATAGGTTGCAATATGCACAAAATAATCTGTCCAGAGAATATACAACAAACCATTGATGGTGGTTACCTTTGAGAAGAGGAGACTTTTCATTTTGTACCTTTCTGTACTGTTTGGTATTGTTTATCAAGTGCATGTATTACTTTTAGTTTTTAAGTGTTAACAGGAGTTCTGAGTGATGGGATTATAGGCCATTTTTTGTTTTCTTCTTTATACACTTCTGTATTTAAGAAAACAAACAAACCAAAAATCCAATAAATGTTATTTTTTAAAAGTGATCTATGCCTGCTACAACCTAAAGTTTGTATTTCCCAGTTAACTTCTTGGTGCAGCTAGGCTAGGGACAGAATTTCACTTCTGGGAGGGGAGACATGGCCATTCTAATGAGTAATCCCAACAGATGGCCCAGAGCCTGAAAAGAGGCTGGAGACGGGCTCTGTAAGGAGCTACAGTAGCCTTATGAGGCAACTCAGACAGGAGAGGAGGCTGTTCAGCAGGTGTCAGTGAGGGGGCTTGGTTTGGTTAAAGAGGATGTCAACTGAAAATTCTCTAGCTCTGAATTTATTTAAAGGTTTGTGAATTTAGGTATTTAAGAAGGGCCTTAAAAGAAACAAACAGTACCACTCTCTCGGGAGGAAAATGAACTCCCCCATATAAGGAAACATACTAAGTACAAAAGTCACACTTCTACACACAAGGGATCAGGTAGGGAGGGGAGAGTGGAAATAACCTAAGATCTTAAGGCAAATGAAAATTTTACCACAAGTTAATGCTAAATATGTCACCTAATTAAAGTTTTGTTTTTTTTTTTTTTTAAATACATACCCACTTTGTCCTTTCAGATGATGTGCGCCATGTGAAGGTAATTCAGAGAAAACAAATATAATATCCCAGGCAACAATTCCTAACCTTAATTTTATGCGCCTGGCTCAAAGAAATATATAAAAAAAATCAGGGCAGTTGAATCCGTAACCTAGACAATGCCAATTTCTAGGCAGAGAATTTCAGGAGTTCAAAGAGGCACTGGATAGAATATTTCCAACTAGGTTATCAAAGGTTCCCAGCACTTGTATGAACATTCATATAAAATAGCTACATTTTACATTAGGAATACAATTCATATCACACACAGAAAACAAAAATATATATTCTTTTGATAGCAGGCAGACATAGCCATAGTTAAGCCTACAGTACCTGAGATCCAATTGTATGGGTTATGGAGATGGGGGCAATTATAAATTGCCAGATATTTGATACAGGAAAAAACTTCATTGACTGCCTTCATCCCTATATCGGTGATGATACCAGGATTTTCTACCACATCAGCCAAACCATACTTTACCAGATCTGCATTCGCCATTCTGCCTAGAAAGAGAAATCAATTCAAAAAAAAAAAAAAAAAAGACTCTTAAATGTCATGGAATGTTGCCGATTCTTTATCTTAACATCCAGTATATCACTCTCTATGATTGTTCTGTGTCATCGATCCATCATCAGGTTCTCAAGTTTGAATACAATTTTAGGTTAGGTATTCGGTGTAAATACCACTTACTTGCAAAATAAAAACTTATATTAATACTAAAAGTCAAGGGATAGCTAACAGAAACAAATTATTTTCAATTGTTTAGAAAAGGAAAAAAGAAAGCAAAAATTCTTAAAGCAAAACTGAAGGATATATTGTATTGGTTCACACTTACGGTGAAGTTTTAGCTTTAGCTTAGAAAAATAAGATCTTAAATATGTAACTCTCTTTCACAGTATCAGGATCATGTCTTTGGAGTCAGGTGTGGCCATGTGTAGAAAAGAGTAAACTGGGAATTCAGGGTCATTCTTAAAACCCACGGTACTGGTTAGTAAAGATGTGCCATCCCCAGAAAATGGGACTTCTAACTCAAATAAGTCCCATTAAATTAGCACTCCCTCTGTCGATGCCCTTTAGTGCGCCCCATCTTGCAGACACGCACAGGGTGGGTATCGGTGGGAGACAACCCTCCGTTCTAGTCTGTGGCACTGGAAATCACACCTCATTCCTTGCCTCCTGTCCTCATTTTTCCCAGCTTCCTGCCTTTACTCTCCGGGATGGGCCACTTGACTACAAGCAATCTGAACGAAAAGAGACTGCACCTAGTTAGTTAACAGTCACATTTTCAATGACCAACAGAGTGCTGGGGAGACAGGAACTCAATAAACGTCTCTCACAGTCCTCACTACCACCTGCACCAAGTACAAAAAAAACGCTGTTGCTCTGGTGAAGATGCCCCACACATTACAGGGATTTACACCTCCAGCTCGAAGCATGTTTAAAACAGCTATTTACTCCAAACTCTTCCTATTTTATCCTCCACATAGTTCAGTCTCTCTCTTATAGTCCTTGTTTTTTGTATTTACTGGCATTTCTTGCAGATTTTACCTTAATCCAACCCATCCTTTACAATTCGCCTGAGCAATTTTCTTTAGCCTGCTGTAAAGACATTTTTCTTATCCTTTGGACTTGAAACTTTCCTAACGATTGGGTAAATCTTGAACTGACCCTGTTCCCTGTCTGCATAAATGTTATAACCTGACATAACAAATCCATCATCGTACATTCATCCCTTTGAGATCATCACCTTCTTCCAGCTCTTGGAGTCTCCTGATTGTCACACTCCCTCAAGAACTCTGATGACATCACCCAGAACTCATCTTTCTTTTGCAGGTCTCAATTCCATCTCTCTCCCTCTCTCCAAAGCCCCAGCACTAAAGACAACACTGCTCTGGTTTTTAATAAGTTTTACATCCCTATCGCCTTTGAATAAAACTCTGTTATCATAAACCTATGAAAGCAAAAAACTCTTAGTGTTCATCTTTGGAACACTTTTCTTCTACTCGTAACACACAGCTTCTGCTTTTCAGCACATCCATTTCCCCAATCTGGCACTGTCATTTTTACCATAAATGTATGGGGCACAAAGGTAATGTTTCCATTGATATTTTGCCAAGTCTTTGTAACAAAACAGTGATAGAAGTTTTACTAGAGGTGATGCCACCCCCACCCTCCTGGAGAGGTGCTTCAAGATCTAAATTACTGAGAAGAATGAGATTAAGTGACAAAGTATGAGCAGTGACCACGCCTTCCTCCCTGGACGCTCTGTCAGAAGCACCTAGCACCTACAGTGATAGAGACAATCCTGGGTTGCCTTTGGAGGATCAGAGGCAAATACATATATGGAGAAATGGATGAACTGCAGCAAACATGAAAACAAGGATTGATTATGAAAAGGTCAAGACAAAGAGATTTCAATGTGAAAGACACTATGAAACATGCTGAAAAGCACAGGTAGCAGTAGCCAAAAGGTAAAGTGTTTCTACTGAATGTGTGTTTCAGGAAAAGAGACACTGTAGGGAAACAGCTGGTTATAAAGATAACTCTCAAAAGACAATCTTTCAGTGGGCCTAAATGTGGCCATCTTGAAAATACAAAATTTGTCAAGTTTTGAGCTTTGGGGAAGACGAAAAACTAAAATTATGGAAGGAACACCAATTACCAAGCTAAAAATTTTGCTGGGTTACACATAAGCTACTGTAGAAACAACACAGAGAATGTAAGCAACACCTCATTCAAAACCAGAAAAGTCTGGTATCAGATACATTAATTTTGTATGAAATGACTATACTAGTTTAGCATTTTAAAGCTATGTTGGTGAAAAGCCCATCTTTTTCAAAGTTATACAGATTAAAAATAATTCCCATTAAACTGGCAAGAAGATAATAATTTGATTTCTTAATCCTTCGCATGTAATAACGAGCACTGCAACAAAGAAAAAGTAAACAAAACAATATTCAGACGTCTATTAAAAATGAAAAAAAGGACAACAGTCACGTTTGACCTAGACTGTCCTGACCAGAGGAATTAAGCCTTATGTTCTTCTACAGTGCAAACTAGATTCTAAGAAAAAATGCCATCTGGTATGACAGTGAGTTTAAGAAAGACCTGTTAGAAATTACACGGGGAAGAAACAATTCTTGCAAAAATAAAAACATGCTGACGGTGGAAGTGCTCTTGCATGTCTGATTAATGTCATATGTGGGACAAAAGCTTGAATAATGAACTGACATGCATTCAAACCCAAAGGAATGAGTTCCCAATTGTAAATACATTCCAGAAAATGCTGTCAACAAGCCTTCCAACTGCAATCATCATCAAATGAATACTGACCATTACGTGCTCACACTATCTGGGAAATCCAGAACCCCCAGCGGGCTTATTATGGAAATGAAGAGCATGGACAGGGAATGGGACCTCATCTGAGAGGACCATCAAAAGCTTCAAGAAGTGTGGCAGATCAAATTCAACAAATGGAACCAAGGATGACATTCTGTGAAAAAAATGAAGCAGAATGGGAAAGAAACTTGGGCAGTAAAATGGAGACAATATCAAATGTAGGTAAGGATTTTTTTTTTTTTGTATACTGTTAATCATTATATTTTCTTTAATATGCTAAGTCAGAGGCAATATGGGGAAAAAAAAATCAATGACACTTCAAGATTAAATTAAAAGTTCCTTTTTCATGAAGGCAGAGCCCCTAAGATTTTAAGCTGTATTATTTTCAAGAAAATATGGCACATCTCAATTCAAGTTTCAGTTTGTCAAGTAAGTTCCCTACAGCAATTCTAGGGAATAAAATGGTTGATTAAGTCTTACTCTGCAGCAAAAACTCATCTACATATCCCAGATGAAGTGTTTCAAACTGGGGGAACTCCAGCTCTGCCATCTTTAGGGCAGAAAAGACGCCATCTTTGGTTAGGGAAGGCTGGATCCGAACTTCATGCAACCTATGAGAAAAAAAGATAAATATCAGAGTAAAATAAAAACCATCAGCATCAAAGGTTCTTCCTAGCATAAGGCTCTGAAAGAAGTTCACATACCGAAATGTCACATGCAAACGACTTTCCTCTCCTCTACTAAAAAACATTAGAGATGTTTCCTTTAAAGGAGCATTTTGCGAAGTGTGGGCACAAGTTACATTAACAATGAGTTACACAGTAAGAACTGTATATCCTTTCTAGTGCTTGCTTAAACCTGATTAAGTCAAAGTCAAAATCTGCATCTGGTGCTGATTATTCAACATCTTTTTTTATGCTAACTGTTAAAAGTGCCATTTTAACAAAGATTATAGCTCTATATTGGGTAACAACACCTACTTACTTAAACTCAGAAACAGTTTTATTTATATTCTTAATATTCTTTTGATGGAAAGAGTTTTGTTTTTAAATTGAAAAAAATGGTTAACTCAATTTAAATACAATATAAAAGGAGAGGCAGACTTTTGATCTGTAGGAAACAGTAAATGTGGCATAAACTGATATAAAGATATGCTAAAAATATAAAGGTGTTAAAGGTCAGGACTCTTAAAAAGCTGACTTAAAATACTGATTTCTGAATAGCAAATACTGTCACCAACTAAAATAATTCCAAAAATCAGAGAAGGTTCAAAGAATGGTTCCCAAGAGAGTTGCAGACACCAGTGCATCAGCGCTGATTTTTGTTGGACTTGAGAATGTTGACTGCTTTTCACTGATGAGACCACACCCCTGCAGAGCTTGCTGGGTCTGGAGGGCAGCTCAGCTGGTCATCAGTTATAAGACTACCACTACTAAGTGATGCCCTAATACTATTTAAACAACTCCTTTATATTTTACATCTGGATGAGGCATAATCAAACTTCATACAGACATTCCCCCAATTTTTGTAAAACAGGAAAAACAACTCTAAGACAAAAGACAACACGAAGAGGAAACATACCTACGAGCAGCAGTGATAATGAGGTAACCAAGATCTACTTCAAGAGCATTTTTGCACGCTCCCAAAACAATTGTGTGCAAATTTCTAAAACCACCTAGTTAAGGGAGAAAAGGAACAAAAACAGTTAAGTATTTCCTTTGACTACAGCATGTTCAGTATTTATATGCATTTTAGATGACAATTATCTGGTTAAAAGTCAATCTAAGTTTGTTTTTTCATTCAAATTAGTATCTCAAGATGAATTATGACTACTAGTCATTTCCTAAAAAGAGATGAAAATGGATACTGTCATTCTAAAGAGGCATTCTGATCATGTCGGAAAATTACTCCAAATTATTGAGGCTTTTAAGAAAGGATTTTCAGAAAGCTAGACATTCATAAGGGAACTGCAAAGAAGGGATCCTGACATTTTCTAGCCAAAGTGTGAACCTCCAATATATCATATGGAACAAGACCACCACTCCTTTAACTTCAACTGTTTTTTTATGTTTTTGGAATTTGCTCTGTAAATACAGAGCAAAAACAGTACGTGAATTATTAACGTATACAGCTCAATGAATTTTCACAAGATTGACTTTAAACTTTTATGAATAGAATCACACAGTATGTACTTTTGTGTCTGGCTTCTTTTGCTAAAAATCTTGTTTAGGAGATTCATCCAGATTGTTGCATATAGTGGTAGTTTATTCATTTTCATTGCTGTGTAATATTCCTTTGCACAAATATGTCACATTTGAATCATCCATGCTGTTGCTGATAGGCATTTGGGTTGTTTCCATTTGGAGGCTATTATGAACAGTGCTGCTATGAACAATTTGGGGCATCGTCTCCTGGTGAAGAGATGTATGCATTTCTGTTGGGTTTAAAGCCAGGAAGGCGACTGTTGATATGCATATAGTCAACTTTAGTAGATACTACCAAACAATATTTTGTTGCTCTACATCCTGGCCAACACTATTGTCTATTGTCAACTTCAGTAGATACTACCAAACAGTATTCTGCTGCTCTACATCCTGGCCAACACTATTGTCTCTTTCCTATTAGCCATGTTTAGGCATAGACATTTTAGTGCTTGTGTATCACACTCTGGTTTTATTTTGTATTCCCCTAGTGATTAATGATGTTTATCATTTTTTCATGTTTATGGGCCATTAGTTACCACCTTTTGTGAAGTCTTTTCTGTTCAGGTTTCTATTCAGGTTGTATCCCTATTTTTCCTATCAGGTTGTCTGCCTTTTTCTCATTAATTTTAGAAGTACTTTATATACTCTAGATACAAGTCCTTCATCTGATACCTGTATTGCAAATAGATTCTCCCACTCTGAAGCTTGGCCTTTCACTCTTAATCATACCTTTTGATGAATGGAAAAAATGTTTTAATATAGTACAGTTTATCAATTTTTTTCTTTATGGTAATTGCTTTTTGGTATCCTGTTTGATAAATCTTTGCCTACCCAAGGTCAAAAAGACATTCTCCTTTTTTTTATGAACGTTTTGTTTTTCACATTCGGATCTATGATTCATCTATCTGGAATTAACAACTTTTGTGTGAGGCATACTGACTCCTTAAGTAAAATATAAGGCAGTCATTCTTAAACACTTTATTAGGGTAGAAAAGTCTGTTTTTCTTTCAGGATATTTATACAAATTCTTAAGCTTTTGGCATCTCTCTCCAGGTCTTCTCTCTAATGAATGGTTCCACTGGGGTCTTCTTATCCCTTCTCTGACTTTTTCCTGTTTGCTACAGCCATGCAATAAAAATAATGCTGCTGATCTTGAGGAAACTTGCTCCATCCCCTTCATACAATGTAATAAAGTATACTTCCACCA
Source organism: Eumetopias jubatus (assembly GCF_037043125.1). NCBI lineage: Eukaryota > Metazoa > Chordata > Mammalia > Carnivora > Otariidae > Eumetopias > Eumetopias jubatus. The sequence continues at coordinate 113,797,946 of NW_028274811.1, forward strand.
GACTTGACTGAAAAAATGCCTAAAAATGTAGTGCTTACTCATATTTTAATAGTATTAATAACATCAATTTTTACCGATAGTCCTTAATGATATTCCATTTATATTCTGAATATACAAAGTTAGATTTTTGTTCTCAACTATTAATTATCTACTTTGCTAAATTGTAATGAGGAGATGTTTAACATGGAGCACGTTCTGTTATATATCATTATTTAAAATATAACTAAAGGACCTAGAGAGTAAAATATATTTTCCTTTTAAAAGCCATCATCTGAGATGGATCTAATATCCAAGTGATAAGCATGAAAGCACTAAATATACCCTAAAGTACTAGACAAATGTTAGACGTTATCATTACTAATGCCTGAGTTCTTTTGTAGGCCTAAGATGTCCAAGTCAAAAAACATCTCTTTTTAGCAACAGACTACTAGAAATCCCTGTTAATATTTCTCAGAAAAATTCCAAATATAATAGCTGTACGATTAAGTAATAAGGATTAACAAGCCAGAAAACATGCTTTATCACTCTATTTTGAGGTTTAGCATTGCATAAAAAGAAAATGAATATTAGTCCATGCTCATAGTTACTTATTCTCCATCGAATGCACCAGACAGAAAGGGCAATTACTAACAAGCATTTTCTTTTAAAAAGACTCACAAGAGAAGCTAAATAAAAGCATAATAATCTTTTAAACTGATTTAAAAAGTATTCAGTAACTAAAGAAAAACGAATACCTGATCTCCAACTGTCTTCAACTACGTGTTGGATAAGACCTCCAAGGAAAGGAACTCGAACCATTTCCAAATGTTCCAAGTTTCGGGCAGAGGCTAAGCCTGTTACTAAAGGGACATACTTCAAGGAGTTTGTGGGCCCTAGGGGGAGAAAATACTTCAGTGGAACAATGTAAATTGACTTAAAGATGAATTTTCAAACCAGCAGCTGAAATAACTTATAAATTCTATGTGTGAAACTGACAGCCAAGTAGTTAACTCTCTATAATTTATACTTATTAGAAATGAAAGTATTAGCCTGTTAACCATGTATTTATTCAGCATAAGGATTTTTCAGTAACACTGGAGAAATACTTAGTATTTTTCATAAATCCCCCAAAGTTTCAACAGTTTTGAGCTCAAAATAACTAAGGGGAGAAAGCCAAGGGGAAGATGGGATCCTTCACTCAAGTAAATAGCTGGTCATAAATACCCCTGTCTGTGACCAGTGTTATATGAGGTATTATGGAAGATCACAAGACACAGTCCTCTCACAGAGCTTACAAATGACATGGAAATAAAACTAACTGAATAACTTTTTTTAAAGATTTTATTTATTTATTTGAGAGAGAGAGAATGAGAGATAGAGAGCACAAGAGGGAAGAGGGTCAGAGGGAGAAGCAGACTCCCCGCCGAGCAGGGAGTCCGATGTGGGACTCGATCCCGGGACTCCAGGACCATGACCCGAGCCGAAGGCAGTTGCTTAACCAACTGAGCCACCTAGGTGCCCTAACTGAATAATTCTAAGAATACAAAGGCGTGACATATCAACTATAAAAACAAGATCTGTCGTACTACATAAAAAAGAAAAGAGTAAACGAGAAGAGGAAGGAAGGATGTATATAGCTCAGGACATGGGAACAATACACAGTGTAAAGATAGACACTGAGGTGAAGGCTGGGGTAGGGTTGCAGAGGGGACACTGAATAGGCAAGCCTGACAATAAAAGAAGGTACATCTTGGTAAAGAATCAGAAATAAAAATATCAAGAGGGGCCCCAGCTTTTAAGAACTTTAAAGCAGAATAGTTCCCACTTGACAATCTAAGGCAACAGAGACACTGAAGGTTTCTGAACAGAAAAGCAGTGCTTTCTGCTTTACGAGATTATGTCATGCTATGTAATCAGACAGAGATCTATTATAACAATCCTACAGAAAGTAAAAAGTGAGGGGCGCCTGGGTGGCTCAGTTGGTTAAGCATCTGCCTTCGGCTCAGGTCATGATCTCAGGGTCCTGGGATCGATTCCCGCAACGGGTTCCTTGCTCAGTGGGGAGCCTGCTTCTCCCTCTCCTGCACCCCTGCCTGTGCTCTCTCTCTCTCACAAATAAATAAATAAAATCTTTAAAAAAATTTTTAAAAAGAAAAAAAAGAAAGAAATTAAGTGCCTGTAAAAAATATGTAGAGACACTGATGCTCCCCCTCTCCCCCTGCCAAGGGTAAAACACAAATCACGTTGTCTACTGACTTTAAAACAAAAAGAGCATTTATTTTCACAAGGTGAACAAATTACCAAACATAAATAGTAATAATGTAATGTAATTCGATTTACAAATGTAGCTATGGAGTTTGCTTTAGGATATTTTTAGAATAGCATATGTATAATTCCACCATAACTATGTGCCATTACCTGCACAGTTCCTCATGACGAAAGTTCGTAAACTGATACAAAGAAAGTCTTTGAACGGCTGTGGTTTAGTGAGTCTTACCCACTTCATATAAAGGTGCCTTAGCATCGGGATACAAGGAATTTCAGGAACATTCACCCCTAAAAACATATACCAAAAAACAAAAATCACAAAAACACTCTGTATTCTGCGTAAAAGTGCAACAGTCTACTTTTCAAGTTGACAATTTATCCTTCATGGATATTTTCACCACAACAAAATGCCTAATTAAAGTCCATCAAGTTTGGCTTAGTTAAAACACGCTTGTAACGAACAATTTAAGCAAACCATGAACACTCTGTTATTTCTTTAGAAAAGGCATATGGAGATGGGATTTTAAAAGTATTCCCACTTTTTATACACATGAATCTTTCTCATGACTCTACAACTCTTCCAGGATACACACATACACCCAGTAGACGTAAAATGAAAACAGGTTACTGAAAACAAAATTATGTGGAAGGAATACACAAAAGTACTATTTGACTATCAATGTCCACTGTCCCACCAGTGAAAAAACTAAAACACAGGCAGGCTCGTTGGCTTCAAATATCATAGTATCCAGAGACAGAGATTAAAGCTGTTTCTACAAATGAATGGACCTTAAGGATTTGTAAATGTGTGGGAGAAACCAGTCGGTATGACTCTGAGAAAGTGAGAAACCCATAGTCATTTATTTTAATATTTCAAATTGATAATTTTATCCTTCAGATCCATAAATGACTTAACACTAGGAATCATACCTGCAGAGGACCCTGTCTGGGAGAAAGGGGATGGAAAGTGGAAGGAAAAGCCGGGTGACACAGAAGAAGAAAGAAGATAGGTAACTTGTAAGTTCTGAAGGGAAGAAAGCAGATCAAAGACCTTGTCCAACAGTTAAAAACCAGAGCCTCACGAAAAGCCGAGGAAGTGACACAATCTCTGAGAGAAATCCTAAGGACCCAGTGTGATGGCATTTAATACACAGCAGCTGGCAAAACCAGTTTAATACCAACTTCACTGGTAGAAGCCCTGCTAGCAAAGGCAACTAGAGAAAGCAAGACTAGTAGAATGACTGGTTTTTTAGAAGCTAAATTCTGCAGGATGCTCCTCCTATAAGGATTACTCCTTAACCTGCCCCGTCCCAAAAAGCAGGTACCTTTAGACTTGAACTACGCATATACCCTGTATGGCAGCAGATGGCAAGTAAAATCGAGGATGAGACCAGAGGAAGAAAGGCAGAGGCAGTGAGGTATAGACTAAGACTCAAGATGCAGAACTCACAAATGTACACTTGGTATCTACCATGATGGTGGTAATTCTGATTAGCAAACTCAGAGTAGCAAGAGTGAGAGAGAGATCCACCAGACAACACAGCTCTATCCTATGCCCAATCCACATTTTGCCTCAAATCCATTCTATAAACAAAGGACACAATTACTGTTACTGTCTTCCCAGCACATGCACTAATTTACTATACACACTTATAACACCATCACAGTGTTAAACTATTGAATTAATCAAAAGAATGCATGCATTTCAACCAAATTTACCTACTTATATCTGCAATGAACAATGACAGGAATCATAGGAAATACAAAGATATATAAACACTCTGACCTTACAGAGCTTACATTATAAACTTCAGATATTACAGTATCTTTATTATCTAAAAATCCAGTCTCAAACTAGATATCCAAAGGCCTAATCACAATCATTCCTTGATCATGTAAATAAAAGAGGGTTAGAGTACATTCCTCTTCTGCCATAATTGTGCACCTAAACCCTAGTTAAGACCCACTCCTTACCATTCCTGCTGCACTCCCTGTACCACCTGACCCAGTTTCAGAAATTTCTAGTTCTTAAGACCATCACCAATACCGAGAATAATGCTTAGAATAGAGCAGATACTCAACAGGTGTATTTTAAATAAAATATTTAAGAAATAAATATTATAAGTCAGACTACAGTAACAGAAGTCCTCCTGAAACCCCTTCAATAATGTTAAGCCAGAGGCAGCAAATTAAATTTGAGAAAATATATACCCTTATTATTTACTTAGATAGAAATTATTGGGACTTAGACTATTTGGATGGAGAATATACACTGTAATCACTGCAAATAAGGTGCCTCTGGAAAAACAGCACCCCATTTCCTATTTCTCAGAGAAAAAGAAAAGTAGCAGATTTTTCTCATTGGCTCCGAGTTGAACAAAGGGGAATGTTCTGGTTGGAGAAGACAGAAGTAAACTAAGAGCTATTTGGCTTTTTTATTCCTCAATGTTCTAGAGATAAGCTGTGTAATAAAGTTGCCACTACTGCATGTGGCTGTTTGATAAATGAGTATGAGATAAAAATTCAGTTCCTCTGTTTCACTCGCCCCGGAGGGAACCATATGGGAGAGTACAAACCCATGACATTTCCATCACCACAGAAAGTTGCATTGGAGAACTCTCCTCTGAAGGGTCCAACTAGGACCAAAAGGGCAGAGAACAAGGGCAGGATTCTGGCTCACTGAAACAAAACAAAACAAAACAAAAAAACCACAACCTAACAACTTTCAGAACTACTCAAACGGTCTTCAAAAAGGGAACAGACTGGTTGTGAAGCAGTACTTCTCTAACCCTTCAGCCCCCATCTAGGACTCCTTAATGGGAAATCTAAATTTGTATACACATCTCACAAGCATTTCTTTGGCCATCATCAATCAACAAAGCTATTTTTAAAATTCTCATTATTCCTTTTGAGTGAATATTTAGTTATATGACATTTCGAGGAGACACAGGTGACCCAAGAAACATGTACTTACCAACTAAATGTAAAGTCTGAATTTTGGCTCCTATAGGAATTTTCAGTTTATTTTCAGGAGGAATTGGAAATGCTCCATTACGATTACGAAATTTCCCCAAAATATGAACATGAGGCATATATGTCCAAATAGATTCTACCAATTCCAAATGAGAAGTTTCCACACCCTAGAAAATAATGCCAAGCAAGCATAAGAAAATGCTATTTACTTAGCATCCAAAGCTTCTATTTCTGTATCATAAGATGCTAAATACACAATGGAACTTAACAGTTTGTTACGGATGAAATCTGCATGTGAGTGAACACATTCTTTCATTCTTTGATTTATTATTTCATCAGTTGATATCAAATGTTCAACCAGGTACACTCACCACTAAATTTGGGCATGCCTGCAAAGCTTCCAGAACGCCTGGAATGCTAAAAGCCTCATGGCCCCGTACCCTTCGCCTCTCAAGGTATCTAGGATGAAGGCCATAAAGCTGTTCAACATCTGGCATCTTCTTCAATAATGTTAGAAAACTGGAATCTGTGAAGCCTGAGAAATTCAGAAGCATTTAGAGGCAAGTTCACCTTTGTGTTCATGAACATTTATTAGGCACTTGTTATTTCTGTCAAAAGTTACCAACAACAAAAGGTTTCCTTTTTAAAGTTTCATAAGACTAACATTATGGCTGAACAAACAGTTAAACAGAAAAAATATTTCTTTAGTAATAAAGGAAATGTTTCAGAAACCCCCCTGAATTAATATTTTACAGAGCTGAGGCTTTTAATTTATGATTGTCTTTTTGTTGCTGCTGCTTTTAAGGCACAGAAATCTTCGACTAGGGACAACACACATTTAACCTGGATAACTTGCACCTATTACTGGATTGGTGTGTGAGGAGGGACCACCTACCTGATCAGCACCACCCTCCCCACCCCCCGCCCCCACAAGATGCTCTCTGGTCCAGAGAACCTCTAAGGCTCTGCAGAGCACACAACTAAAAAAAGGAGGAAGATACGATCCTCACCTTCAGGAAGCTCACAGTTCTAACCCAAATCCCATCTCAAACTAGGTTCTCTTGGTCTATCTATTTCCTAATAACTACTCTATCCTGTGTTTAACTACCACTCCCTGGACATTTCAGAGAGTTCATTCTTCTGAAAAAGACAGATCAAGTAAGCTAAGAGAACATAAGTGAACCAAACTGAAAGGATGCTGAGCTGACAGAGAGCTATTTATCTGGGAGGCCGACTGTGTTCCATCCACCAGATGGGAACAGAGAGGCAGGTTACTTTCACAGCAGGGGTTTTGATGAGGTAAGGAGGGAGACAAGTTTCATTAGGTTGAAACTTTATTTAATCTGGGGTGTTTTGTCTTTAATGGAGGCTGTCAGAAATCCAACTGCCTGCTCACTAACGACAAGCAAAAATATTAACTCTCAAGAATGTAAATGGAGCCCCAAATCACTAAGTCTCACATACTAAAGTTTTCAGAAGTTGTTCTATTTGAACAGGGCTGGCCCAGATGACTGTGGTAACTTTAGAATCACAAAACTGAAAAGTAAGAAGAGACCTCAAAGATTACTTGGTCCGATTATACTAATAGTTCTTATTATCATCGTATAGAATAACCTTCACTAACTGAGCCACTCAATGTGTAAACAATTCTACGTTTTTTCATCTGTTCTCCCAACCCAGTGAAAAAGGTAATCACCCCACTTACGAATGTAAAAATGAACCTGAAAGAATTTAAAAGCTACTGTGTGAAAGAGCCAGAGTTCAAAACCAAGTCTGACCACTGCCAATGTCCATCCTCTTTTGTCATACACTCATCAAAAAATGGATATAGTTCCACCTTGTTTATTGAGATTGTGTGAGAACCCAAAGAAATCACACATGTAAACCATAAAGTACTACATAAAAACCTTAGTTATCATTATTATATAGAGAATCAGGGCCTAAACTCCAGGTTTAAACTATTGCCAGAGGGGCATTAGTAAGCAGGGTTAATGAGATCTTATTCTAGGCTACAGACTGCTTGCTTCAACCCTCTTTTATTGCAGGGATGGTAAGCCCTGGGCTCACAGGTATTTATCACAGTCTGAAAGAAATCAGCAATGCGCAGACAGATTCTTCTCTAATTTGATAAGGGGCAGAGATGTTAAGGCTAAGGCTACATCACATGGGAGCTCTGCTATCCTGCCTCTTTACACAGTGCATTAATCCCACTGCTGGAATTCCTGCTGGTCTAACCTCTGTTAAAGCATATCTAATCTAAGGAGTCATTTTCACATTTCCCTCATTTTTTTCCCCCTTTCCTGCTATAAATAATCACTCTCTGGAATAAAAGAAGTCCTTTTCCCTTAGGACAGTTTCTTTGAAGTATTTGAAGACAACTGTGGTTTGCCTCCCACCAAGCTAAGTTCTAGCCTCAGGTCTTTGCAATGTTCTTCACAAAAAGGTATATATACTGATAACTAACTGGCCAACTGAAGAGTTACTAGTTGACTGATGACCTTTCGAAAGGATACAGCACCCCAAACTGTAGAATATTCCAGTACCGCAGTCTATCCTGTTCCACTTCACTTCTGTCAAGGCTCCCCCATCCCACCCTCATCACACTTTCAAAATATCAGGATCTGGATAATGCTGATAAAATGTCGTTAAACAAGACATTCAAAATTGCTACACAACATAACTAAAAGTCACTAGTTAATGGATTGGTGTTAACTGAAAAGAAGCCTTGATTGGCCCTTCATTTTAATTCTTCCCTTTCAGGTGTGCTCTGCTTAACTAAATGCATCAACTTTCTTTTCTCTACATGAGGTCCATTTGTGTGGTTAGGCTACTAAGTCCGAATTCTTCACCCCGAAGACCAATGCCTTATTTAAGAATCTCTAAGACCTTGTATAGGCCTTCCAAAAGTGCTAAAGAAATGAAAGCTCCAGAAGTGCAATTTCTGTGGCCTGCTAGAGCAGCTTTACACAAATTGATTAATATATGTTTAACTAGAGGCTGCTGTTAAGGGGTACAGGGAAGCTATGAAAACCTGCGTCATGGAACAAAGGACACTTTGTCTAATATAAGAGACATACATTGAGTTCTCCGATGGTACATTTGTGGAACAGGCTGATGTAGTTCCTTAAGGAAATAAACCCGTAAAGCCTCCAGCAAAACATTTTTCAACCCAAATGAACCTAAGTAATTTAGATAAAATTCACCTACAAGGTGACTTAGATTGCCTATCTTAAGACAAGTAACATTTGATGGGAATATTATGAGGTTCCGGTAGGATTCCAGGGTACCTTACAGGCTAGATCCACTTACCACTTGGCATGTATTCCCACCACCGCCCTGCACAGAGATCCACAACCCTCACCACTCTCAGATATAGGGTCACTGCTTCTTTTAGCTTCCTGGAGAGACATTCCATACACATGATATCCTGCAGAGGGAGGTACCTTTGTGAGAGAAAGAAACTCATATTTATCAAGTGGGTACTTCCTCTCATCATCAGGTTACTTTTTGTCCTTCTTCCATTCTCCTACCCCTTGAATGAAATAAGACCTTAGGAATATTCACAGGGTTTTAAGATTAACATGCACATAAAGCTTTTCACTAAAAACAGATGAGTCAGCAAATACTCAAGCATCCAAATAAAGTACTGAGCTCCCTCCATAGGGTGTTTGCTAAAACCTGCCTTTCTTCTTTTAAATTTTTACCTGCAAAGAAAATCTCAAGAAGAAAAAAGATCTCAGTGAATTTCAAGGCCTGATGATAAGGGAACATGAGAAAGAGAGAACTAATCAGTTTAAACATGGCCAATATAATCTTATAGCTTTTACAGAAATCATTTCCTGTAGTAGCGAAAAAATTCCTCTCTGCTCCCTCAACACACCCAGAAACTCTATTTTCTCCATGTATACTAAAGTTTATAGTATACAATTTTTTTCCTAGATCTTTTTACCTTTTAGATCACACACAAGTACTGCTTAAGCACTGAGAACACCTCGTCTCAAAATTTCCTCTTTTACAACTCCGTTATCTCTTCCTTCCTGAAACTTTTCAACTAACCTGTACTTTTGTTTCCGATAAAAGCAATATCTATTTTGAAAGATCAGAAAATCTCATCTCTGTCTCTCTTCCTGAACACTCCTCCATACACAACTACATTAAAAAAAAAAAAGGTAAAAACTACCCTTTACTGAGGTTGTATTCTATCACAGATACTGTAATGTAGTCACTATTTCACAACCTGACAAAGTAGGCTGTACTTTATTTGCCCTCCCCCAATCCTTTTTCTTTCTTTCTCTGCTAGGCTGTGTTCCCTACCCTTCCAGCGATCGGTTGATTTTGGTCAACACATACCATGGGCAAAGGCTTTCTGCTATTCCTAGTCTCCTAGCCAAATTCTTTAGCACTCCTTATTGGCTCCGTTAACCCTACCTAAGCCTCTCTAAATAGTCCCTTCATTAAATGATCTTCAAATTCCAGCCAAGTGTATGTACCTTGTTTCCTGCTAGAACGCTCACTGATATAGCAGGTACTATTTTACAAGTGGCGAAATTGGCTCAAAAAAGTTAACCTGCAAAAAGTCAACAGCTAGGAAAGAGGAAGGAAGAGCAAGGATGTCAACATAGTTGGGTCTGACTCTAATTCCTAAAAATTAAGCTAATTCTAAAAGAAAAGTCCAAGTATGCCCGCTGAGCATTTCTCTGCTCCATTTTTTTTTCTACCTCTGGACACGCTCTTCCCCTTCAAACTATTTAAAGAGAATAAAATAAAATGTAATTTTCTACCAAAAAAAAGCATTATTGCTTAAAGTCCCATAACTCAGATATAAATAGGATAATTACCAGAAATTATATGACTACACATTTTATAAACAATGAAAAATAGTGAACTTGCTTTCTGAATCAACTTATACACTAAAGTATTTTTTCCTCAAATTACTGATTGTTATCCAAAGTATATGCCTGAGTAAATATTATACTCCCTTTAATTACAAATAGATCAGTAATCGCATGAAGATGATCTTACATCGTATTTGCCCTCAGAAAAAGAAATGTATTTTTTCTTCAAAGATACAGAATCGAAGAGTTGGAGGCATTTCAAATAATTTTTAAAAAGATGTGACACTAGATTCCACTCCTTCCACTTGAATATTGTTTGAACTGCAAAATGTTATCGTATCCACTCTCAATTTAAAATACGGCTCAATTTGTTTACAATATGCCCTCCCATTATTCAACAAATACCTAACACACATCCCTAGAAACAATTTTACCTATGCTTTCTTCCAGGATTTTAACAGCTTTATTGTTTAATTCATTGATGCATTCAGAATTTGGTATCAGATATGACAGATAAGAATATGCTTTTATTACTCTCTCCAAATGATTCCTGGGTTATGACATCATCACTGAATAATCCACTCAGCTTTTCCTCACTGATGTGAATACCAAGTTTATCATAAACCAGATCTTGACATATATTTAAGTCCCCATATGGAGCCTACATACGCAAACTGTCTGTTTTACCCAACTGTCTGCTTAATTTCTCTGGTACCAAATCTTCAATGGTTGTATATTTTGGAATATATTTGAACACCTGGTAGGGTTAGACTTTTTCTGAAAAAACTTTCTGAAAAATGTTCAGATATTCTTCTGCCAAATGAACTTCAGTATCATTTTGTTTTGTTAAAAAAATTCTGTTGTTGGGGCGCCTGGGTGGCTCAGTCGTTAAGCATCTGCCTTCGGCTCAGGTCATGATCCCAGGGTCCTGGGATCAAGCCCCGCATCAGGCTCCCTGCTCCGCGGGAAGCCTGCTTCTCCTTCTCCCGCTCCCCCTGCTTGTGGTCCCTCTCTCGCTATGTCTGTCAAATAAATAAATAAAATCTTAAAAAAAAAAATTGTTATTTTTGGGTTTCCTATTCCCAGACAGAACTGAACTGTGACAAAACTACACTGTGTCACACAACAAACTGTAGAAGATAAAGACTAATCCAAGTTTATGTTAGAAGAGAAAAATAAAGTGCCCATGGTTCCCTAAAGCAGCTTTGCTGTCTATTTTAAAATTTCTTGGGACGCCTGGGCGGCTCAGTCGGTTAAGCGTCTGCCTTCAGCTCAGGTCATGATCTCAGGGTCCTACATTGGGCTCCCTGCTCAGCGGGGAGTCTGCTTCTCCCTCTCCCTCTGCCCCTCCCCCTGCTTGTGCTCTCTCTCTCAAATAAATAAAATATTTAAAAATAAAATAACATTTATCTGCAAATATTCAGTAATTTTTAAAAATTCAAAACACTTGGGGTGCCTGGGTGGCTCAGTCGTTAAGCGTCTGCCTTTGGCTCAGGTCATGATCCCAGGGTCCTGGGATCAAGCCCCACATCGGGCTCCCTGCCAGGGAGCCTGCTTCTCTCTCTCCCATTCCCTCTGCTTGTGTTCTCTCTCTTGCTGTGTCTCTCTCTGTCAAATAAATAAATAAAATCTTAAAAAAAAAATTCAAAACACTTCTAAGAACTTCATAAATGGAAATTTCCCCTAGGTAAATAAAATAGTGGAAAATCCAAATGCTTAGAAAAGTTCATTGAAACTGTGTAAGAGAAAAACTGGGAACAATCTAGATGTCAGACTACAAGGGAAAAGTTAATTATTGTGTCATAGTCTAGTGACTAAAATGCTCATTATGAAGACCATGGAGCAATATGAAAAAAGGCAGAATGGGATCAGAACCACTAACGCTCAACAAGCATTTATGCTATCCAGTGTATTGAGTGCTTTAAAAGCATTATCCCACTGAATCCTTATAATAACATCTTCATCGATCCCTGGTCCAAGGCAAGTAAGCGAAAAGACTCATGATTCAAACTCAGGTCTCCAACTCCAGAGACAAAGTGTGTTAGGGTTGTTTATTTGAATGGATAATGACTGAAAGAAGAAAGCAGGGGAAACTGGAAGTGACAGGTTTTTGTTGTTTTTTGTTTTGATTTCTTTGACTGTTTATAATGTAGTGTGGACAAAAATATAATTTAAAAAAGGATTTTGAAAAAAGCTTTACCACAAATCAACTTTAATGTGTGCACTGCATAAAGTAATGATGGATATCATTTCACAAAACTATGATTTCAATCACTTACATATATGTACATATGAAGAAAATGTTTCTCACTGTGGGTTGTAGTCAAAGTCAGAAACACTGCCTTATATTGTACACACATGGTACCGTAGTAAGAAAAGTCAACAAATCGGTTGCTAAGAATTCTGAGAAGCCTGAAATGTTAATGTAGTCTAGAGAATGGATATCCAGTAGAACTTATTGCAACGAAAGTGGTATTCCCTATCTTCACTGTCTGAGCTGTCCTACACAGTAGCCGCAAGACATATAGGCTAATGTAACTGAGGAACTGGACTGATTTTTAATTTCATTTCATTTCAATTTAAATGCCATAAGGTAGCTAGTAACTACCACACCAGAAAGCGCAGCCCTAGAATTTGGTTCTACTTAATACGTTCTAGGAGGGTAAAAGTCAACCAAACAAAATCTTACCTAAAAATATGGCAAAGCACTTCATGTGAAAGTTGATTCATATAGTCCTTTGTTTCATCAGATATTGTTTCCTCAGCTATTTCATTATTCATGAGACATGTTTTAACACTTTTCTTTCGTGGACCCATTGCTGTGTTATCTCCAGTATCAAAGAGCAAATCTTCCCTCTTGATAACTTGAATTCAAAGCACCTGAAAGCAAGCAGAGACTACAGTAGACTACAGCACACTAACTCCAGACTCAGAAATTATCCCTAGAAAACCAGTTTGGTAAAACAATCTTTATTTTAAAAGAGAAAGAAGGGTACAGACCACATTCAAATTAATAAAAACATTACACAAAATGCACAGAACATCTTTTTCTGAAGAGCAGTAGAGAATATAAAAATGCATTATTTAGAATGAGCAAAAAAAATAAATAAAAATAAATAAAATCCAAGGAATCAGGAGTTCTGGATTCTATTTTGTACTGTTGCTTCCTAACTAATTCACTCAATTTTCCCAAGCATAAATTTCTTTACCTGTAAGGTAAGATAGTTAAACTAGGTTAACAAAACCCTTTCCAGTTCTGGGATCTCCTTAATTCTAGGACAGCCCCTCACAAAGAAGGTAGAAGGGAAATGTTGGGTTTTAGTCCTGATCTGCCAAACTACTTTTATGAACTTGAATCACCTTTTAATTCTTCATTTTCCCACCTATAAAGTGAGGGGATTAGACTCTACCAGTGGGCCCCAGGCCCCTTTATAAATCTGGTAAGAACTACAGACCTTCTCCTCAAAAACTAAACACTACTTATGTACAATTTCAGATGGAGAATAAAATCACCCCTTTCCCTCTCCTGTAAACATTAAAGAGCAAAGGTTAATTCTCTTTTGTGTCAAATGTATGTTTTGTCTGTGTTTTAAATAAGCTTTGGTGACAGAGGAAGAGAGGAGAGGAGGGAAAAAAAGGAAGGGATGGAGGGCAGATGGAGAATTAAAGTCAGATGAACAAGCACCCAGAGGGCTTTGTTTTATTTTATTGGTCAGGTTAAGAGGGAACCATGTAGAAACAATGTCCTTTAAATAGCATTATCAACTATCACTGGTAAAATTCTTAAAAAATGATTTGGACTCAAACTCTGAGACCTCTAGATCACAGCTTAATCTACATCATGCTGAGTGATGCACAGAAGTGCAGTTCCAAACCAGTGCATCTCCAGAATAGTATCTGCTCCATTTCACGTACCACCTTTTCCTTTTTCTTAATTATAATCCTTTACTATTAAAACTTTCTAAAGCGGACTACATGCTTCTATTTTCCTACAAGGTGGACTCAGTAAAAGCTTAACCTTTTCTTGATGACCTCAGGTTATCAATATGAATATCCATTATAGTCTGTGATACCTCTCCTCAGAACTACGGAAGTCTGTGGAGTTCCTGGAGATTCTTTGCTTTACAAGTAAATGGGAGCAAACTACATGGCTAAGTGAATCCTCAGATTTCCTGTGCCTGTGTGTGTTCTGGTCTCTTCCCTCACTGACAGGTCACTTGTTGTAACTTCTCACAGGTGGCAGCATGCTCGCTTCTCCCCGCATTCCACACACGCGCATGTGCACAGACACATCCCTACACCTACCTCTAAGCCCCCCTCTAATTTGCTGCCTCTTCAGCTATGGCCTAGGAAACCAAAGAAATACCTTTACACAATTGTGTGCTGATTAGTATCATCAGACACCTAGCAGTACAGACCTAAGTAATTCTGCAAAGAGTAGGTGCATGAGCTACCTTGCACCGATTTTGTGACACCTCTTTTGCCTTCTCAAAAGCTTATATGTATGTTGTCCATCCCATTTTGGTTAACAGACCTTGGGAGAAATTAAAGTTTGTACTTAGAACGCCCCACAAAAAAAGTTGTAAATATACTCACCTGTTTCTATCACTGCCCACTTTTTCCTATTCACTGCCCTCTCCCCAGGAAAATGAATCTTTCCATCTTACAATGGCTCCCAAAACTGCTATAAGGTTATTTTGACATCCTCCTCATGAAATCCAATAGGCTCTCTTCAAGGCTCCCCCCACCCCCCGGCCCATCTGTAGTATGGGCACTGCTAACCACTCTTTCCTTGAAATCCTCACATCATGCGACCCCCAAAGTGATATTCTCTTGGTCCTCTTCATTCCTCTATGACCACTCCTCAGTCTCCTTTGCCAATTCACCCTAGAATCCTCTTCTGCCCGGGGCAACTGTATCCACTCTCTCAGCGCTTCCGCTACTGCTACTACAAAGACACTTCAAAAAAAAAAAAGAAGAAGAAGAATCCACTTCTAGCTCCTATCTCTCTGGAGTTCTGACCTTTACTTCCTCTCAGAAACCTTCATCTCAGTATCTTGAACATCCTTCAAAACTATTATGTCCAAACTGAACTCCCTCCACAACCACCACTCCTCTCCCAAAACACATTCACACACAGACACACACACCTACTTTCCCTTCTCTAGTTTACCATATGCCCAAATCAGAAACTGTGAAATCAGCCTCAATATGTTGTGCTCTCTCACTTCCCAGTCACTTGATTGGCTATTCTTACCCATCTTACCACACAACATTGCTCTTGCATCCACTCCCGCAGGCTTTTAGGCCTCTATCAACCCTCACCTGGGCGACTGCAATGGCTTCCTCAGTGATGTCCCAAAGGGCCTGGGACAAAGCCCACCACACAATACCCACAATAAGTAATTTGCTGAATAAATGCTTACCATACCATCCTCCACACTGAAACCAGAATAATCTTTTTAAACCATTCCTCTGAGTGCATATTAAGCGAAAAATGTGAGATGTGGATTATTTCAAAAGTATTACCTCATTTGCATAAGAGAAAAAGGAGAAATATGCTCTTGTTTGCATGGGACGTTTCTGGAAAGGCCCACAACAAAATAACAACAGTGGTTACCTCTGGGGAGAACAGAGGTTTAGGAAAATAGCTAAGATTACTTTTCCTAATCTTCTCCATTATTTGAAAATTTAGATTTGTTTTGTATATTATACCTTTCAAAAAACAAACAAAAACCAAATCGGCCTACAAGGAATTCCAGCTTCCACAGGATAAAATCTTTCCAGTCTCATCCCATGGCACCTTCCCAATCTCATCTTTCAATCCTTAACCCCTTGTCCTTCAGGACACTCGCTCCTGCCAGCCACACCAATATCCTCAGTTCCCCCAAACACTGATCTTTCATTCCTAATAAGCTATTAACGCTGACTAGAATGTCCTTTCCCTCCCTTTTTTGCCTAAAACAGCACTAATCTGTTTTCAAAATCTAGTTTAAATATTAAGTCCTCTGTGAAAACTTCTCACCTCTTTCGAGCTCCTTGTGAGACTTAACATATGCTTCTCCTATAGAAACTTGTGTAGTATTTTTTTGGCCACGTTTCGGCCAGGAAAAGGGAAAGAATCTCAATCTCCTGCATCTAGGTGAAAACAAGTCTTTGCTCATAATAAATCCTCAAATGGCTAATGTATGAACATCTATCAGTCTTTCCATTATTCCGGGTGCATCCAGTAGCTTCAAGGCTGCTAGGAGCCACCTCATTGTCCTCTGAGCATCCTGTTTGCTACCACAGCACTCAAAGATCTCAGCGACAAGCTTATAACCCTGGCAAAAATGCAATCAGATTTTAATCCAATCAGGAAACACAAAACAAACAGCTACCTGCACCTACAAATGCCTCAACAAGACTATTACCAGTTTCGACCAATCCAACCATGGATGAATTCTCCAGCTCTCATGTCTCAGCACATGCTTCTACTTTTACGAATCTTGACAGCTCTAACCCTCCATGAATACCATGTTCTTGACTTTTCATCCTAAAAATAAAAATCTTTCTTAGCCTTTCTCCCTTCTTTTTCTTCACCAAATCTACACCACTATTTACACCCTCATCTTACGATTCCATCTTTTGCTGTTCCTTATTATTTTGCAAGCTGTGATTTTGTGGGAATCAGATTTAATAGCCCCATTGTACAACCAACACCTGAATTTTTAAACCAAACAGACTGCATTTTAAATATCACTGGGTTTATAAAAGTTCACTTGTTTAGAACTCAGAAATATTTACTCACAGATATGACTTTAGACAACATTATGCAGAGATCAGGTCCCTAGCAAGCCCACAAAAACCTATTTAACTTACAGTACTCATTAACACTAACTATCGAAGGGCCTAAATTAGCAGCACTAACAAAATTTTAGGTGGAATTATATATATATATACATATATATTTATTTTCTATATGATGCCTAGAATTGAAGACTTATTCATGTAGCTACCTACTTGGCAGCAAGGGGAGTAGTGACTCCCCTGCTCTAAGCCTCTGGTGGGGGACTTGTGGAGATGAACACCAGGGCAAAAGATAAGATCTCCATCCCACATCTAGGGGCTTAACAGGTCAGGACCCACAGCCAGGGGAAAGCCATCAGTCCTCTCCAAGTAGGTGTCTTAGAAATATCCAGGAGATAAAAAGCCTCCTCGTTAAAGGATTCATTTACTTGCCCTTACTACCACTCAAACTTTATAAAGGACAACAAAATTATTTCCACTAAGGTTGGCTTCATCTTCACTGAAGTGACTATGCCGAGAGTAACAGAGGCCTGGCAACCCTATATGAGAAGAAAACAGGATACAAGACAAGCAAAATCCAAGTGAGGATGGCATCTCTCTTGTCTGTGAACCCTCTCTCTCTTAATTGCTTTTCTTTTAGCAGGATGAGGGATAAAAGCAAGTGAGAACGGAAAAGTAACCTTCCATATCTTGGTTTCTTCCTACCCCTATATCCAGCATACCACCATTTGCCACTTGAGAAACTCAACAAGGCAGGGAAGGTGCAAAGCAGCAGTAGATTAGAAGGGAAAGAGCAAAGGAGGAAAAAGCAACAGCGGGGCTAGCAGAGGAGTCAGAAAGGTTAAGGGAGAGGTGACTATAAATAATAGGTGAGTATAAAAAAAAAATATATATATATATAAATAATAGGTGAGTATAAATATGTGAAGAATATATTTTGCAGCACTAGGTGTTATTTCTAGGGTTAGCCAAGTTCTGGAGACTCAGACTCTAAACCTCAAAGAAATGTCATTCTGACAGAAGTATAGAATCCCAGAATGTCACAAGCTGAAGGGGCCCTCAAAGACTACCCAGTCACACAGTTCTTAATTTTTTGTGGGTCACAAACCCATCTGAGACTATGGTGAAAGCTGCACATCTTCTCCCCAAGAGGAAAATAAAACATACCTCAGACTCATGCGCGATGAATTTCATACACAATTTCAGGGGCTTCACAGACACATCAAAGCTCATCCAGAGGTCCTTACCTAAGACCAGCTCCCTCAATTTTCAGATGGACAAACAGAACCAGAGAGGTAAGTCACTTGCTCAAGGGCACGTATTAAGTGTACTTCTGACTTCTCAGCCTACACTACACACCCTATCATCAAGTCAGGCTCCGCACCTCGGCTGTCCCTCCGCATTCCAGAGCTATGCCCCGGTACTCCGAGATGGGCTTCTGGATGCTCTGACAGAACTAACGCGGACCACACCCTGCTTCACAAATTAGGGTTTGTGGTCCATCTAATTTGGGGTCCCACACCACAGCTTTTAGCAGTCCTGGGTATCCTACAGCCTTTCGGTGGCAGACCTTAGCCACTGGAAGCATCTTTTTCATCTGGGTGGTGCAAGTACATTCTAAGTAGTAAGTCTGAGTTATCTACGTGTGTTCTCTAAGCCAGGGGTCCTTCTGTAATACAATTTCTCTTGGGTGTGCTCTTCTCCTTCCAACTGGCCAGTTCAAATCTCCTCTCTGCCCAAACAGAACTACACTATCCTCTACTAATTCAGTTCATTCTGTTTGCTCCCAAATTTATCCCCATCTTTTAATCCCTAACCCTTAAGGCTATCTCCACCTCTTGCAGGGGAGCACTAACATTTCCTTGCAATATCAAGATCTTTTCCTTTTAGTCCTTTATTTCCACTGTAGAGGTTTTAACACTTACTATTCACAATTCTGAGAATTGCTGGTATCTATAAAAATCCTATATAAATCCACTCCTTCACTCCCTAAATGTCACATCTAAAAACCTTCCTATACCTCTACCATCGTGCCAACATCCTCCACCATCCCTGACTTATTCTACTAATTAATCCTTTCCTCAGATCACACCAGGCCTTCCTGGGTGCATGTTTATCTCTTATTAACACACTTTACAGGGCAGAGATAAACCAACTTATCTTACAACTAACCAGAAGACTTAGGGATCTCTTGTTCTATGAAATTTTCATAATTCTGAACCAATTTCTCATTCTGTACCTATTAACAATTCTGTGGAGAAACTCTTTTCCTTGATGGCTGTTATCTCTTCATCCATCTATCTCCTCTATCATTTACTGCCTACTAAGTGCTAGGTGGTGACAAAGTCTTTCTTCCCTTGAAACTTACTGTGTTAGAATGCAGACAGACTCTAACACCAGTTTCTTATAACTCAGTCATTTCCAATACTATAACTTAAATTACCTTTCATTACCCTCATCAAAAATACCTTTCTCCCATTTAAAACTCCCCAATGTCTTCAATGATCTATCTGGTCAAGGGCTTTCCTGCCCTTCAGGTTCTTTTTTTTCTTTTTTTAAGATTTTATTTATTTGACAGAGAAACAGCAAGAGAGGGAACACAAGCAGGGGGAGTGGGAGAGGGAGAAGCAGGCTTCCCGCCGAGCAGCGAGTCCTGTGTGGGGCTTGATCCCAGGACCCTGGGATCACGCCCTGAGCCGAAGGCAGATGCTTAACGACTGAGCCACCCAGACGCCCCTGGCCTTCAGGTTCTAATGCTTTCTTTAGTTTCTATTGGCTTCAGCTTGCTCTTATCAAAATAATCTTGCATGTTACTTAATCTGACCTAACATCATAGATCCTAACATCAATCATAGAGCTTTTATGTCTACCTAGGATAGCCTCCCTTGCCTAAAGAAGTGCCACACCACATCTACCAAACTGTTTAAATAAAGAACACACACAGAATTCTAGTGCCAAAAGGGTCTAGGAATCATCCAGTCCAACCCTTCAACTTCTAGAAAAGGAAAAGTGAGGCCCAGAGTGGTAAGCTGGCTTGTCCAAACATACAAAATCAGAAAGTCTGAGTGCTGAAGCAAGGATACAGGTCTTAAACTCCAGTGCAGACCAATTTTATTTTACTATGTCACTTCGCCTTACTGAAATCTCATTTCTCCTTTTTCTCTTATGCTCTGCCTTAGTATATTTTTCACTTAAGTGTACATCTGCAGGCATACATTCATTTAAACAAACACACACAATGGGTGCCTGGTTGGCTCAATCGGTAGAGCATACAGCTCTTGATCTCAGGGTTCTGAGCCCCATACTAGGTGTAGATTAATTTAAAATAAAATCTTAAAAAAAAATAAACACACACATACAAGTCTATATTCCTTACCCTAAGAGAACATAAGAATCACAGCACTGCAAATTTTAAAAGGAGGAAAGGACCCTCAGGGATTACCTAAACCAGTAACTGTCAGCAGTTAAAAATTACAAGCACAGATTTTTCGATCTACAGGACTACACAATACATAGCTTTCCACATCCCACCGCTTCTCTCTCCCAGAAAATCATGGCTTAAACAGCCATTATTTTATTCTTCAGTTGTGCTGAGAGTATGGGAAAGAGGATTAAGAACCAGTGACCTAATCCAATGCACTCATTTGCCAGGTGAGAAATCTCAAGTCCAGAGAGTTCAAAGGAATTTGCCCAAAGTGCCAGCAAGTTAATAACAGGTTTAAGACAAAAAAACCAAGATCTCCCATTCTTCACGCAGGTGTGTTTTTCACACTGCTGGTCTAGATTTATAAAACAAAGCCGTCAGGACAGAGCTTCCCCCTGCACAAGAACCCTCCTAAGTACCCAGTTGCCCTTGGCCAGTTTGGTGCCTGGAAAAACATGGTAGAGACATCTCTTATCAGTCAACTCCTGGCTATCCAGGAGGCAGGAAGACAAGCTTTTCAGGTCTGTCTCTAAGGAAAGACCCCTTTTAAAGGGAGTTGAGAACCTGATCATCAGAACTAGGAGAAGCATAAGAGGCAACTAACACTTTCATTTTACAGATAAGCAAACCGCGCTACAGAGAGGGTAATGGACCTGGGCAAGGTCACACAGGGAGTCGGTGGCGAAGTAAGACTAGAACTTGAGGCTCCTGAACCCAGGGTTGGCCGCCTCTCAAAGATGTATTCATTGCGTCTTGCTCAGAGACATCTCCTCAGTACGCTGACTGCCGGTCTCCCTTAACGTACTGGCTTAAACACTGACAACGTTAAAAAATCGTAGAATTCGTGAAGCCCGGGGTGGGATGGTGTCCCATAAATTGACCAGGCCAACCCCCCACCCCGCCCCCCATTCTGAGGGAATCAAGACTCAGAGAGCGTTCTTTATGCTAGAATCTTCGGCCAGCTCTGGACAAGGTAAGCAAACCCCGCAACCGGGGCCTACAAGGCCAAGACCCACAAACTCAATCCCGGCTCTCCCGGGAGCTCTAGGCCTGAAGGGAGCCCGAGACCGAGAGCCCAGGCTGTCGGGAGCCCAGGAGCCCCGGAGCCCCCATCCGGCCGCCTCCACCCCGCCGCCCACACCCCCGGCTCTGCGGCCCGCCGCCGGTCCCCGGGTCCACTCGGCCGCCGCCTCACCTACGCCGGCCCTCCGTCTGTTATTGTGGTTGAGAGGGAGGGAGAAGCGCGACCGACACTTCCCGCGGCCCCCACCGCCGCGGCGCTTCCGCTTCCGCCGCCGCTCGGGCATTTCCGGAGGGTTGCCTTCCGGGGCTGGGCTCGTTCTTCGTGTCCATGTTGGGTGTGGGACGCAGGCGTCGAGTCACGGCAGCCATGTTGAGCGTGGCAGTTCGTGAGGCGCTGGAGCCGGTCCGTCTCTCCGTGACGGCATTGCCCCGCCGGAAGTGCCTAGAGTCTGGGACGCGGGAGGCAGTTGCTTTTCTGTGGTTCGCAACTCAGTTCGCTGGTGTTCGGCGGCTTTGGGTAAGCTTTTGGACCTTGCGTTTGGCATTTGCAAAACGACTGCGTTCCATTAGGGATTTTTCCAGAATTCGTTTAGCTAAAAAAAGAATTTTTTTTTTTTTTTTTTTTTTTTGGCGAAGGGTCGCGGGGGACAGTTTGAAGATGTTAATGTTAAATCAGCCCTTCTCTATTTTGGGGACGTTGTTTCTGCACATAATTAGCAGCATTTTATAGGTTTCAAAAGGCTCTCACATGAATATCTCATTAAGAACTCCCTACCACTGTGACATGTGGGCAGGAATCATTCGTTTTTTTTTCTTTGTTTAATGGATAAAAATTTATCTTCAGAGAGGTTAATTTACTCAGTGTCACACAGGTGGACTGAAACGCAAACTTTTACCCTCCACATCCCACGTTCTTGCCGCTGCATACATGTAGGTAAAAAGGACTAAAATGCATAAATTAAAACAGATACGAATAACCTTTAGGAAAGTTAGTGTGCATGAGACCCAATTTGACAAGACACAGGGCCAACTAGACGGTTCTGCCGTAGAAAGAACTGAAGATGGACTTTGGAAGGGGGGCGCGGTCCTTCCTAGTCCTTTCTTGATGCCAAACCTGGCTTTTCCTCTTTCCCTGTTGCGGTTTGGCATCATGGGTTTCAGCTTATCATGGCAGTCACAGTTCTAGCTATGCAATTCCAGGTGTCAAACCATGTGTCTTGGTTTAGGGCTCTGGGAAGAAAAAGCAACAAAGCCTCATTATATCTGTTCATCTTAATCCCCACTTTCATATTACATTATTCCTGTAAGTGAAAATGAAGTCCTGTTGCCATGTTAGTTGCTTCCATCGATTTCTTTCATATTTGAACTTAAATAAATCAAACAGTAAAACAAACCTTGGCTTTTTCTGTTTTCTGTATTGTTTAAAAAAACAAATAGGAATTATCTATTAAAGTGTCTAGCCCTGAGCCTGGCATAGATAGATACAAATGATTCAATAAAGTTTATTTCAGTGCAAATGGGTTGAATCTTTATTTGAATATATTATTGAATGTGGTTAGCATTACTCCTTCAGTAAAAAGTACTATGGTGGGACCAGAAATACTCACAAATAAGATATGTTTCCTACTTCAAATTTAGAAAGGGAAACAAAAGCTTATCTACAAATACTGTAATAAATGCTGAATAGAGATGTTTTCTGAGTGCTATGAGTGCCTGCTGTCTATAAGTAGACTTAAAAACTAGTTTTAACATTCTTCTAAGATTTTATGTATTCATTTGTGGGGGGCGGGGAGCAGAGGGAGAGGAACAAGCAGACTCCCTGCTTAGCACAGAGCCAGATGCGGTGCTCGATCCCATGACCCTGAGATCATGACCTGAGCCAAAATCGAGAGTTGGACACTTAACCGACTGAGCCACCCAAGTGCCCCGGTTTTAGCATTTTAAGGTAGAAAGTGTGTATCCCTTTACCTCCAAGACTTTTTTGTTCCTTGGTGATTGGGTTTTTATTAGAGTGCTGAGCTGGTGTTCCCTGCCCTCATACAGTAGCATCATCAGGGAAGCTCTTCCCTCTACAGCGAAATCTGCCCTGTACTAAATGGCCCTGAACCACTGTGGGTTTTGTTTTTTTTTTTTAATTCTTACTCCCTGCTTTTTAATTAATTTTTTAAAGATTTTATTTTTATTTCATTCATGAGAGACAGAGAGAGAGGCAGAAGGAGAAGCAGGCTCCCCCGAGGAACAGGGAGCCTGACGCAGGACTGGATCCCAGGACCTGGGCACTTAACTGAGTGAGCCACCCAGCCGCCTCTTAATTAAAATTTTAAATACCTCTTCTCATACTCCTATAGATTCTAGCACCAACCTCTCTTCTCCCTTGAAATGTCTTAGGCCCTTAAGTGAGGGCTGAACATTTGTTGGAAGGTCTTAACACTTAAGAGAATAAGCTCTGGTTGAGGATAGGGGACAGGGTTTGTTTAGGTCCCCTTCTTATGGCTAGGAGGCCTGTGTAATGCACAACTGCAGGAGGTACCATGCACATTGGAGTCATCCACATTACACTTGGAGTCGAGTAATATGGCAGAACTCAGCTATGAATTAAATACAGGATTTTTTGAGAAGTAAATCCTTTTATAGCTGTTTCAGCTGAGAAACTGTGTATTCAGTGGTCAGCAATGCAGGCTTTACAATTTTAGAAGTTTAGAAAGATCTGCTTCAAGTGTGGGTTCCTCTGCTTACTGGCAGAGACCATGAGCAAGCATTCCAATTCTCAGCTTCAGGTTTGCCAAGTAAAAATGGACATCATTATGGTACCTACATAATAAACCACAGCAGAATTTAGTGGTTAAACACAATTTGTTAGGACCTGTCATGATTCTGTGGGTTGACTGGACTTGGCTGGGTGGTTCGAGCTTGGGGTCTCTTAAACATTTGCAGTCAGATGTCAGCTGAAACTATAGTTAACTTCAGGCTCAAATGAATGTCACATTATTGGCAATTCAGGCTGGAAGCTCTCTAGGGGCTCAGCTAGAGCTATCCAACAGAGTGCCTGCACATGGCCTCTTTCTCTGGTTTGGGTTTCTCATAACAAAGTGTTTGCTTAGGGGGCTCTCAGAGACCATAAATGCAGGGAGTGAGCTGTTCCAAGCAGTAAAGGACTTCTTACGATCTAGCCTTGGATCCCAGACGTTACTTCTGTCACAGTCTATTGGTCAAGAAGACACTAAGCCAGCCTAAATTCAAGGGGAAAAGAATAAGACTCCACCTCTTAATCGAAAGGGTAGCAAAGAATTTGTGGCCATCTTTAATTTACCACACTGCCTCATTTATTTGTTTTTAATTTATTTGGACATACATACATTTTATTAGCACAGGTAACAAAAAGAAAGCCTGGTAACACCACCAGTACAAATAGTTTTGAGTCTGCACATGAATCATTCTTTACATGCTTTTTAATTGTGTAAAAATATACATAACATAAAATTTACCATCTTAAACATTTTTAAGTGTGGACTTCAGTGGCATTAAGTATATTTACATTGCCATGCAACAATTACTACCAGCCACCGCCAGAACTTTTTTTTTCTCTTCCCAAATTGAAACTCTATTATCTGTTAAACAACTCCCATCCCTGCCCACCCCCCAGCCCCTGGCAACTATTGGACTTTTTGTCTCTAGATACAAATCATATTATTTTTTGTCCTTTTGTGTTTGGCCACTTTCACTTAGCATAATGTCTTCAAGGTTCATCCCTGTTGTGTCATGTGTCAGAATTTCCTTCCTTTTTAAGTTTGAATAATACTCCATTGTATGTATATACCACATTTTGTTTGTCCATTCATCCATCGATGGACATTTGGGTTGTTTCTACCTCTTGGCTATTGTAAATAATGCTTCAGTTACCATGAGTATGCAAATATCTCTTCTAGATCCACCCTTCCATTCTTTCACATATATATCCAAAAGTGGATTGCTGGATCATATGGTAATTTTATTTTTAATTTTTCCATTTGGCTGCACCATTTCACATTCTCACCAGTAGAGCAGAAGGATTCCAATTTCTCCACATCTTTGCTCTCTTCTGTTTTTTGTGAGGAAATATTTGTAACCCACTTAGAACAGTGCCTGGCATGCATCAAAAACTCCACAAAGCTTAGCTGTTATTATTTGACTGTCCAGAGCCCTCTTTTCTTTCCTTCTTATCGCCTGTAGTTGAAGTTGCAAGGGCTGAACTCTTAGCATGTGGTATTGCTGAAGTTCATTTTCAAAGCATTTTACACTTTCCCAAGTTACATAAGGAAATGCTAAGAAAGGATATTGTACATAGGTATATGCATAGAGAATTGCAGTTTCAAAACCAAACACAAGGTGGTAGATTAGGAAAAAAAACAAAACAAAAATATAACAACAATTAAAAAAACAAAACAAGAGAGAATGAAGGAAGGTAGGAAGAGAAAGAGAAACAGGGAAAAGGAAAAACCTGCATGGGAGGCTTTTGTAAGCCTGAGCTCTGAGTAAAGCATTAAGCAACAAGGCCTTTGCTTTTTATTTTTTTTTTGGGCCAAACTGCACCAGATCAAAGTTATGTCACAGGAAAGTGAAAAGATTGAGGATGAAACTTAAGAAACTAACAAGCTTTAGGGGCGCCTGGGTGGCTAAGTTGTTGAGCGTCTGCCTTTGGCTCAGATCATGATCCCAGGGTCCTGGGATCAAGCCCCGCATCGGGCTCCCTGCGCAGTGGGAGGCCTGCTTCTCCCTCTCCCCCTGCTTGTGTTCCCTCTCTCGCTGTCTCTCTCTTTGTCAAATAAAAAAATAAAATCTCTAAAAAAAAGAAAAAACTGACAAGCTTTCTTTTTACAATTACTCGTGTTGTGTTTTCCCTGTCACTGCCCCTAGGGCAGATCTTTTAGCCTGATCTCTAGAGATATGAGAGCACAGAGTTACTCTTTAGAAAATTGTTTGAAATGTCAAGAACTATTTATGCTCAGTCGACATTTATTAAAAAGATTTCATGGAACCTGGGAATATATTAGACACTAGGGCTGCAAAGATGACCAGGAACCAGTCTCTGCTCCTAGGCAGGCTGGGAGACATGTTCTGAACAAAGAACACTTCAGGAGAATGCCAGGATGCCCTGCAGCACAGCAGGCACCCAGTGAGTCCAAGCTGTTTGCAGCTACACTTGAAATAACTGCCGAGCACCCTCTTTAACTCACTTTTCCTCCCACTATGGGCTTCTGTGTCACTGCTTCTTAATTGTGTCCCTGTCTCCTCAATCATCCTGGCTCTAGCCTCTCCCCTGCAAAGTCTTACTTTGATTGTGTTTTGGTTTTGCCTTCTTTTAATCACAATGTCACTCTACCGCTCACATAAATACATCATCACATTTAATCTGATGAATTCTGTGACCTAAGTACCGCTTGCCCGGTTTTATAAACAATGCAACTCAGGTTCGGAGTGGTTAAGTTTTTTGCTAAAGTTCACACAGCTAGTAAATTGCAGAGAATCATTATGAAATCTGAGCTATCTAACTTCAAAACCCGTATTCCTCATGACTAAATGGTACACTCTTGTAATTTTTTCCTCCAAATAAAAATCTGATTAATCTTCCTAAAGCATACTGTGCATTATAATGACTTCTTTGTGATTGAAGTTTTAACCTTCATGTATGTATACATTTGTAACTTGTCAATCAGATATCCAAGGCCCAATACACATTGGTTGTGGCCTACCATTTCAATCTCGTTTCCCATCACAGTGTGTTCCAGCTGCACACGGGAGTCACTGTTTGCCGTTGCCTACCCTGTGGCTCCCCCTCATGTTAGCCGAGTGAGCAAGTTATCTCCCTCTAAGTAGAAGGTGAATCAGTGTCTTTCAGCTATTACAAGGAAAGAAATGGAAGATGGGCCCCTAGGTGAACCCAGTACTGCAACAGAAACTGATGGTCCTTAAATTCCGAAGATAACAGGGAGAGAACAGTTGTAATTTTTTAAAACTGATTACATTTTGGGGCTAATGTGGTTCATTCATTCAATATATATTTCCTGAGTGCTTGCTCTGGGGCCAGGCATTGGACTAGGTGCAAGGAAACAATTGTGATGGCAAACCTTCCATTTGGTAAGGGAAGACAGATAAATAAGCATAGAGGTGAATTGGTTTCTCAAAATTGAACAGATGTGGGGGGTGGGTACATGGTTAAGTTTTGTTGAATGAAGGAATTTATGAATGAATGGATAAATCTAATACACTCAATTTTTCCTTTTAAGTGCTTCAATTGCTTCACAAACAAAACCAAATAAATAAACTTTATAATTCTATTCAAGTAAACATATAAGTATGGCAAATGACAACTTCTCCTCAAAATGCCAATAATATTTATATTTATTTATTTTTAATTTTGTTTGAAGATTTTATTTATTTATTTGACAGAGAGAGACACAGTGAGAGAGGGAACACAAGCAGGGGGAGTGGGAGAGGGAGAAGCAGGCTGCCTGCGGAGCAGGGAGCCTGATGCGGGGCTTAATCCCAGGACCCTGGGATCATGACCTGAGCCGAAGGCAGACGCTTAACGACTGAGCCACCCACGCGCCCCGCCAATAATATTTAGTTTTAACAAAATTCTTATTCTTTCAACTTAAAATTCTAAGTTTAAATCAAAACTCAATCAAAAACTTTGAATTAGATTAAGATTCATTCCATTATATTCTTTAATATGCTATATAGTCTTAAAATAAGACAAATATTTTAAATGACATTTATAGATTGTTTCTGAACACATAATAGTAATGTAGATATAATTCAATCTTCATTTCTATATTTACATTGAATCTTTTGGGGATTATAAGACACTTAATCATGTAAAAAAAATTCTGTTTCCTGTGTCTGGGGGTTGTAATTGCATATTAATTGGAGGTGTGTTGGACTAGGTCCCAGTATTCCCTTCTTCCCACCCCCACCCCTTTTCCTTTTGGCTCATGAGCTGTAAGGACACTTGACTGGGGAGATAGCAGCCATTATCTGCTCATGTAGATGAAGTAGATAATGAAACCAGCACTTAAAGACAAGTAGAGGGTAGAGATGGACTCCTGGTGTTGTTTAAGTCTGTGGCTGTGCTTGAGTTAAGACCCACCCTGAATTCTCCTAATTGCATGAACCCACACATTTCTTATTTAGCCTAAGCTAAGTTGCAATTGGATTTTCATCACTCTTTTTTTAAGATTTATTTATTTATTTATTTGAAAGAGAGAGAAAAGGGAGGGACAGAGAGGGAGACAGAGAGAGAGAATCTCAAGCAGACTTCCATACTGAACACAGAGCCCAACACGGGGCTCAATCTCACGACCCTGAGATCATGACCTGAACCTAAACCAAGAGTGGGATGAGCCACCCAGGTGCCCTGGATTTTCATCACTCTTAACCAAAAGAATCCTGATATATTTCCTTTGGAGGCTAGCCATTGTCCTCTCATTGTTTCAAACCTTTACAAAACATTTGTTACCCCAAATAGCCTTGAAAGTGCTTGAGGAATGAAGGAAGATGGGGAAGGCCTCACTTGTACCAAAGTGGTAGGGAGTGAAGCATCAGTATCAGGTGAAATGAGAAGCTGATGGAGAACTCTGCAAAATTAGAGATAAAAACCAAGTAGTAAAAACATAAATGCCCTGGGGTCCTCTTACCAAACTTCCCATGGTTTGTGGAATGGGAAGTCAAATAATTTTGTATGTGTTTGAAAGCATGTTTGAAAGCATGTTTTCCAGAAGGCTTAGATCTCTAGGTGACATTTCCTTGCTTTCTACCAAGGTAGTAAAGTGTTATTATGATACAAAAGGGCTAAATAGTTCATTGTAATAAGGCAAAAAAAAAAAACAAAAAAAAACAGGGGATTGAGTTTTGCACAGGCCCGGGGGCAACCTCAGACTCGGGGGAGGAAAGATGGCATCCAGAAAGGATAGTGTCGACGCATCTGTTGTTTTTGCTTGACTTTCATTCATTTATCCTGGCAATAGTGCCTCAATATTCCTCTGGGGAACAATTCTTTATCCTCTTCTAGTCCTTATGGAGGGGCTGCATCACCCCCGGCTCCTGTGGTGCCTTATAATTCAAGCCGTTTCAATGAGCATTAAGCATGTCTGTAGCCATAGCTTGTAGACTGATTCAGGAATCTTATTCTAACTAGTCTAATAAGCCTCAAATCTTTTGTTAGAAGTTTTAGGAAAGGAAAACAGGCTTCTACTGAAACTGTTAAGTCTAGAACTGCTTAGATTTGTCACAGGGATGAGGGTGACAACTTTTTCTGAAACTCTCATCTAGCCATGCCTGAATTCAGAGATTCCTCTTGACTTTTCAAGTGTAGGAGCCATAGAGATTGCCAAACACACACCTTTTTTTTTTACTTCAGTCACTTTGAGTTGGATTTTTCTTTTGGGTGTTACTCTTCCAAAGAAGTTGGTTATATTACATGTGGTTTCCCCACTAGAGGGTGTAGTTCACTCACTGTGCTAGGATAGAATCAGCCTTCCCCCCCGCCCCACCCCAGAGAGGTAGTGCTCACAGGCTGGCTTTTACAGTCAGAGACACCTGTTGGGAATGTTGCAGGGTCCCAGCCACAGAGCTTACCTCCCTCACGGGGCCCTTGGCTTAGAAGGACTGAGAGAGCAGTCAGATGACGAAGTCATGGCTACAGGAATCGGAAATGGGATAGGACTAAGGTACCAGGTGAAGACTTCATCTAGAGAACCATGAAGCTTCCTTAGTCTTAAAAAGGAAAATGGGTTTTGTCTTCCATGGCAAGTCTAATTAACAAGGCATGCCTAGATTGTTATGTTGAGAAAGATTTTGAGGCCACACAGAGCTCAGTGGAGTGTACAATCATTGATTACTGATACCTGGTGTGGGCACGGGGAGAGGCAGGTTTGGAGATGATACTTTCCATCTATGGATGAGATGTTTCTCAGTAGGAGTACTATTGGCATTTTGGATGGGTCATTTCTTCACCGTGTGGTGTATTACAGAGCCTTAGTCCACTGAATGCTAATTATACCACTCCAGTCTTTCTGATAAGCAAAAGTCACAGACACATATTTTAATGGCTCTTATGAGAATAGTACTACTCAACTTAAAAATCATTAGGTTTGACCAAGAATGACCTGACTTGGATTTACCTGAGAAATGAACTAGAGCTTCTTAAATTCTTTAAGGGGGAATAAATGAGTTTGTTTTGTTTTGTTTTAGATCCTGAGATCAGACTGAGCTTGCCATCAGTAGGGGATAGTGATTGAGAATGGGGATGGAAATGACGAGTCTCCAGACAGGGGAAGAAGATGCTCATGGAGACAGGGAGTCAAGTAGAACCTGACAGGAGGTGATTCACATGTCATTCTGGGTTGAGGAAAGTGTATGGAGAGCCTGAACTGTGGGGAAAGGAGTATTTGGTTAGAAGTTAGTGTCATTTGGGGTATCCTCATCTCACTTTAGGGTTCCATTGTGTTTATGTGTCTCTTTGGTCAGTGTTGTCTTTATATGACTGTTCTCAGAGAGCTGCCCTCCACTTTGTACATCTGAATCCACTGAATAATATCTGTCACCTTCAATTATTTTTGGAACAAGGTATCATATGAGTCAATGAATGAGAAAATAAATGAATAAAATATGAAGGGGGGAAATCGGAAGGGGAGATGAACCATGAGAGACTGGATTCTGAGAAACAAACTGAGGGTTCTAGAGGGGAGGGGGATGGGGGATGTGTTAGTCTGGTGATGGGTATGAAAGAGGGCATGTACTGAATGGAGCACTGGGTGTTATATGCAAACAATGAATCATGGAACACTACATCACAAACTAATGATGTATGGTGACTAACATAACATAATAAAATTAAAAAAATATATTCCCTATCCCTTAAGAGTTCAAGTATCACCTTTTTTCATATTCTTCACGACCCTTTCAATTCCTTGAAAGAGAAGTGAGAAAAGAGGGCTTTGAGCAACAGGCATGATATGGTTGCCACTTTCAAGTTTTGCATTCTCAACGCCCTCCAGCCGGAGAACACCAGGAACATTTGAGTTGAACAAGTTGGGTTTGTGATTTATTGAGGAGAGGGAGAATGCACATGAGAAGCCATAGGGCAGCTCAGTAAAAGGATATTAGAAAAGATTTATTGTAGGATTTGGGATTATTAAATTAATTTGGGGAAAATTTAAGGAGGACTGGCTTTGATTTAGATTGCATGCCCTCAGGAGTGGGGTACTTCTGCACTTTGATGTCTTAGAAAGTCTTATTTAGAAAAAGGAAAGAATAACCAAAGGCTAAAGTTGTAATTGGTAGAG
Organism: Eumetopias jubatus; assembly: GCF_037043125.1. NCBI lineage: Eukaryota > Metazoa > Chordata > Mammalia > Carnivora > Otariidae > Eumetopias > Eumetopias jubatus. The sequence continues at coordinate 113,829,559 of NW_028274811.1, forward strand.
AAGTGGCAGTCACTTAACATTAGTCTAGTTAGGGGATGTTTGGTATTTTGTAGTTTGCATAACGTTCACATTTTGCCTTTGTTCAGGTGTGGTTATGGAATGGTAACTGTTTTTGTCTTGATTCATTGTGGCTTTGCTGGGTGTTAATGTTCTGTGAAATTGTTTATGTTAAACAGAACATCAAGGCCTAGCTGTGAGGAGGAGGCTAACCTGCGGCAATCCCAAGGTTGGTGCTTAGAAGTCATGGGGTTGTTTTCTTGCCCACATATTTTTAAAGAATCATCCATTTTCTTATTCCCTTGCTGGATTGTAAACTGCACAAGGACATAGACCTGTTTTGATTACCATCGAGGTCCCAGAATTTAACCAGATCTCTCAGTCTCATGAGTACTTAAAGAATATTGACTGGGGTGCCTGGGTGGCTCAGTCGGTTAAGCAACTGCCTTCCGCTCAGGTCATGATCCTGGAGTCCCGGGATCGAGTCCCTCATCGGGCTCCCTGCTCAGCAGGGAGTCTGCTTCTCCCTCTGACCCTCCCCCCTCTCATGCTCTCTCTCTCTCAAATAAATAAATAAATCTTAAAAAAAAAAAGGCAAGAATATTGACTGAATAAATGAATGAATTGTCCAATTAGCCTATCAGTCTATGAGTTGCTCAAAGTCAGGGTTCACTTTCTATTCAGCTCTGTATTTCTAGAAACACAATTCTGGTGCATCTCATTAAAAATATCTTGAGTTAAAGAGGGACTTTCCATTAGGATAAGATTTATTGATTTTTTTAAAAATAAAGTAATATAATGAATTCCACTTTTTGAAGGAAAGATGATGCTTAATTCAAATGAGTTCACTCCTGACAAAGGAAAATCACGTCATATCCCAGACTTTTTCAGTCTTTCTGCATCTTCCATTGTACTGAATTCGAAGAGTGAGTTTCAAAGCTCTAAGAGAAATTGATATAAATATTTAGAGACCATTTATATGGAATATAACCATCCTTCTTTCTAACCTAGCTGTATTCCAGTAAGGATTTTAAGGGAAGGGAGGCCTTGATTTATAAACTCCTGACTTAAAAATAACCCATAGCTACAAAGATATGCTCTCCCCTCCCTCTTCCTTCACTTTGGAGAATCCTCTATATTGTAATCATGGTGAAAAATTATTAGAGCTTTTAGCAAATGTGTGAACCTGTATATTAAGAAGTACGGGACAGAACAAACAATGATTTACTGAGGTACCCTCGGGAAATTTTTTCACTTTTCTGAACCAGGATTACCTTATTTGTAAAATGGCCACAATTACGGGTACCTACTGAGAAAGCTCTTTGAGGCTCACCGTGAGAGTACTCTATGAACTGTAAGCAGGAAGGATTTTTATTGTTGGGGGCAAAGGACACAGGGGTCAAGAGCAAGGTAAAGAGAGCAACGTGGAAAACATAGATGAAGATTATTTGCCCCTTTTGGCCAAATATAATAATAACAGCAAGCCAATGACTACATTTTGTTCTAAATTGTAGTCAATGGGCTTTTGCTATTGCATTTTTCATGAAAAAGTGGCCCATTTTTTATTTGCTTTTTTATGGATTTATTTATTTTAGAGAGAGGGAGGGGCAGAGGGAGAGGGAGAAGGAGAGAATCTCCAGCAGACTGCCCATTGAGCGCAGAGCCCCAAGTGGGGCTCCATCTCACAGCTCTGAGATCATGACCTGAGCTGAAATTAAGAGTCAGATGCTTAACCAACTGGACCACCCAGCGCCCCCCAAAAAAGTGGTCCATTTTTTAAAAAGAATTTAACACTAGCCACATAGGAGCTACTGGGCAATGACAAAAATGTTCCTCTTCTGCAAATACTTCCTATTTGACATTGGGCAACAATGAACTTTGGAGTCTTTTCTTTTTATATGTAAAAAAGGGAATAATTGTATTCCTGCCTACAGGGCAGTATTAGTGTGGATCTCACAGGGGCCCTGTTTGGGGAAAGTGCTTTCTAAGCTGTGGCAGCTTTATGATCTTGTATTATTTATGGTAATAGTATATTTTCCCTAGCAGTGTCACAAACTTACGAGGTGCTTATTAAATATTCATGAGACAAATTGATAAATAGGAGAAATTATTCTGAAAAATCCTAAAACTCTAGCCAAATATAAGATTCTAACCATGTGATAGGATAATGCAAAGTTTAACTTGAAGGCTCTGGATATCAGATTTCTAGACTCATCTCTTGGTTTCTCACCTTGTGAGCTATGACATCTTGGATATGTCCCTAAATTACTCTAAACCTCAGTTTCATCATCTATAAAATGGAAGTGAATACCAATACCTCCTTCACAGGATCCTTCTGAATACTAATAAGATAATTACTATGTAGTAGCATGCACAGTGCCTGGCTTAAAATAAGCACAAAAGTTAGATCCATTTATTTATAAGTTTTCAAAAATCCCCATCCTGCATTCTCTTTAATATATTCTGTATTTCCATGTATAGGTAATGAATATATTTTTCAAAAGTCTGATCATACTGTATATATCATTTTATATGCTCATATTTCCCCCTTTTTAAATTAACATTGTATTGTGCTTATTTTTAGAAAACTAAATACATAATGTCTAGTAAAATTTCTTTTTATTCTATACGGCTTAAAAAGGATGAGCCTTTAAGCAAAATGTTCAGCCAGAGGTCTTTGGTGTGCCCAAGCAGATCAACCTTCCGACTGCCCCAGGATGCAGAAATAAAGTACTGGCAGAACCTGAGTTACAACCAGAAGGATGGAGGGAGACCCATATGCAGGTAGTGTAAAGTTGTGCTTGGTCCCCTTCATCTTATCATGAATGTGTCCTGGCCCCACGTTTGGAATGCCTCGAAAATCTGAGAAGAAAGAAACTGCAGGTTAAAGGAGAGAAATGTGACAGCTGGGGACTCAGGTAACCCTTATGTGTGAATTGTCTGCAATGGCCAGGCATGAGAAGCAGGATGGATTTCTCAACTGGACCGGGACAAAGAGAAGATTGGCAGTAGGACACAAGTGTACTAAACATCAGGGAGATAGACATTGACAAGGATATTTAAGTAGCAGTGTGCCACAATAGGAAAAGGAACAGATTTTATCTAGGAAAATTGTATTTCCCTCCAGTACTACTAATGTCTTTGAACTCATCTAAGAACAATTTGGAAAATGAAAAACTTGGAAAATACTAAATTTCTTTCTAGCAAAGTCAGGTGGCATTGGAGCATTGATATTTATAGAATTACCATAAACAGTGACACAATTGCTTTCCATGACTGTTTCCCAAGAAGTATGTTATTCTTAAAACTATTATGCTGAATGGATCTGTACATTATTCTTTGACACCTTTAAAACTTTCTAAGGATAGGACCCAGAATAGCCAAAACAATTTGCAAAAAAACAAAGTTGAAGAATCTACCCTTCCCAATTTCAAACCTCATGGCAAACTTCAGTAATCAAGACAGTGTGATACTGGCATAAGGATGGATATACAGACCAGTGGAATAGAATTTAGACTGTAGAAATAAACCCTTGTATTTATGGTTAACTGATTTTCAACAAGGGCATTAAGACAATTCAGTGGGGAAAGAACAGCCTTCAATGAATGGTGCTGGGACAATTGGATAGCCATATACAAAACAATGAAGTTGGATGTCCTGCCCCATACCATATACAAAAATTAACTCAAAATGGATCAAAGACATAAGTATAAGAACTAATAATTATAAACCTCTTAGAAGAAAACAAAGGAGTAAATCTCTGTGACCTTTGGTTAAGCACTGGTTTCTTAGATATGACAACGAAAGCATAAGCAACAGTAGATAAATTAAACATCACCAAAATTAAAATCTTTTGTGCTTCACAGGATATCATTAATAAAGTAAAAAGACAACCCACAGAATGGGAGAAAATATTGCAAATAAATATATGATAAGGAACTTGTATCCAAAATATATAAAGAACACTTATAACTCAACAATTAAAAGGCAAATAATATTATTAAAAGGTGAGCAAAGGATTTGAATAGACATTTATTCAAAGAAGATATACAAATGGCTAACTAGCCCATGAGAAGATATTAAACATCATTTGTCATTAGAGAAAAGCAAATCGTAGTCACAAGATACCACTTCACACCCATTAGGATGGTTATCATAAAAAAGATGAACAATATCAACCAATAAGTGTTGGTGAGGATGTAAAGAAATTGGAACCTTCATACATTGCTTGTGAGATTATAAATGTTGCAGCTGCTTTGAAAAACAATTTGGCAATCCCTCAAAATGTTAAACATAGAGTTATTATATAACTCAGAAATTCCACTCCTAGATATATACCCAAGCGAAATGAAAAGGTCCACCCAAATTGTACATGAATGTTCATAGCAACATTACCCGTTATAGCCAAAAAGTGCAAACAACCCAATGCCCACTAATGGAAAAATGGATAAAAGCAATGTGGTATAGCCATACAATGGACTATCACTCCACCATAAAAAAGCATGAAGAGCTGATACATTCTACAACATGGATGTACTTTGATAACCTTATGCTGAATGAAAGAAGTCAGAAACAAAAAGCCACATATTATATGATCCCATTCATACTAATTGTTCAGAATAAGCAAATCCATAAAGACAGAAAGTAGTTTAGTGGTTGCCAGGTACTGGGGGGATGGTAGAAGCGATACAGGTTTCTTTTTGATGAAATTTATTCTGAAATTAGGTAGTGGTGATTGTCACACAACTCTAAATACACTAACAACCCCTGGAATGGATACTCTAAAAGAGCGAATTGATTATTCAATCTGCTTTTAAGTTAAAACCCTAAGGATAAATTCTTAGCAACGAGAAGTTATTTTTCATTTCCCTGAAACTTTGGGACCCTAGGGAAGAGGGTAAACAGTAAGTTTGAGGAAAGGAAGGAAGGGGAGAGCTAATAATAAATTTGGGAGAAGGGGTAGTCTGTACAATTTCTCTTTCCTCTAAGGAATCTCAGTGTGTGCCATGAGATTATCATGACCACTACATTGGAAGCCTAGGAAATGAGGTTTTGAGATTGTCTGGAAGGTACCTTTGCACTGGTTGAGGATGACTACGGTATAGGTCGTATGTCTGAATGAAAGAAAGAGTTGGTAAATATGGAAGGAGAACTAGGGGCTAGATAGGGAGGCCTGTTGATGGGAAGGTGACCAGTTATTTTGGTTTGTATGAGACTGTCCTGCTTTAGCACTCAAAGTTTCATGCCCCAGGAAAACCCTGAGCCTCAGGCAAACCGGGATGGTAGGTTGTCTAGCTGGAAGCAACAGGACAAGGACACTGATGGCTATGATTTACTGAGGGCCTACCGTGACACAGGCATTATGCGAAGTTCCCTTTCTGCATTATTTTTTTTCAATTCTCACAGCTTCTCAGGTAATTACTGAGGTTATCTGTTCTAGGTCATATAGCTTACATAGAAGAGCTGAAATTTCAGTCCTAGTCTATAGTCAGAGTCTTTAGTCTTAGCCACCTACTCAACTGAAAGATTGAGCCAATACAATAAGTGCTAAAACTAAAAAAACAAATTACCTATCAAGGTTGCTTTAAGTTTAAAAGTGCTTTTTATGCCCATGGTCACATTCATCCCCCCTAAGAACCCATTCGTTCATTTGTTCATTCATTCAACAAGTACTTACGGGGCTTACTTGGCACCAGACTCTGTATTAAGTGCTGAGAATAAATCACAAACCTGCCCTCTGAGTTCGTGGAGCTTATGTTTGGTGCTAGGCCAAACATAAAGAAATAGAAAAATAAAATATCTGGGAGTTATGCTCAGAATTATGAAGGAAACAGAAGCACATGGAAGCTATCAGAGGTAAATCTATCTTAGGTAGGATGGCCAGGGGAGGCATCTGTAAGGGAGACGAATTTAGACTGAAGCCCCAATAATGAGGAAGAACTAGTCCTGTGAAAAGCTGGGGAGAACATTCTTGTAGGAGAGGACGGTTTGCCCAAAGGTCCCGAAGAAGCAAAGAGCTTCGTATGTTTGAAAAATACCAGGAAAGAAGAGTCAGTGTTGTCATAGCGCATTAGCAAGTAAAGCAGGAAATCTTATCTCAGAATTTGTAGATGAGAACTTGAGGCAGGGAGGGGTTATGAGAGTTCGCAGTATCGCTTAACCACAGGGGCAGGACTCAGCCTTCTGACTGAGGGCTGAGACTTGTTGCTTTAATCTTACGTTTAAAAGGGTGATTTTTCTTACGGCTATGATTTTCATACATTTTAGGAACAGGAACTTTTTTCACATATAATCTCAAATTGAAGCCTAGTGTTCGAAACACATAGAGGGTGGCTCCTCTGCTGGGGCTGGAGGTGGGGCTCAGAGTCCCAGTGTCTTAGTCTCTGGGTCCCTCCCAGCCCCCTTAGGTTCAGCCAGCTGACCTGAAACCCCGGTGACATTTTTAGCTTACAGAATCACATCTTGAAGACTTCACACATGTTTTCCAAAATGTGTAGAAGGGTTTTGTTGTTTGTTTTTTGTTTTTAACTTTAATTCCCGTGTAGTTAACATACAGTTAACTTATATTAGTTTCAGGTGTACAACATAGTGATTCAACAGTTCTATATATTATCACTCAGCTGCCCATTAGATTCTCAAAAGAAGTTTCTGTTTTGTGTTTGGTGTTTTCACTTACATGTTAGCGAAGCAGTACACGCAGGTATTAGAATATGTAACATTATTAGAAGCGCATAATGGGCTGACTCTTATGGAGCATATATGTTTCTTTTGTATAGACGTCCTTTGATAATGACCGCATGGAATGTCCTAAAACAAAACTCACAGGTCAAACTCTCTATCCTTTAATGATCTCTTAATGGCTTCTGATGTTAGTGCTCGGGAGTTTTATTTTGCGCAGTGATAAAATATGTCTTCCTTCACACTTTACACATCAAAACTTCCTTATCTTAAGTTCAACAGCCAGAGCCTTCAGGATTTCCACTTTGAAAGACAGCTGAGGCCATACAACCCTGAACTTTGGCTGTGTAATATATATCTGTAACTTGTTAGAAGGGAAAGAGAACAGTCTGGCAAGTGACAGAAATGCCTACAACCACTGCCCAAGTGCTTCTGGAATCATTTTAGTTCATCAAAACCCCCTTTAACTGTGGTGCCTGGATCAGAATACCCTGCATGGTCCCACTCTAGTATTGGCTATAGTCCAGTCCTCTGAGGATTAAGAGGCTGGAATAGTGAGAAAAGATTTCCTCAATATCTCCTCATTTTGTTTTTCTTCCTTCATAGTCCAAGAGTTGGAGTAAGCTGGATTTAGGGGACTTGAGTGACAGAGTAAATTGTCTATAGGTAGAAGGGGGACTTGGAAAGTTCCTGAGCACCATGTAATGAGCAGATAAGGAGTGAGCCGCCACAGATTTCTACTTCATTGGCTCAGATCACAGTATATTCGCATATCCATAGATCAGGGTACTGCCCTGTCTAGGAAACTTAAATGGGGCTCCCATTACTGACAGCAGTGTTTGCCAATTTCAGTTACTTGATTCATAATTCCTTCCAAACTCATGTGCCATTTTTCTTTAAAAATATTTTTTGTTGAATCGGTTTCTTTTTTTAAACTTGACTACTCACCCTAGAAATGTTCTGAACATGAATATCCATGATGTCTTGGATTTGAAGTTGTAATTCTATTTTTTCCTAACACGCTTTTAAGAAAAGCTATGACCATTGCAATAAAAAAATATTCATTGTCAAATTAGCTAAAATCATCATTAATATTATTATAAGGTACTCAAATAACTTTTTGGGAAATACTGTTTATGTCTCTCATCTCCTTTTTTAATGAGTAAGGCAACGAGATTTGTTTGGGGAGGCTTTACCAAAAAATTGATTCTTTAGTGGATTCTTACAAGATGAAAATGCTTTCTAAAATTGGCTATGAGTATGAAAAGCAGGATAATTTGATTAAAGAGAATTATATACACAAAGACAAAACTGAAATAGCACAGAGCCCAAAATAGCTTAAGTTACCTAGAACTAAGGTGAGAAAAGGGAATTTTCCTGTTAGGGAGAAAGAAGCTAGGTTGAAGAAGGTATTGTAAGGCATGCAAAAGGGTTTATCCCCTACCAGTACTAGAAGTCACTGTTCTAAAGAGAGAGATGTCTCAATCAGATTTTCATTTTAGAAGGCCCACACTTACAGTGAGGAGTTAGTACAGGAATTGGCAAGCTTTTCCTATGAGGAGCTAGGTAGCAATATTTTATAATTTTTAAGCCATGTGGTCTCTATTACAACTACTCGACTCTGTTGTTGTAGCCTAGGAACAGCCAGAGACAATACATGAAGTAATGAGCATGGCTGTGTTCCAGTAAAACTCTATTTCCAAAAATAGGTGGCCATAGTTTGCCAACCCCTGTATCAGACTCAGTGCAAGAAGACCATTGGTGGCCATTGCAATGATACAGGCAGGAAGTGAGGAGAAATTAATATGCAGGCAATAGCAATGAATTTAGATGGGGGAAAAATAAAAAATCAGAAATAAGGAGCTTTAATTGCTAGTGGTATGTAAGGAGATAGAGGAACAGTAGAGACGGGGATGAATCCTGGTTTACCCCAGAATCTATTTTGACAGAGATGGGTAGATTGAACTATATGCATTGCCGTTATGTATATCAGAAATGATCAAATATTAGCAATTTCATGTGGTTTAATATAGAAACCTAATAGAAATACTAGAAGCCTAAGATTGTAAAAATCATTCTCATGTAGGAAGTAGAAAACTTACCTTGGATAAATGGTGACCAAAAATAGCTGAAACAAAAATGTTTAGGAAAAAGGATCAAGTAAAAAATGTAGTATTGAGATGCAACCAGTTAATTAACCCCTTCAGGAATCCCATATAAATTAATAACCATGAAAATCTTAGAAAAATATGTGACTCCTTCACGCAGGATTTGCCTAGCCATGCCTGATTCCCAAAACACTTCCCCAAGTACACCTAGTGTCCCACTTGAGAATTCAACCATGAACCCATTCTTAGGTTTAATGCTGACTTAAGCAGGAGAGATTTAAAACCAAGTTTCATCCTTTGGGACTCAGCAGATCATCTACCGCTGGGCTGCTCAGACATTGTGTAGACCCCTTTTAGACAAAGTCTAGTTCTTGAGAGTCAGCCTGGCTACCTGCTGACAGAAATCGTAGATACCTGCCTTCTTTTTTGACTATTGCCTGTCTTGAATATCCTCTTTCCAAACTCTATCTGTTTATAAGGAAGCCTCTTCCTCTGTTTGGGATCTCTGTGTCAACAGCTGCTTGCCTAAACTATTAACAGTTCCTACAACCTTCATATTTTATATTCCACTTAACAGCCTTGACTCCTTTCGGCTACTGTAGCTGAATGTCCTCCCTGCCTCCCCTTCCACTTCACCACTCCTCTGGCAGAGTTAGTTTCGCATCATGGGTTTCCCTTCCTATTTTGCTGGAGTTGATTAGAAAAGCTGAACCCTCTCTTGAGATTTGATAACATCAGGTTGTGCTCTAACTGTAAGCCATGTTAGAAACTGATACTGCTTTGTGTAGAAGGAATTTGAATACACACACACACACACACACACACACACACACACAATACCAGTATGTGGGAGTATGATAGGAAAGTATTAGGAAGAGATGGGAGGAGAGATGAAATTATCAACTCAAAAGACCAAATTATTTGTCCAATAGTGATTATACCTCTCATCGATCATCCTTTAAGATATCTTAAGTCTGAACCTGCCTGTGACAGAGTTTTTGGAATATGGAAAAATGGATTCACCACTGATATTCATTCTGGTTGAGGTGGTAAATTCATCCCTGGGAGAAACTTCAAAGTTTCAAAAATCCATACATCTAGAAAACAGTTACTTTTGCCTTGTTTCTTCCCTTAGAAGATCATATGTTTACTCCCTCCCCAAAGTTCTTTGACAAATCCTTACATGAGAAATAGCTGGTAGCCAAAATAGCCACAAAGAAAATTTTCATCTTTTCCCAAAAGGAACAATGTGATTCATCCACCAGAGTTCCCTCTTTTAAGAGCTTCTTAGCAAATCCTCGAAGGCTCAACTCTCTTGAACTGAGGGCTCTACCCCTTATGAGAACCTGAGACCCCATTATGAAGTCACTTTGCAAATGATCTGTTTACATGTGACACCAAGGGCAACGTCACCAGGTCACCAAAGACCAAGAACACTCTGCAGGCCAAAATATTTCATTTGTAATAGGCTGTAGAGCTGTGGGATGATACCATGATTTAACACTGATTTGTCTGATTGTAAATTATCATTGGGTTCCATAGAAGTTTTTTAACTAGCAAGAAGAAACAAGTGTGAAAAAGATGAACTTAGAGTGAGTAATTCTGGGGAACTTTTAAAAATTTACATGTCTGTCTTCAACACCTTCTCCCTCCCACCCAAAGATTCTGATTCAGTAGCTCCGGAGTATGACTCAGATATCACACACACACACACACACACACACACACACACACACACACACACACACACACACACACACTGCATGGTAAAGTCTGATTCACCTCTTCACTTGAGAACCAATGGATTAGGATACCACAATTTTATACTAAAGGGCTAATTTTCTGGGTCCTTTCTTCCTTTACTGCCTAATGGCAATTTTTCTGTTGAGCAATCTATTTATCCTTTTTTTATTGCTATAGCCATTCCTACTTTCCTAGTCATAGCATCTACTATTATATTTAGCATAAAGTATGCTCTTTTTTTTAAAGATGTTATTTATTTATTTGACAGAGGGAGCCACAGTGAGAGAGGGAACACAAGCAGGGGGAGCGGGAGAGGGAGAAGCAGGCTTCCCGCGGAGCAGGGAGCCCGATGCGGGGCTCGATCCCAGGACCCTGGGATGATGACCCGAGCTGAAGTCAGATGCCCAATGACTGAGCCACCCAGGCGCCCCTAACATAAAGTATGTTAAAGAAATAGCCAGGAAATTCAAGTCTATTATGTGTAATTTCTATTATAATTCTTGGATTGCATAACAAGGCAGGGGCCCAGAGATCATGAAAAATCAATAATTCAGTATTTAAGATTGTGTTATGACCAGGTGAAACAGGGCTTAGTTCATACTCTTATTAAACAAAGACATGAGGTTTAACTCTTAAGGAAGGATGTGCTATCCTAAAAATATGATCAGTTCTCAGATTTCCCAGGAACACCAAGTTCTCCCAAGCACTAGGGGTTTGAAAAATAAAGATAGACTATCTTAGAACAGATCATTCTTTCTATAGTGTGACCAAGATTCTTTGCTTGACAAAACTTTAATCAGGCTCCTGAACTTTCTCCCAGGGCCATGTGGGCAATTCCTTGTAAAACTTCGTTTTTGTAAGAACCCTGCTAAGTCAGTTTAACCACAATTATATTATGCAAATATAATTATTTGTGCATTAATTGATTGACAAATAAAATTGTAAGATATTTACCAGGACTTTTTTTTAAGATTTTGTTTTAAAATTGTAAAATATTTAAAGTGCACACCATGATGATTTGATGTACGTTTACATTGTGAAAGGGTTTTCCTCATCTGGTTAATTAACATATCCATCACATAGTTATCCTTGGGTTTGTTTTTGTTTTTGTTTTTGGTGAGAACATTTAAGTTCTACTCTCAACAAATTTCAGTTATACAGTACAGTGTTTTCCACCATAGTCACCATGTTTTACACTAGAACCTGGGCATGTGGAATCTTATAGCTGAAATTTTCTTAGTATTATTGGCTGAGTTTAAACCTGAGAAAACAGTTTCCAGAGCTCACCAACTTAACCACTGTATTATGTAGCTTTTTGGCTCAACATAAAGAGTTCACTGAGGACAACAATAATCTTACTCATCATTGCCCCCAACCCAGCACCAGGCACACAATGCCTGAATAAGTGGTGATTAAGAGATTGTGAGCAAACAATTTTCTAAGTGTTCAATGTGTCAAACGATGGAAAAGGCTGTCTTATGGAGGCCTGACTTTCTCATCTTCAGGGCTATCCAAACAGAAGCCAGAGTCGAATGACAATCTTTCAGGGATACGGAATAAGATTCCTCTCTGAACTGAAAGTTGAAAGATAAGACCTTTAATCTTTTCCAAGATCTGAGATTCTGTGACTCTATCATTTCCGAAATGTGTTGTCACAAAGTCTTTCAGGAGAAAAATATATCCACCCATCTGTGAGGAGACAATATCTCAGAATCCTCTGGGCAGAAGACAGTCCTGGGGGCTGCTGTTGTCTGGGGCAAGGGCAAGAACCCCAGAGAAAGGGAGATCCAGAGGCAAAGGCAAGGACAAAGGACAAGAGGCAAGTGCTGTGCTTGTGGGGCTGAAATGACCAAGGACAGTGGGATGGAATCAAGACAGATGATCTAGCATTGCTAGCCAGGCCTCCTGTACTTGCATCGTATTCAAGCAAGAGAATGCATCTTGATTACTAAATTGTCTCTTAGTGATTTAAGATGGTAAAAGCATGCTAGAAATATTTGCTGAGCTGAGAGAAGGCTTCACTTAGGAAAAGAAAGTTTAGAACGAGAAAGTGGAAACTGAGATATAAGACCTCAAACCCCTCAGGAATACCCCCTAGGCTGCTGGCATGGATTTTGAAATACTTAAGCCCAGAAGAGCTTATTTAAACTCACAGCCTGACAAATGTAGGTTCTTCTTGATATAATAATTGATGACAAGGCCTTTCAATGTTTTATAGGCGCAAAAGGAGGTGGGATTACCAAAATCCTACCCATGTTCCTACAACTACTAGTGATTTTCCAAGCACATTCTAATAACAATATAACAACAACAACAACAGCCGGAGCAGCTACAATAGCATTTATATAATTTAACATTTTAACATTGTTACATGTTCTGGGTACTTCCCCTCTATATGCCATCTATTAAGGATTAATAGTTTTTTTTTTAGGTTTTTAAATTCCAGTTAGTTAACATATAGTGTAATATTAGTTTCAGGTACACAATATGGTGATTCAACACTTCCCTGCATCACTTGGTGCTCATCACAGCAAGTGCCCTCCTTCCTCCCCATCACCTACCCCCCCCTCATCCCCATTCACCCATCGGCCTACTTACCTCCCCTCAGGTGACCATCCGTTTGTTCTCTATAGTTAAGAGTCTGTTTCTTGGTTTTTTCTCTCTCTCTCTTTTGTTTTTCTCTTTGCTCCTGTGCTTTGTTTCTTAAATTCCATATATGGGTGAAATCATATGGTATTTGTCTTTCTCTGACTGACTTGTTTTGTTTAGCATAATACTCTCTAGCTCCATCCATGTTGTTGCAAATGGCAAGATTTCATTCTTTTTAATGGCTGAATAATATTCCATTACATATATATATACCATATCTTCTTTATCCATTCATCAGGCAATGGATACTTGGGCTGTTTCCATAGTTGGCTATTGTAGATGCTGCTGCTATTAATGGGGTGCATGTATCCCTTCAAATCTGTATTTTTGTATCCTCTGGGTAAATACTTAGTAGTGCCATTGCTGGGTAGTAGGGTAGTTCTATTTTTAACTTTTTGAAGAACCTCCATACTGTTTAGGAAGAGTGGCTGCACCAGTTTACATTCCCACCAACAGTGTAAGAGGGTTTCCTTTTCTCCACATCCTCGCCAACACCTGTTGTTTCTTCTGTTGTTGATTTTAGCCATTTTGACAGGTGTGATGTGATATCTCATTGTATTAGTCTTCAAAAGTAAGTATTATTGGTACCATATTTAAGCCTATGCAAAAGGAGATTCTTGCCCTGAGCCCCCAAATATTATACATGGGCCTGGCTATTATTCCCATTTTAAAAATGTGGTAGCCATTCTGAGATGACGAGTGGCTGGTTTATGATCATAAGCTGAGGTGGATTTGAGGCCAGCACTCTTTGACATGAGTGACAGTGCCCTTACTACCACACTGTTTCCTATCACATATGTTCTGACAGGACCCTCCCTTCAATTCAATGAAGCGCAGTTACTTCTATCTGCATTTTTGCCAATTGATGAGGACTTCTGACTCCAAAAGCTGAGGTAACTGGCCCAAAGTCCATGGCATAGTCAGTCCTTAATCCATCTTTTGACTCTCAATCCAATGCCCTTTCCATCTACAAAATGGGAGTAGAAGTACCTACTTCATATAGTTGTTAATAATATTAAGTGAGTTTATATACACAAAGCACTTAGAATAGTAGCTGGCAGATAGAAAGGTCTTTACATATGTGCTGTAATTACTTTTACTCCTTCTGGCATTCTTGCTTGGAAAGTGATTTTTTTGAAGCACAGATCTGCTTAGATACTGCCTACTTGTGATGCTGTGTTAGTCCCTGCAAGATGGAGGCTAAGTGGCCTAACACTGCACAGATTGGTCTTCGCTACCCTGGAGCACCTCTGTAGCCTTAGAGACCACCCACACTCCATCCTCTCCTCTCAGCCAAATACTTCTTGCTTCATGTCCAGTGAACTTTTCACTGCATCTAAGTTAGGGTAATATATTTTGATGCCTACATCACATATTCCACTGCCTCTCACTGTTTACTCAGAAAATCCTATTTATTTCACAAGACAGGCTCACCTATTCATCTCACACTCTTCTGTCACCCCTTTTGTGTCATATCAGCCTACATACTTAATAGGAAGGCAAAAATGGCAGTAGTTGAGCTGTATGGAACTCCTGCCTACTTGCCTGGAACACTCTGAGAACGCTGAATGTGGTTTACCTTTTAACTCTTGCCGTCTTTTGAGGTAGACTCTATTAACATTTCCTTTAAAGAAGGAAACCAAAACAGAAAAACGTTAAGTACATTTTCCAAGACCATATAGCTAGTAATTGATAAGCCTATTACTGGAACCCCAGTCTGTGACTTCAAAGTACATCTTCTTCACTTCTTTGCTAATTTATTATTCTCTTTCACTTATGAAGCATAGCCTCAAAGAGAATTTAGAGTGTCACTTACACTGCCTGCCCATTAGTTGAAAATTTTTATTACCATGTATGAGAAGTCTCTAAAGAATATTAATAA
Source organism: Eumetopias jubatus (assembly GCF_037043125.1). NCBI lineage: Eukaryota > Metazoa > Chordata > Mammalia > Carnivora > Otariidae > Eumetopias > Eumetopias jubatus. The sequence goes on from NW_028274811.1 coordinate 113,844,616, forward strand.
TTTTCATCCTGAATCAAAATGAAAAGGCTAGATCACATTCTTCATCCCCTGATGAATAAGTAAAGAAACATGGCATTTTATAATCATACTAGCTAAATGTCCTAGAATTCTTACTATGTACAAAGGGTTATTTATAGCCCTTTGCAAAAATTATAGCATTTATGCTCATAGCAATTCAATGAGGTAGGTGTTATAATTATTCTCATTGTATAAATGAGTAGACAGGTCCAGAAAATCCAGAAAATTAAAGTGATGTGTCCTAGTCACACAGCAACAAAGCTGGGAACTAACAGAATTCTGACTCTGACGTCAATGCACTTGGACATTATGCTCCATTAACTCCATTTAATAATGGTTTGAATCTAAAATTCTTAAAATAAAACCAGCTTTGACACTTAATAGGATAAATACTCAGGTACATAACAAAATTGTTATGTCAGCTTTATCTCTGATGATTCTATATCACATCTTTTACATATTAAAAGATGTATGGAAGAGCTTTTAATTTTGAGATAGAAAAATTTGTCCCAATTTTGAGATTACATAAGAGTAGTAATTCTCTACCACATGTTGTGAAATGACCATTCTCTTTAATCAAAACTAATCCTGGGGGGGAAAGATCTGATTTTTGTTTTGGTTCTTCATCTGTGCCAGCTGATGTGGAGTTCCCATCAAGGCTTCAAATCAAACTAGTGATCAGTTTAGACTCACTCAGCAAGAGTGGTGATGCTATGATTGCTTTCCTGGAGTGAGAATGGAGTACAAGAAAAAGGGCCTGAGACTGGGAAGGGGATCATAATAATGAGAATTTGTTTATTAAATGATGTGAGGCCATATTCAGTACTCCATAAATATGGAACGGACAAATTATATATTTTTATATTCTTTAAATCTTGTGTCATCATAAATGACAAGTTGAGTCAATGTTGATTTCTACCCAATGACTTAAGAATATTCTATTGACTCAAATAGGTCAAGAATGGACTATCTTTTTGACAAGAGAGTTTTCGCATCAAAGCAGAAGCTAGAAGATGATTGCTTCTCAGAGATCTCACAGGAAGCTTTCTTACATTTGGGTTAGATGAGCTTTATGGCCACTCCAACTCTGAGATTATGTGATTCAATGGTTTCTCAATGGAGAGAAAAATGCATTAAAACAAAGACAGACTTGCTTATCTATAAGATGAAAAAATCTCAGAATTTCCTGGGCACCGTTTCTAGGATCATAAGGAGCTATTGCTCCCATGCTGCTAAAAGCAGCCAAGGGCAGTAAGGTGTAGTCAAGAGAAGTGACCTGATATTATCATCCTAGCTCATTGAGGCTTGCCTTGTATCCTAGCCAGATGTGTCATCTCTATTAAGACATGGCTGCTTCTCAGAGCAGTGCCCTAGAACAGGTTTAAAAGATTCAATGAATCATGGGAAAAGTGTCTGTGCAGAAGGATTACATAATATAACCTAAATTAATGCTAATTTACATTTTGATGGCGCATAAACAGTTCATAGTGCTTTCATATATACTATGTTATTTGATTCACATATATGTCTGAGATGGGTATTACCATCTTCTTTATTTTATAGAGGAGGAAACAGGGTCTTAGTGAAGTTAATAACTTGTCCAAGATCTCAGGACTAGTAAATGTTTAAAATAAATTTTAAAGACAGATTCCTTGGTTCAGTACTCTTTTTTTTTTTTTTTTGCAATAGAGTCATTTTCATGTGAGTCTGATGCAGTGATCAGTATGGCTATCAGCACCAGCTGTCTTAGCCCTTTACCCAGAGTTCTCATCAACTGAAAGTCTGCCAGATCTGTTTCCAGACTGGACACAGAGCAGAGGAATCTATTCACTGGTCTTGGTTGGCAAGTCTTATGCAATAATCCATGCTCTACAGTGATGTATGGCTTTCTTGGGAGCCCCAGATTTTATTGTATAAGTAAAGCTCATGGGAGAGTTAGCTGAATATCTATTGGGAATATACCTGTTCTCAACTGGAAGCTACTTATTCACGTTTCCTAAGGGGAAGGTCACAGGTATCCTCAAACCGAGAATGAGGGTCCATGTGGATATCTTAAGAATCCAATGGTGCAGAAGCTGGGCTGTTCCTATGCTTTGTCTATGATAGCTTTGTCTCCAAATAGGACTAATCTTTAGAAACCAAGTAGAGTTTGATGGACCAAGAGCTAGAGACCTCCACTGCATTCAGTATTGGGGGCATACTTAGCTAGTGATACCATCAACTGCACAGCCATTGTCCAAGGGAAGGGCAGCTTTTGCACTTCTTTTAGTACCAAATATTAGGAAATAATTTAACAAAATAAAACGTTCTTTATGTATGCCATTTGATAAATGCTACAAGGACTCAACTATGCAAAACAACAACTTCAAGGAGCCATTCTATGGCTCTGTGAAAGGGTCACTGGCAGCTCCTCTTGTCTTTGGAGTTCACAAACTAGCAGGCATTCTCTACAACACCAATGGCATAGTGCCCTTGGCCTGGAAAGGCTGTGCAGCAGAGAACTCACATTTATCTCTCTGTGAATAAATAAAAACAGCCAGAATCTGTCCCAATGGGCTGCTCTGGGGATAGGGATTATGATACTGCCTAGGGAGCATAGAGCAGCAATATTTAAGAACTTGAGCTCTAGGGTCAAACAGGTGCAGCAATGTTTAAGAACTTGAGCTCTAGGGTCAAACAGAGCTCTTGCCAATCATAACTCTGCCATTTCCTACTAGTGTTGGACTGCATGTCTGTCTTCACTGAATTTTTTCTTAAGTGGGAAAAAAGCAGATTCATTCATTAACTTAATTCTCTCTCTTTTTTTCTTTTTCTGAGCTCTGATCATGCCCTAGAAATAAATTAAGTGCTAGATTTACCAAGGTAAATACTATAAAATACCCTAATTTATATTCACATAAATTTATTACTAGGATTGTTTTATGAATTAAATAAGATCATGATGTAAAGCATTTAGTATAGGACATGGTCCAAGGTTTTCTTCAACTAATATTAGTAAACTCAGGAAGTATAAAGAACTATCTTAAAAATACTGAAAGAGTTCTCAATTGCACTTTTTCTCTGTGACTTCAAGGGCTATATTTAGGACAGATGAGGGGGTAAATAATATGGGGTAAATCTAAGCTTGATAAAAAGTTTTAATAGCATTCCCCATTAATAATGGCCTTCTCACTCAACAGATCCAAGAAGAAGCTGCATGAATACCTCTTAGGATGCCTATAAAGGCAATTTCTGCATTGAGCATAAGGACTGTAGCCACCAGTGTTTTATATTTTTTAAATGTATTAATAAATCTTGAGCTTATTCTGTGTTATTATTATATGCCATACCATGAATATTCTAAGCACATATTATCCATGAACTCATAATCCCTGCAAAAATTCTATTAAATGGATAAATAGAATCCTAACATAACTAATAAGGAAGGGGAGATGAGCCAGAGAAATTTAAAACTTGCCCAAGTTCAAACAGGTATCCAGTGGAGGAGCCAGGAAATCTTACTGTTGCCCAATATAAGAAATAAAAGAGAAGTGTCTCTGAACTGAAGAAGGAGTAGGAGGTTCTGACTTGTGCCTGCTTTCAAGCTGCTCAGGCAACACCAAGAACTTCCTAGCCTTCCTTAGAATAACATTTAAAGATCACTGGTCTTCGTGAGTGGTTCTTAAATGCTACTACTTGGTTCAGATGAGACTTTTGGGAAAAAATAAGAACCACTTAGTACTAAAAACAGTATATGATTACAACTATCATTTCATGTTATTAAGTAATTATGAAAGTAGATTAGGGGTGCCTGGGTGGCTTAGTCAGTTAGGCATCTGACTCTTGATTTCTGCTCAGGTCTTGATCTCAGGGATATGGTATCAAGCCCTGCATTGGGCTCCCTCCTCAGCAGGGAGTCTGCTTGAGATTCTATCTTCCTCTCCCTCTGCCCCGCCCACCGCCATGCACATGCTCTCTCTCTCTCTCTCTCTCAAATAAATAAATTAAAAAAGAAAGTAGATTACAATTTTTATTAAAGTTTTTATATAAAAAATGGCAACCCTGTATTAGTCTCCCAATGGTTACTTTTTTTTAAGGCTACTGTGTATGCTGATTGTTTCAAGAGATTAGGGAGGAAAGAACAAAAAGACAAAAGAAAAAATTAAATATTATTATGGCATAACATTAAGGAAAATGGAACACAAATTGCATTTATGATATGACTGCCAACATGGAAACTGTATCATGGTGTATGGATAAAATGATGAGAAGTTTCCTGAAAATCATGGGTGATTTTTTTTGTTTTGGATTTTTTTTTTTTTAAAGATTTTATTTATTTGACGGAGAGAGACACAGCGAGAGAGAGAGCACAAGCAGGGGGAATGGGAGAGGGAGAAGCAGGCTTTCCGTGGAGCAGGGAGCCCGATGCGGGGCTCGATACCAGGACCCTGGGATCATGACCTGAGCCAAAGGCTGACACTTAACGACTGAGCCACCCAGGCGCCCCTTGTTTTGGATTGCTATTGTGTGTGTTTTTTTTTTTTTTTACTTTATTTTGCAATAAATAATTATTTTAAAAAGAAATTTAATTGATCTGTGATATCCAGAAATCTCTGAATCGCTGGTTCAATATTTGACGTCCCTTTTTTTTTACAGTGGTTTCTGTCACAAGATGTGCTTGATTCTGTGCTTTGTTCTTCATGGGAGGTTTCCATGAGAAAGTGGAACTTTTCTGGCCAGTTGAGTGACATAATGCCCTACCCCACCCTCGATCCCTCCCTCTATGATCTGGGCCCCTATATGGGCTAGTTTCCCTCTCTGTTTAGCACTATTTCAGGAGAAGAATAAGTGTCTGTCCTTGAGAAAACCAATGTCAAAGAGGCCTCTAGATCTTGGAGAAGGAAGAGAATGCCGTAAAGGCAAACATATATATTGATGCTTTTCACTTAGCAAATCTCAAGTTCACAGCCAACTTATACCAGAGAACATCGACTTCTTCTCTCCTTATCCACCTTATTATCTTTCCTCTCTTTTGCCGTATGTCATAGATACAAGAGAGTCCCTATTACACACATGTACAGTGTCAATGCCAATAGCAACACAAATGCTCCCCTATCTTGCTCTCCTCCAACCTCATGCAGCCACAGGCCAGAAACAGTTCTCCAGCTGTGAGGAATTAACTTTGTTATTCTGTTCTCTGCCCTTTGCTAAATAAACACTGTTTTCTCTTATTATTCGCAGGCAATGTAGAATTTAGTGTGGGACTCTTAATGCCATTAGGATGTTGAATACATGACTTTGAATAAATTCAATCTAAGTTTGTTCTCATTTTTTTTCCCGTGACAGCTTAAAAATTGTGTATATATGTCAGGCTGCCTACTCTATGTCAGGCAGTAGAGAAACAAATAAATATCCATTTTAGACAAAAAGATAAATAGGATCCAATCCTCTGTTCTCAGGGGACTCCAAACCAGAAGACACATATTTTTTTCTTTTTCTTTCCTCCTTTTTTTTAACCAAAATGAGAATAACTTAAAAATCTTCCCAAAGTCCCCGGTGGGAGTATATTTTCATTGCAGCCAAACCACTCTACTGCCTTCTGCGGCTGTAACAATAATGATCTGCTCTAACAGGAGGTCCACAGTGTTCTCTCAGGAGCCGCTCAGGCAGGGGTCAGGCAGGGGTGGCCTTGTGCTAGGGTGGAACTGGGGAGAAGACAATGAAAAGCCAGAGCCTACCTGTTGCGCTTAGGAGACAAAGTTAGGATGACCACAGATTTTTGTTGTTACTATTTCCGAAATCATTCATTCACTGTTTGCTAATTATGTGCCAAGCACAGTATTATGTATTGTATTATAGGTTGATTCACACCAGGCCATAAGGAACTGTTCCTGTCCCCACTTCAAAATGCAGGAACTGAAACTCAGTTTCAACCAGGAACTCAAGGTTACTCAGAAGTTGCAAATCTAGATTTAATCCCAGGGCTCTCTGTTCCCAAAGCCACATATCCTTTTTTTTTTTTTTTTTAATTTCCTTAAGGTTTTTTTCCTTCTCTTTTTGAAATTTTAAAAAATTGAGATATAATTGACATATAACATCATATTAGTTTTAGATATTAAACATAAAGATTCGATAATCGTATATATTGCCAAATGATCACCATCTTAACCATTATATTGCAGAGGCTTCACAAATAATTTCACCTGACATGGAGGACACAGCAATATCTAAAGGGTGTGGCAGCAAACAGATGGTGGTTCAGGCAATCCATGGGCCCCATAGATAAACAAGAAAGAACTGGAGCCCTGATAGACAGTCCAAACAGAGACAGGACAACTACACAACAGATGTCTGCCAATATTTTGGGATGCCTGCCACTAGGCTCCAGGTAGAGTGGAGAAGAGAAGAGCAGCAAAGAGCACAAGCTAGAAGTGCAAGAGCAGAGGGCTGGGCTGCTGGACGGGTTACAGACAGGGCCTCAGGCTGGGGAAGCTGCCTTGGTCAGAACAGGGGTCTGGGGCTTATGCAATGAAATTCAGGAACAATGGGGCAGAAGAAGAATGAAACCCAGAAGCCAGGCTTACTCTTTGATGAGTCAGTCATACAGGGCTGGGCTGCTCCTGGCCTTCGTTGTTTTAGCCACAGAGCCTATTTTTGAGCATTAAATGACTCACATCCCAGGAAATCAGCACCCAGGAGTTTGGCAAGTGGAACAATTGGATAGTTTCCTGAGCTCCCCAGAGGCATCTTTCACAACCTCAGTAATTCTTTTCCAGCAGCGTTTCAGCAGGCAGTCATAAAAGGCTTTACTTCAATTGACTTCAGTTCAGAGTTCCTTTTCTTAAGAAGTTCGGAAAAGTTTTCAGGATGTGTCCCTGCAGATAGGTTTTGCTAAGGAATGTTTTTGTAGCTCTGGCTTCCACTTCCTTGATCTGTACTATCATTGTCAATTAAAATTCCAAAGTCTGTGCTCAGCTTTCCTTTGTTCTCCCAGAGAGACAGTAGTTACCTGTTTGAGAGGCACTGGTTTATTGCCTGTAGTAGTGCCTGCTTTGCTGAACTATGAGAAAGAACTAATTAAAAATGAAACAGAATGAGATTTCTTAGAATGTGAGTAGGCTTCAGTTCTAGCAACAGATTTTAGCAAATGGATTTAATTGCTTTTCTTTTCTTTTATTTGTGCATCTTTAAAATTTTATGTCAATTTCCTTTTCCTTTCCATGGTACAAATGACAAGGATTTGCAAGGTGGTGTTTCAAGAGATGGCTGTAGAGGATAGGAATGCAATGGGGAGTTTTAGGCTGTAGGTGAGCAAGGTGACTACCACTTAAGTCACTCCCCCACGATCTCTGGAAAAGCAGCCATTGCTCTCTCTTATTTGTGTATCTGTGGATCCTTTTTATGGGAACTTGAAAATGCATTCCAGAGTTTGGGTTGGTGCAGAATGCAAACATGTCATATAGTCTTGTGCCACAGTTGGATCAGGAGGTGACATCTGACTTCAGGGTTATCTCAGATAAGACACCATGTTCCTTGCTTACTTGTTGATAGAAGTCAAATTCAATTCATCTTAATTTAATTCAGTTAGTTTATTATGCATTCATCAAATACCTGCAGCATGCCAGCTATGATATCACAGTATAGAAAAAGAAACAGATGCTAACAAATTAATGAGAATATACTATGATGCTTGATAATCTGGGAGGATTACATGAATGAATGAATACATAGGAGACACTCGTTAGAGAATACATAGGAGCTTTTTAGAGAAGAGAGCATTAGGGATGAATCTTTTTAATGAGCGGAAATTGGTGAGATGGCGAAGTGGGAAAGAAAATTGGAGGAAGAGGGACCAGCATGTGCACAACTGCAAAGTGCCTGGAGGGGTCTGAGAGTGGTGACCAGTCCATTTATAATGTAGAATGGAGAGAGATGAGGCTGGAGAGAGAGGTGGCCAGCACTGATGGACTTACAGGCAGTGAGACTCACTAAAGTGATTTTAGCAGGGAGATGACAAGATAAGATCTATGTTTGAGAACTATCACTCTGGAGACAGTTGGAAATGGATTGTGGGCAATGGATAGTAGGGAGGCTTGGGAGGAAGAGTGGCTGAAAAACATGAACTGGCCAATAACTGTCTGTGCTGGTTTGTTATGTTGCAGTCTCCTGCTGCTCTCTTTGCTTGGAATGATGCTTCTTGTCTCTCAATCCCTTGGCTACTGCCTCCTCCTTCCACCCATCTCCACTCCTGCCTCCATTTTCCTTTGCCTGACTTCTACCCATCATTTGGTTTTTGCTTATAAATCAACTCAGGAGGGCCTCGGGAGGTCTTTCCTGATTGCCCTAGTTAGTCTAATTTATATATATATTTGATTGATATTTTGTTAACATCATTCCTCCTATATAACCTTAAAGCTTCATGAAGGAAGGATAAATTTTTATATTTGTGTGCTCACTGACACATTTCTAGCATCTAGCAAAGAGTGGATATTTAATATTTGGTGAAAAGACAAATGAAGTCTAAGTCAGTATTTTCCATTTCCTTAAAAAGTTTCTTTGAAGAGTGCTTTTAAGTAGTCCTAGTGATGGTCTCACATCATTCAGGAAACAACAGCAACAACAAAAAGTGAAAGAGAAAACAAAAGAAAATAAACCACCCCAGAGAACACCACTCTACTTGAATTCTTTGGAAATTAGCATAGGTCATTTTGTGGTCAGTCTTGGTGTCTGAATCTCTAATGGATTTGTGGACAAAAACACAGCTCAAAAGGACTTTATTTTCTCTTTTTCCCTCTTTGCAGAGAATATATAGTTAGATTTTCATATGTTAAATGCGTGCATAATGTGCTGCAATAATCCAATTGAAATGTTGCTTAATTTTGATTCAATGTTAATAAACATTTGCATAATATCAGTTCTGTGCAAGACGCTATACTAAGCATGGCAAATTCTTCTCCAGAATATAAGCTCCAAGAGGGCAAGATCAAGTCTATTCTATTTACCGTTGTATGCTCCAAAGCCTATCACAGATATTGACACAAAGTAGGCATTAGAAGATATATGTTAATTGCAGAGGTGCACAAATGGATTAAAAAGATGTGCAAAGGCATCCTCTCTGTTCTTTGGAACAGACAATATGATCTTTGGAACATATAATAATATGTTTTTTGAAACATATAATATAATGAATGGTGAGATCAGAGAAGTTTCAGGTCCTAGATCTGAGATCAAACTTTAGGGGGATAAGTCAAAGAGAGAAAGACAATTATCATATGGTTTCACTCATATGTGGAATATAAGAAATAATGCAGAGGATCATAGGGGAAGGGAGGGAAAACTGAATGAGAAGAAATCAGAGAGGGAGATAAATCATGAGAGACTCTTGACTCTGGGGAACAAACTGAGGGTTGCAGAAAGGGAGGTAGGTGGGGGGATGGGGTAACTGGGTGATGGGCGTTAAGGAGGGCACGTGATGAGATGAGCACTGGGTATTATACACGACTAATGAATCAATGAACACTACATCAAAAACTAATGATGTGCTATATGTTGGCTAATTGAATTTAAATTAAAAAAAAACTTTAGGGGGGAAAAAACTCATGAAAGACGTCAACTAATTCATGGGAATTTACACAGCTTTACTGGGCACGTTTGACCAGCCACATTTTACAAACATGTATTCTGGTAGAAAATAAAGAGCCGTCTAGGGCAGCTTTCATGTCTTAAACGTATGAAACATCTAGCAAAACAGTATTTCCTGATTCTTGTACTTGGAGGCTCCTGTTTTTTTCTGTTCATGTTTCAGGAATACACAAGAACTAAGTTATGCACAGGGGTGTTTTCCTAGCCTGGGCAGGAACAAAGCATCAGAGGGGCGCCTGGGTGGCTCAGTTGTTAAGCGTCTGCCTTCGGCTCGGGTCATGATCCCAGGGTCCTGGGATCGGGCCCCACATTGGGCTTCCTGCTTGGCAGGAAGCCTGCTTCTCCCTCTTCCACTCCCCCTGCTTGTGTTCCTGCTCTTGCTATCTCTCTGTCAAATAAATAAATAAAATCTTTAAAAAAAATAAAAGAAAAAGGCATCAGATTCAGGTCCTTTGATTTTCTGGGTCACGCTACTGGTCTTAGTTGACCCTTTTCTCCCAGGATGTGGCCCTAAGGTGGTCCATTAGACATCACCCAAAAGTGAAACATCTGGAGGATTCAACTCCTAAATAAAAAGAGTCAGACATGTTTATTTCATGTAGGTCTACTTTATCCTACAAGGAAATCCAGACATAATGGTGACAAGATTAAGCAATGCGGCATAGGTTATATGGGAGAAGAAGTGTGTTTCGTGTGAACTGGAATCACAAGATAGATTCAACACTTTCCAAAATGAACAAATTTAAGTTTGTTGTCAGTTTTTCTGTGGAGAGAAAATAGCAACAAATGGAAATTGTTGAGGCCATAGGCATTTTATTAGCATCCAGAACTAATTAGCATTCACTAATGAATCCCCAAGTCTATCCACTCATTGATGTTTTTAAAAGGAGGGAGTGACTGGGGGCGCCTGGGTCACTCAGTCTGTTAAGCATCTGCCTTCTGGTCAGGTCATGATCTCAGGGTCCTGGGATCGAGCCCCGTGTCTGGCTCCATGCTCAGTGGGGAGTCTGCTTGTCCCTTTCCCTCTGTGCCCCCACCCCCTTCTCCCGTCTCTCTCTCAAATAAATAAAATCTTCTAAAAAAAGTAATTTTTTTCTGATAAAAAAACAAATCAGAACGATATGCCATCTATATTAGGTGTTTGTTTTCATTCATGTAAGTATTGAAAATACTTAAAAGGATCTATATGTTTCTATACATTCTAGTATATCATGTACCATCTTATATTTTTTGAGCTGGTACTAATATATCTTTCAGAGGATTACTTTGTAACCTATTTTTGGCTATTTGATTTTCAAATTTAATTTTTATTAAATTTAGAGCTTCAATACATATTTTGTTGAGAAATCACACTCTGAAACAAAAATTTCTTTAGGAGTTTTAGATATTATCCCCTTTTGTGCCAATAATTAGGGGGCTCTAACACATCTAAACTTGATTATTAAAACTGAACAATAGATACGATTCATTCTGACAGATGACTGGCCTGGCATGCCTAGGAGGAGAGATGTTCCTTGTCCCTTGAAATAATGAAGCACACACTGTGGGATGACTTGAGTTTTTTGTAAGGGAATTCAAATAATAGATTCGTAGGTGGACATTGAACTAGATGACCCTCAAATTTCCTTCCAACTTACAGATTCTAGGGTTCTTTGATTTACTCTTACTGCCAGAACACCCACAGATCCAAAGACACTAGGGACCCCAAATTCTATGTATTCATCATATTTACATATTCATTGTGCCCTAAACCACTTCTTCTAATTGAGGTATATTTGTCATAACACTTAATTACACATTAAATATAGAAAAGAAAAATATTTCAATACTTACTGAACTTCAAAACAGAAGAAGCAATCATTAGGGTAAGTTTTGCCATCAGATCCACAAATTGGTGCATATATTTCATGACAAAATCCCTCTTTTCCTGGTGGTGACTTTTTTATATTTACTGCAGTCAACCTGGAAATACATATTAAAAGCCTTCAACCAAATTTTTATTCCCAGGATTTAGGATTTCCCAAGCGAGTTTAGAGGGCTCTCAAATCATTTGTTTCTTACTCTAATTGTCCCCATCTAACCCCTTTGAGATATATCAAGTATAAAGATTTCTTGCATCAGATATAAAATCATGAGTGATAAACCTGTTTATGGTAGCTTGTAACCAAATAACTTACCTAAAAATTAAGAATTTAAATTTAAAAATACACATGGCAGACACAGATGTAATCATTCCCACGATGTTAGTTTTCTACACATCCTGCTATTTCTCTCTTTCCCTTAAAAAGTTCTATCTGAATGCAAGTATGAGATGTATTATAGGGATACTTCCTATAGTTTTAAGAACTAGCACATCATTAGCAACTTTTACCATTAATCATTGATCACAAAGCACGTGTTATACACTTCATCAGTGCATAGACAGACACATGTATTTTGCTATTGTAGTTGAGAAGCAACCACTGTTGTAAATGCTAGGAGCAAAGCCAACGTGAAGTCCCCTGCAGGAGCAGGTATGCAATCACCAAGACAGAGTTTTCTGGGGTTTTCACCTATGAGCAAATTGAAGAGTGTGGACAGTAAAAGTCAAACACATCAGATTTCAAATCCTGACTATATGACCCTGGGACCATCATTTTACTTCTCTAAGCTTTGGTTTCTTTACCTGCAAAGTAAGGGCGGTAATAACTACATTGTAAGGTTAAAGTAAAAAATATATAATCAAGAAGATACGTGTAAAATGCTTAGCCCTTAATGACATGGAAAATACTGAAAAAATATTAGTTTTATCCCTTGGCTTTACGTTCGGACTACACAAACTCTAGCTCTATACAGAAGACTTTACATTTCCAGTTTTTCTGACTCAGAGTTCCACGTGTGATGTCTTACTAATTGTTGGATATCTCCACTTGGGTAGCCTGAAATATACGCAAACTTCAGGTTAAATTCATCTTCCCCTTCAGCTATGTTCCATTAATTAACCCATTCATTCCTTTGGTTGCCATATGCCACGTACCTTCTAAGTTTTAGGGCTGAAGGGATGGCTACACAAAGATTAGCAAGCATGATAAAATGGCAGAAGGAGCCCAGAAGCTGGTGGAGTCTAGTGGAGAATGGGAATGATGGTGGCCCTTGATGAGTATATGTCAGCATGATTTCACTTCTTGCCTGCTCAAACCCCAGTGTTGGGACTTACGTCACATGCATAGTTTGACCAGAAACTACCAAGGCTTCATATTCATTAACCTTTTTCATTCTCAAGCAGCTACTAAATCATGAAGGATGGCTTGGAGTCAGGACTGTATGACTCCAAAATTTACACTCTTCACCCTCTTCTTCTCTTTAATACGTAAAATGAAAAGACTCAAAAAAAGTGAAAGGAGCTGCCTAGGCCCTGCAGGCATACAGCTAAAAAGCCATTGAGCTTGGACTCCTGGTTTTAAAGTTTTTACTACCACACCTAGATTTTCTCAACAATAGTTACTGCTTAATATGAGTCATAAAGGGAAGGTTAAATTAAAATCTTCATTCTCTAAGATAAAGAACAAAGATGTATGTGACCCATTTAACAATTATAAGAATCATATAAGAATGACTTGTCCTTCTTGAGCTTTACTAGGTGCCAGGTACTGTGCTCAACTCTCTTCAAACACTGAGGTTTTAATCCTCACAATAAGCTTATGAGGCAAGTATTGTTGCCCATGGCCATATGATCAAGGAGCTGGAATTCAAACCCAGGACTTTATAACTCGGACGCTAGGTACCGAACCACTTTGTTCTACTATGTCCATTTCAGAAACGTCTCTTAATAGTTTTTTAAAATAAAATCAGTTTTGAGAGTTAAAAAAAATCATCAAACATGTAGCAATTTAATTAATGTAAAGTAGCAAATATTTCCTTATTGATACCGGCTTTAAAATTACATAGAAGTGGGACTTTTATATCAAGATGGATGTACTGACCTTGAGGGTGTGCAGCACATTCTACATCTGTGAGAAAAACAAAGACAAGAGAAACCAAATTAAACTCTGGAAGAACCTAAGCTTGTTAAAAAAAAAAGGTCTTTCATTTATGTTTCAGCTCTCAGACTATCAAAAATATAAGACTGTCTTCAGAACTGTGTATCAATATAATAGCAAAGGTTGAAGCTCAACATAGATTTTTTTTTCTTTTTTGGATGGGATGAGAACATAGCCAAAAGCATGGAGAAGCTACTATAATGATGAGTTTTGTTCTTTCCTACCTCATAATCAGAGTTTAGGAAATATTGAAAAAAAGAAGTGGTTTTATATCTAGTGAACGTCTGCTATTGTGTAGGAGGCATAGATGGCAGAAGCTGGACCAGCAGCTGAAAATTCTTAGGAAGCAGATTTCAACTCAATGCAAAAATAATAATAGCTCATGCTGCCAAACAATGGATGGGACATTTTTTTAAAAAATTTAAATTCAATTAGTCAACATACAGTACATCATTCGTTTAAGATGTAGTGTTCAGTGATTCATCAGTTGCATATAATACCCAGTGCTCATCACATCACGTGCCCTCCTTAATGCCCATCACCCAGTTATCCCATCCCCCGACCCACCTCCCCTTCTGCTACCCTCAGTTGATGGGACAGTTTTATAAGGAAATGAGGTCCCCATAAATGGAGATATCAAGTCAAAGCAGAGTCTGGATATACACTTACCAAAGAAGTTATACAAAATGTTTGTGTGGTTAAGAATTTGGCCTTAGCTGACCATTCAGGTCAACTCAGCCCCGAAGACGGTATCATTTAGCAATTTATTGGTAGAGACAAAAGAAATACATTTCAAAAAGCTTCTCTTATTATCTACGTGCTGTGTATATCCCAGAATGATGTGAGCAAAAGATGACATGAGCTGCTAGTATCAGGACAGGGGTGGTATTATGAGGGAGATACTTACTGAAGATGGTCATAAGTGCCAGAGCCAAGAGCAGGGCACAAGCTGTTGCTTTTATGCTGCTGAAGTGGCCAAGCGCGGTCAGATGGTGGCAAAACAAATGACTTTCTGGTGTCTGCTCAGCCCACTTGGGTCCTGCCTTATATATTGTCAAGAGTTCCTGCCTCGATTATGAGATAGCTATTTCCAGAAACAGAATCATGGGAAGAGGTCAGAAACATTCGCCAGTGTGGGAATTCTTTTATTGTGAAATCAAATAGTTGCTCATAGCATTTTAATAGATAATAGAACCCAATAAAGCTGTTGTTATTTCCTTATTTCTTTACATACTTGAGAGTTTGAGTACTTTCACATCTGTTATACCATTGGATCTTCATAACAAATCTATTGGATAGTTATTACCATTTTCTTTGTGTTACAGATGAGAAAATGAAGTGACAGAGAAGTTAAGTAATTTCAACCGGGTTTATTACATATTCATCTTTGTACTA
The DNA here is from genome assembly GCF_037043125.1 of Eumetopias jubatus. Lineage (NCBI taxonomy): Eukaryota > Metazoa > Chordata > Mammalia > Carnivora > Otariidae > Eumetopias > Eumetopias jubatus. The sequence continues at coordinate 113,859,669 of NW_028274811.1, forward strand.
CTTCCAGGAACACTCATCAGCATGGCAGCCTTCTAAGTTCAGACATTTTCCCGGTTTCCCCTCTTTCTTCTGACACCAGATAGGAAATGTTGCCAGATGAGACTCCAGACTGGGTACAGAGAAAAAGTATCAACACCCAAGTCTTTTTTGGGGGGTGGGGGGAGTGGGGCAGAGGGACAAGGAGAGAGAGAATCTCAAGCAGGCTCCACACCCAGCATGGAGCCTGTCACGGGGCTCAATCCCATGACCCCAAGATCATGACCTGAGCCAAGATCAAGGGTTGGATGCTTAACAGGCTGAGCCACCCAGGTGCCTCAACACCCAAGTCTTGATTCGGCAGAAACAAGCAATGATTGATGCTCTTTAGCAGGGGGGATAATTTTCCCAAGAATCTAAATCTGAGAAGATGGAACAGTGGGTGGAGCTGGTGAGCAGTCACACCTCATTTACCTGCCAGATCTCTGGTGGAAGCCTCTTTATCAAGGGCACTTGGGAGAAGGGACTACTCAAGGGCAATAATAAAAAGCTCTGTGACCATCTTAGCCAGTAGTGGATTTGTTGACTGCAGTGGCTGGACTGTCCCTAAAGCTTTGGCCATGATTTTCTAGTCCTCAAAACACAGCCTGATGATTCAAGAATGAGATGTTGACTTTGCCTGGGCCATGGTTACATGCGAGGCCAGTGACATCTTACACTAATACAATCATTTTTAACAGACAAGCTCACCAATCATTTGGCCATGGTTTAAATAGGTTTAATTGTGCTTTATCAAACCATGTTTCATTTGAAATCTCTGATAAAGGCTACAAGGACACTTATTTTGGCATGTGCCAATTTTCAATACAGTGACTCTGTGAGAAGACCTTGAAAGCAGCTCTTGCAGTTTGGGTAGACAGAGTTGGAAGACACTGTATATACCACTAGTGGAAGTAGTGCCAAAGACTGAGAGATTGAAACTCACAACTGTTTCGCTTCAAAGGGATAAAGACACCTGGAACCTGTGCTGGTCTGGGGGGTGGGCATCATTATATTACTGAGAGTTGAAATTCTAAGCGTCTTGCAGAGCTGAATTCATTGTCAGCTTCACCATTCCCTTCATGACTTGGTGTAAGTTATTGAACTCTTAGTAGCCTTGGTTTCTTAATGTTCATTTAATCTTCATTTAATGTTCATTTAATCAGTAAATATTAATGAGCATTTACTCTTAGAAACTATATTACAACTTGGGCATACCATGAACAATGAGAAACTTTGCCACTGTCTTCATTATAGCTTGACAAGGACTTTGTTCTTGACTGAACTGTAGTTAGGCTGCTCTGAGTCCTTTTCTTGATTCGGCCTTAACCTTGCTCCCCACCTCCCCTCCATCTTGTGTCTTCGGCCTGCCCCTTTCAGTCTTGGCATAGAATCCTGATAAGTCATCTCCCTACCATTGATATCTGATCACTCTTGATATCTGATCAAGTTATTCATTCCCCACTTTTAATATATAAGTCCTTGGCCAGCCTTTAGCAAGAATCTTCCTATTCTTGGTAACTCTCATTAATAATTTTCCATCTACTGACCCCCTCAACTTGCTTCTTGGCTAAAAATCCCCACTTGTTTTATGCAGACTTGAACCCAATCTCTCTCTCCTATTGCAATAGGAGCTTTCAAGATTTATACCTTGAGTGACACCTTCCTTACCATTTTAACAAGTGTCAAATACTTTAAGCTTACAAAATAAAGTTAATGGTACCACCATCATAAGCTTGTTGTAAGTTTCAAATGAGGTTGTATTTGTAAAGTTCTTGTCCAGGGTCTGGAACATAGAAAGCTCTTAACAAATTTTGGTATTTGATGATAATGATCATGATAGTGGAGAGAATGACAGTGACTGTGGTCTAAAGAAAAGACTCAGAAAACACTTAAGAAGTATCTTAAAATAAGCAAATGGTGTATCTTTGTGGCCATACTGGAAATAATACATACTGGCATGTGATCACAAAAGGAACTTTATGATGATCAGTAATGTTTGATAATGACTAGAGGTAATGAGAATCTT